>NW_004955456.1:8038368-8084821 GCF_000276665.1 Chinchilla lanigera
AACTCACATTTTAAACAATCCTGCTGGGATCTTTGCTCTTGACTCTCAGCAAAAATCTGGCTAAAAGCCCCCAACAATAGCCATGACACTGCCCCATCATTCAACTGCCTTGAAATTTATTTTGCCAGATTAATCAGTCCACTACCCTTAATCTCAGTCTCAGGCAAAGTCTCTGGACACAAGCAGAATGCAGACAAACTTTCTGCCAAGCCACACACACATGATCTGGAGTCCAACAACCAATGCAGTCCTTCTTCCCAGCTGAAACCTCCCAAACCCGGTCTTTACCAGCAGGATTTCTGTCAGCCTTCTGGTCCTCTGAGCTTTGACCAGAATTTCCCATACAGAACAGCTGAAAGCATTCGAGCTCTATTTCAGGGGACAGCTCTACACCTTTCCAAACACTTCCCACAAGCCATTTCCAAAGGTTCTTGAACCACATGGTCAGGTATAGTCACAGCAATGACTCCACTCCTGGTACCAAATTCTGTCTTGGTTACTTTTCTCTTATTGCTGAGACAAAATACCCGACATCCAAAATTAAGGAAGGAAAGGTTTATTTAGCTCACAGTTTGTGGAGGTTTCAGTCCATACTCAGCTGGCTCTAAGGCAGGGTGGCACATGACAGAGGGCAAACAGTTCATGGCAGTGGAAGACAGCAAAAGCAATAAGAGCATAAGGGGAGGAGCAGAGGCAAGCAGTCTCTTTCCCTTCCTTGCATTATATGCAAACTACCCACCCCAACATGGGTGTAGCACTGTCACACATGAATCAATCCTAAACTCTGAAAGCTTGCCCCATGACAGCATGAGGCTTTGAGGGGACATCCAGACACAAAGCATAGCAATGAGAAACAAAAAATATAAATAAAGAGCAAAATAAAAGATAGATAATAGAAAATAAGGAGCTAGATCTTAGTAAATGAGAATAGGACCAAGAAATGGAGGGAGTGAGGAGAGGGAAGGAGCTGAAAAAATAATTAAGATGTAATATGTACATGTACCAGCTCTACACAAGGAATATGATCTTATCATGTAGTGCAAACATATACCAATAAAAGTTAAAATGAAAAATTCTGCTTAATACATTTTGTAGTATGCACTGTCAGTGGTACCTGCCCACTGTCTCTGAGGGTTCCACATCCATGGAGTTCATGAAAATTCATCTTTTCCTACTCTTACAGTATGGCTCACTTTTGACACTAGATTTGTGGGACTTTTTCCCCCTCATCTACCAAATGAGCAATAAATTTTCAGCTGACACTATTACAGGCAGTTATGTTAGATGGAAATTAGTCAAAGAGGGGCCGGGTTAAGGAAGTCAGCACAAAAATAAAGACACCAAAATTGTGGCTGGAGGGGCATCGGAAGAAGGCTAGGCCTACATGCTTTACTAAGGGATAGTAACTTGGAATTACATTGTAATTAGCACCACCTGGTCCAGTAAGTCCAGCAGGGCATCAGCCCCCAGATGGGTGACCAGAGCTCTGGACCCATCCTTTCCCCAAAATGCCTTTGTTCTTTCCATGTACCCTTGCTACATGATTCCTTTCCCTACTGGATCAATATTAGCTAAGTGGCTATACTTCTAATCCTACAGGTTGATGTCTAATCCTACACATTCTGACTTTGCTGTATAAATTATCCTTGACAAAGGGCCTCCTTGGCCACCCCATTTGGGACCTCTCCTGGAAATGTAAGAGCTATTCTTCTTCACCTTATTTCCAATAAAACCTCTTGATTTCCTCTTTTTTATTTTTTATTTTTTTGCTTTTGGTTAGTGACTTCATTCTTCCATGTTGTAGGACCATGAACTCAGCAGACTTGACATCTAACAATCATGAGTTATATTTCTCCTTTATCAATACCAGCTGAGTGTTCTGTAATATAATTTTTTATTTTTATGATCTTAAATGGCTTCATTTTGTATTTTAGCATCAGGCAACACTTCATTCCATAAGGTAGAATTTGCTTTTCAGGGCTGGGTATTGAACCCAGGGTCTCTTGTATGCTAAGCAAACCTCTCCCACACTAAGACCTAAGCTAAAATGGTTGGAGGAAAGGAAAAAATAGCTTCCACAGTTGAAGGCCACAGGACTCAGGGAAGATCAAGGCAGAGTTCATGGATCTGCTGAATACACTCACTGAGAGGCAGTTACAGTACAGGATCAGAGAAGGTACAAATATTTGTACAATGAGGGCATATATTAGGACAGGAGAAACCCAGCATAGATCTTGGGCAAGAGCCATGCCACTCCTACCTGCAGTCAACACCCACCCCTGGACTTCACCTCCTTTCACCCAACTGCCCAGGTTAACCTCAGGCCCACATCAGCCTAGATAACTGAAAGGACTCACATGAAGCAGAACAGCGGTTATAACTGTTGCTCTGGGAATCCCTGTGCAGAATTTCTTGTTTATCCTGTTACAAAAACAAGAGAGGAAAAGGCAAAGTGAAGATTTATCTCATAGAACAAAACAAAATGGAGAAACAACAACAACAAAAGGATCCCTCCAAAGATTTTTTAGATGGATGAATGGTACCTGGGGGTCTGTACAAATAACGGTCAGACACCGGGATGTGACTGGACATAAGGATTACAGAGCACACCTACCTGCACCTTTGGTGTTTTAGTCCAGTATGTACACCACAGCAGGGTTTCCAGCTAATTAAGAGTCCCCTGAAGGTCACAATTTAGTGAAAACAAACATTGTTTTTCTTTCTTCTCTTTCTGGAGATTGAACCCAGGGTCTGGTTCATGCTACCAAAGGCTCTACCTCTCTCTCCATCCCCAGCTTTTTTATTTTTAAATTTTTGTTATTAGTTTTCAGGGTCTGAGAATAGACCCAAGGGTCTTAGCACTGACCTCCATTCCCAGAACTTTTTACTTTTTGATTCTCAGAAATTTGCCCAGGCTGGTTTTGATTGGTGATCCAGCTCAGCCTCCCCAGTAGCAGTGATTATGGGCAAGCACCACTACTTCTGTCAACAGCAAATGCTTCTTAAATGATTTGAGGATAGTTAGCATGTGCATTTCTTGTTAAAAAGTTTAAAATAATTTACAGACTTGCTCTTGAATGCATGTGTACAAAATGGAGGTGGGTATTATAACTGCAATATTTTATTTTTGTCTTTTCGCTGTGCAGTTCAGGCTGGCCTTGAGCTCACCTTGTAGCCCAGGCTGGTCTCGAACTCACAGTGATCTCCTGCCTCAGCCTCCCGAGTGCTGGAATTACAGGCGTGTGCCACCACACCTGGCCTATAACTGCAATATTTTAAAATAAGGTAAAGAGTTTAAAATGAATCATTCCCAAACCAATATGCTGGTTTGTCTAAATAGGACCTAATGAGAAGAATTCTATCCAGGCGTGGTAGAATTCTGTCCAGGTGTGATTACGCCTGAAAGAACAACTGGGGATGTAGTCTAGTACAGAGCACTGGGTCAAGATTGGAAGGCTTTGGGGGTCAGACACGCAGCATTCCACAACGCCGTCATGCGGTTAAGAGGTCTTTCTAAACCATCAGCACCTGGACTCTTTTAAATCTGCCACTGCCTTTATCTTAGAGGGATCACGCAGAGAATTGTGGGAAATGCAGTCGACCAACTGAATTACGTCACAGAACCAGAGTGCTCCCAATAATCGCCATCTTTTTACCGGAAGTTCCGGGTATTGCCCCGCCCTACAGTTACTTTACTGGCTGAGGGAGTTGGTTCTGAGTTTCGGAAGGTTGGTGGGAGCACTCCTGTAATCCGAGCACTAGGGAGGCTGAGGCAGGAGGATCTTTGCGAGTTAGAAACCAGCCTGGTCTACAAGGTGAGCTCAAGGCCAGCCTGAAATGCATACTGAGGTCCTGCCTCAAAAAAGACCAAAAAAAAAAAAAAGGTTGGTGGGAAGACGAGAAACCAACCTAAACCCTGAGGAGCCCAAGTGTCCGGCCGTTGTGGGCAGCGGGAACGCGGGAGGGTGCGGGCGGCAGGACCCGCGGTGCGTGGCCGAGGGCCGACCTGAGCGGGCTGGGCAGCAGCGTGAGCGCGGGGTCCGCGAACACCGTGCTGGGGAGGGGCGACTCGGCTGCGCGTCCCTGACCGCTTGTCAGGGGCGGCTCGTGCTGCGGTGCCCAGAGCTGGCCCCAGAGGCTGCGAGGGAGACGGTCCAGCGGCGAGGTCCACGCAGGCGGCGTCTGCAGACCACACGAGCTGGGTGGCGTGTGCCCGAGTTCGAAGCGTGTGCGCCGCCCCTCCGCGAGCTGCTTCTTAGCACTGTGAGGTCACTTTCCTCCTCTGTGAGACGAGGGGATGAACGGTCTGCGCCTGTAATCGCAAGCCGTGAACTTGAATGGGTCATAAACACCTAGTGGATGAGTGAAGCACAGTTCTGCGTGTGTCTGCGCCTGCCGTGTGGGCCGGCAAACTGAGGCTCGAGGACGCGCCCGGGGTGGGTGGCCCCAATCAATAGGCTGGTGGCCCGGATGGAGAGTTGTGTGTTGTTTGTTGGTTTTGTTTGTTTGTTTGTTTGTTTGTTTCACACAGGGTCTCGCTATGCAGTTCAGGCTGGCCTTGAGCTCCCTTTGTAGCCCAGGCTGGCCTTGAACTCACAACGATCCTCCTGCCTCAGCCTCCCAAGTGTTGGGATAACAGTTGTGCGCCACCACCATGCCCAGCTTTAATTTATATTTTAAAAACTCCCATGTGGCTACTGTCATTCCCCAAGGAAGAGTGAAAATGGAAGAAATGGGTACAAAACCCCGTTCATTTGCCATATGCCTGCCTAGGTGCCAGGCAGTTGGACCTCACTGATATGCTACCACTAGCAGGTCTGGATATTCTTGCCACCTTTAAAGCACAGTAATGAGAAGGGTATCAGAGTAGACCACCCCCACTGTTATAAAAATAAGGTACAGCAGAACAGGGACAAAAATGGCAGGGAGAAGCACTCAGCATAAGTGTTGGCTATGGAGTAGTTGAATAATAAAATAGTTCTCCAGGAAATAAAACAATCCAAAATCATTTTAAGCTTCTAAAATCTTTTAGTGTAATTTGTTAAAGTCCACAGGAATAAAAACTATGTACTTATACCAAATAACCATTATGACTTTTATGAAATCTCATGTTTTTAAGCTAAGAAAAACTCCCTTTAGCTGTACATGAGTATTTTATGAGAAATGCATAGATGTCATTGACTTACCATTATTTTTTCTCATTTTAGATGTCCAGAAAGTGGATGACACAGCTGAGCCCAGACACGAGAGTTTGTGGCAAGTTGTTCTCAACCACCACCAACACATCAGCTGAGGAGAAAGTCGAATTAGGATTTGAGCTGAAAGTCCTTGAGTCAAATTTTGATCTGAGCTCACACCATACTTCAGATTTGGTTATAAATCCTGGGAACTATTCACCAGCGGAGTATCTTCCAATTGAGCCTGGTGAGATGGGTGCTGGAGAGAAGCTGAGTCAGTGTCGTACAACTGGGGAATCCCCAAGAGGTGCTGAGCATTTTGGTCAGCATTCCAAGATTCCAAGTGGACAGCAGGGTTTTCAGTCTAGTGGTCAATGGAAAGCCTTCATCACAGAGACAAAGTTATGGAAAGAATGTTTGACACATGAGAGGGTTCCTATGGGGCAGGCCTGCTGGGAGCGTAATGAATCTGGGAAAGCCTGTGAGAAGTCAGCTCTCAGTGCTACAGTAGGAAGAAAGACTCTTTATAAAAACTGTGATCTCACTACATGTCAGACACACACAGGGCAGAAATCCTGTGAATGTGGTGAATGTGAGAAAACCTTCATTACACAACAGAAGAAACATTCAGAGAATGGAGCCTGTGCATATGATCAATGTGAGAAATCCTCCCGCTGTAAGTCAGACATTACTGTGCAGCAGAATCTTCCTATTGAGGGAATGCCCTATGAATGTGATGAATGTGGAGAGGCCTTTCACACTAAATCAGGCCTCATGAGACATGAGGGCCTTCATACTTGGGGCAAGCTATATGAATGTAAAGAATGTGGGAAAACTTTGTGCCGTAAGTCATCTCTCACTATTCATGAGAAAATTCACAGTGGGGAGAAGCCCTATCAATGTACTAAATACAGAAAAGCCTTTCGCAAAAATCACAACTCAGGAGGCATTGTTGAAGAATTCACACAGAGGAGAAACCCAAAAAATGTAATGGTCTCACAGACAAGAAGATAACAACAGCCACTGCGCCAAGGGAAAGGATAAATCTCATCAAGAGAAGTGATAAAAGAGTGAGAAAGAGAAGTGAATCAAATCCTTGAAAAGCAACAAAATGACAGATATTAGTACATACTTTTTGATAACAACACTCAGTGTAAATTTTCTTAACTCCAATTAAAAGACACTGACTGCCAGGTTGGATAAAAAAAAACCAAGGCCCGTGTATATGTTACCAGCAAGAAATATACCTTATCTGCAGAGACATAGATTGAAAGTGGAAGGATGGAAAATAATACTCCAATGATCTGGAGCCCAAAAGCAAGCAGGAGAAGCTATACTTGTGTCTGAAAATGTAGACTTCAGACTAAAACTGGTCAGAAGAGACTAGAAGTCACTATGTTGGTAAAGGGTTCAATTCATGAAAAAGAGAGAACAATTAAACGAACAGTGCTTGATCTAAAAGGACAGATCAACCCCAGGACAGTTATAGAGTGGGATGTCAGCATGCTTGCAAACGAGAGGAAAAAATCAACAAAGAAGCTTTAGAATTAAACTACATTATAGACCAAAAGGATTCAGTGAATATCTACAGAGTATTCCATTAAACAGCAGAATACATATTTTCTACAGTCTATGGCTTTTTCTCCAGAATTGGCCATATTTTAGTCCATAAAGGAAATCCCAAAATGTAAAAGAAATGAAATAATCTTACGTATCTTATCAGATCACAATGGAATGAAACTAGAAATCAACAGCAAAAGAAACCACAGATACTGGAAACTACACTAACCAAGGGAGGTTGGGTAGTACCGTTTTGAATTATCAATGGGTCACTGAAGAAGTCAGAGGATAAGTTAGAAAACTTGCTAGAATGAAATAATAATGGAAAAATAACTTGTCAATCCATAGGATATAATGAAAGAGGTTCTAATAGGGGAATTTATAGCTATGACAAAGGTAGGTGGTGGCCCTGTTCATAAAGGCAGAAGTGTGGGCTGGATAAAAGGAGAAGCTTGCTTTTGTGCACACCTGGGAAAAGAAAGGAACACTTCTAAGGGACCTTGAGGCTAAAACTGCTATAGGTCAAAGAACATGGGAAGGAAAGTTTAGAAGGATGGTGTAGGACCAAATTTGTTTTGTTTCTTGTTCTCTGTTTTTGTCTTTTTGACACAGAGTCTCACTATGCAGTTCAGGGTGGCCTTGAGCTCACTTTGTAGCCCAGGCCAGTTTTGAACTTGCAAAGATCCTCCTGCCTCAGCCTCCCAAGTGCTGGGATTACAGGCATGCAGCACCACTCCCAGCTGCTCTGGCTTCTTTGAAGTTTGCTTAGGTGGCCTAACCCTTCCGGTGTCAGGGGCATGGGGTAACATAAGGGTCACGTTTGTTAGAGAAGGAGTGACAATAGCTATTTTGCTGTAGGTTACTGAAATGGCTCATTTTGAAGCAGAATATGTGGTTCTGTGTAAAGTCAAGTGAAGGCCAAAATGGCCTCTCCTTAATATTTTGGATTCAAGTCAGGGCTCATAAATATGGTGGGATAACCCATGTTTCTAGAAGGCAACTGTGAAGGACTGGGAAAGGGGCTCGATGTGGATATGAAACCAAGTTTGTGTTCTGGTTCAAGCCTCCACCTTCCTTTGTAAAAGGAGGACAATGATAGTACTTGCTTCAAAGGACTGGATTGTGAATTAATGAAAAAAAAATACCCTTTTTTGATTCTGGGGGTCAACCTCAGGGCTGCTCTACCACTGAGCTATGTCCCCATCCACCTTTAGTTTTTGTTTGCAGATAGGGTCTTGCTAAGTTGCCAGGACTGGTCTAGAATTTGTGATCCCTGTCTCAGCCTGTCAGAGAGCTGGGAGTACTGATCTATACCATCAGCTGGTGACTCTGTTCCACTGGATGACCACCGTTACAAGGAATGGCTGACTTAGCTTAAGGGTAGGAAGGCAGCTAGTGTTATAGGTAACTCTAGGTCGCTTACTTTCCAGTGTCCTTCAGATAACACGTATCCAGATATTCTGGACCCTGTCTGTTTACATTGGAAAGTTTTGGAAACATCAAAGGGTTGTTTCAGGGACTTGGTGCTAAATGTCCTCATCTTTTCTCAGGAATGATACACTGTACTTCCCATGTACTTGAAAACCCTTATAATTTTTTTTCATTTATTTTCACATTTTATGCTCACCATGTTAAGTGAAGTAGACACACAAGCTTAAATATCACGATTTCTTTTTTTTTTTTTTAATTTTGTTTTTCTCCGGTACCGGGAACCGAACTCACGACCTTGCGCTTGCCAGGCAGGCGCTTTGCCGCTGAGCTAAATCCCCAGCCCCTCACATGATTTCTTTTATGTGAGAAACTCAAAATATAAATAAGGAACAAAATAAAAGATAGACAATAGGAAGTAGGCAGAACTTATTCAAATAGCCAAGGGAACAAGAGTTGGAGGGAATAGGAATGGATGGAAGGAGAAAGGGATAAAAAAAGAATTAAGATGTGCTACATACATGTACCAACTCCCCCCACGATAAATGCAATCATGATATACTGCAAATATGTACTAATAAAAAAAGAAAATCTGGATACACCCAAAAATAAGAAAAAAAAGTCCATGAGAAACCAATGAAGAAAAGTTCAGGTTTGCCTCACAGAACAACAACAAAAGAAGACAAAGGGCCCCCAGGATTTCTTGTGTAGAAGGATGAATTGAACTGGGATTCTGAGCAAATATCAGACACTGGGGTGTGACTTTGCACAGGGATTACAGAGCGCACCTCCTTATGACCCTGCTGTTTTATTCCAGTACATACAGCAGCACAGCATTTCCACCTGGTTAGTACCATCCCCTCACATCCACCATGAACAAACATTTTTTTTTCTGTTACTGGGGATTGAACAATGGTCCTGGCACATGCTGGCAAGAACTGTGTCACTGAGATGCATCCCTAGCTCTTTTATTCTTTATTTTTTTGAGACAGGGTTGTGCTAAATTACTCAGGCTGGTCTCAATTTGCTACCTCCTGCTCAGCCTCCTCAGTAGCTGGAATTACACGTTGAGTGTCAACCTCTCCCCATCTAGATCAAAAGCCTTTTAAATGGGATTGAAGGGAGTTAGCCTATGGACTTCTTGTTGGTTAGGATGTTTAAAGTAACCCAGAGACATGATTTTTCATGCTGTAGAATGATTTTATAATAGCAATGTTTAAATAAAAATATCTATTCATACCAAATTGTGCTGGGTTTTCTAAACATAATTCATTGAACAGAATTCCATTAAGGTGTGGTGAGGCACACTTACAATCCCAGCTCCAGGAACATTCAAAGTTTGAGGCTAGCCTGGGCAATTTGACAAGACTCAATCCATCAATCAACTTTTTAAAAAAAGCTGAGATGTGCTTGGTGGTAGAGTATTCGCCGGATATGGGAAGTCCTAGGTAGATCCGAGTTTTGCAAAAAACTATCTCTTTCCACATACTATGTTTAGTGCCACGAGGAGGGAGCATATGGAAGGCAGCTACCTCAGGAGTTTACCAACAGTCAAGTAGTATAGCAAAGTTAAGAGTTTATTGATACACTGCAAAAGAGCACTGGGTGAGTTCCAAGAGAGGACAGCACAGGCTGGGAAGCAGCAGAACTTTATATTTTATTTCAGTGTGAGGAGGGGTCTGGGAATGTCATCCTAAGAATACTTTGATCAGGTCATGGTGGTCCCGCGGTCCACCCCTCAGATGTAGACATAGCCAAGCGTTGTTTGAAGAGTGCCATTCTTTGACAGAGTCCAGAATCTGTACAGTTGCTAGAAACAATCCCTCCAGGCAAAAGTAATAAGTGTGTAGGATTAGCTGGGGTCAGTGGCCAAGGGAGTCCGGATAAAGAATATATGTCTGCATTTGAAAGAAACTTCAAATTCTACTGAGCTGGGGGTAGAATTTATGTCCTTCAAGACATGTCAAGAGGTTAGAACTTCTAACGTTTGCGTACGGAGCGTGCACGCTGAAAAGCTACTGGTATACTACAGACTCATCATTCAGCTTCAATACGGCCTTAAAGGACATAACATAAAATAACCATGGCTCCCCAATAGTTAGGGACCAGTTTTAAAACATCAGATCCTGCTCTTCTTGTCAGAGAAACGTCACATTCTTTGTTCTGGCCCGACCGCGCAGAGGGTTGTGGGAAATGTAGTCTAATCCCCAACAACGACGTCTCTCAGGAACAGGAAATAACTTTGCGGCTCTCTTTTACGCACGCGTAGTCCCGCCTTACGCCATTTTCTCCCGGAAGTTCCTGGCCCTGCCCCGCCCAGTAGCTCCTCGGCCCTCTGAGGTGCTTCGGTCTCCGTCCCCGGAGGGTGGTAGGAGGACGGAAGAGCAGCCCTGATCCTGGGGAACGGGACAGGTATCCCGCTCTTGGCGGTAGCGAGGTCGCGGGCGGGTCTGGGCTGCAGGTCCTGAGCGGGTCTGGGAGGCGACGTGCAGGCCGGGTCCGGAGTCCCAGGCGTGGGAAGGAGCGACCCTGCCGTGCTTTGCCGACCGCAGGGTCCGGGGGTCAGAGGCCGGGCGTGTGGCGCCAGGTGTCCAGAGCGTGGCCCTGGAAGCTCTGAAGGAGGTGGTCGAGTGGTGGCGGGGCGCGGTGTGCGGACCCCGCGAGCTGGGCGGGGCGCGGGGTGGGATGTACAGTCCTTAGCAGTGTGACGTCAGTTTACCCATCTGTGATAACAGTCCTGGTGGAGTGCCCTCCAGCTCCAGGAGAAATGAGAGTGTGCGGACCGGGTCTTTCCGTGTGGCGGCTGTTTGTGGGCATCTTAGTGTCTCTGCAGCAGGCGGAGTTTCTGGTCACTTAGCGCGCTGGGTAACCTGACGGGCATCGTGCTTTAAGCTTACCGAAAATTTTCAGCAGTCTGCGGGGGAGACCGGGATGCGGGATGACAGACCCATTTGATTTAGAAAAATGTAAGGTGCTCCAGAGTTCGGAATCCCACCTGAGAGAACGGTGTGGCCTCACCCCTCTCAGTGGCACTTCAGAGAAGAGGCGCAGTGGCTCAGACGAAGTTCCTAGCTTCGCCTGAACTAGGCAATCACTGATCCTGTTGTCTAGAGGAAAGAACATAGGGGTGACTGCCACCTTCTCCAGAAACAGGAGCCGGGTGCTACTGTGGGGGTTAAACTAACTTTCCAGAGGAAGATGTAAGCTGGGCTGAGTAGGTAGGCAAGGACTTGGCGAATGTTTCTTAAAGGAGAGGTCTTCGTTAAGGTCCTATCCTTAAGGGAAGGATACCCTGTGACCCGTTTCCAGAGTGTGACCTTTCTGAAATTTATTTATTTATTTATTTTCCTGTACCGGGAATCGAACTCACGACCTTGAGCTTGCCGGGCAGGCGCTGTGCCGCTGAGCTAAATCCCCAGCCACTACCTTTCTCAAATTTAGACTATCAACAGATTTGATATCTGACAGTGTAACCTTTGTCCTGTTAGCTCTCATAGTTCAGGAAGGATTGGCCAATACTTTTCTTAAAAAGTGTTTCTGCTTTTTAAGAAAGATGAAAAAAATTGGTGTCACACAGATAAATGAGTTGTCCAGGGTCACCAGATATGTAAATGTCAGGCACATCTTGACTTTGGGCTAATGTTATCTACTTTGCACATTTAAAAGAAGTGTTTTCTTAATTTTGAGATGATTTGGATGAGACTGAGGTCAGCTTAGTAGGAACATTCAGATGTAGCCCTTTTTAAAAAATTTTTATTTTGGTCTTTTTGAGACAGGCATGTTGTGCAGTTCAGGCTGGCCTTGAGCTCACTTTGTAGTGCAGGCTTGTCTCGAACTTGCACTGATCTTCCTGCCTCAGCCTCCCTACTGCTGGGATTACAGATGTGCGCCACCACAGCCTGCCTTGTTTTGTTTTTTGAGAGCGGGTTTTGCTATGTAGTTCAGGCTGGCCTTGAACTCATTATGTAGCTCAGGCTGGCAGTGAATTTGCAGCAGTCCTCCTGCCTCAGCTTCCTGGATGCTGGGATTACACATGTAGATCACCAGACCTGGCTATTACTGTGTTTTTTGTAGTTCTGAGGTTCAAACCCTGTGTGTAACACCTGATAGGCAAGTGTTACGCCAAGTGTTACATCCTCCGACCCTAGAATGTTGTTTAAAAACTGTTTTATTGTTTATCTTTTTTCTCTTTAAAATAAAAAAAAATACTTGTCCCAAACATACCTATCCCTTGTTATTCCCAGTGTTTTCTGTACATTACGTGACTGAAAGGGTGAATTTCAGATGTGTTTCCCACTTAATGTCAGTAATCTGTTCCTAAAAATCATATATTCTGTAGGAAAATAGAAGCAGCCTATTTTACATTATTTGAAAAGGGAAAATTAGACTGTATCACACTTCAGCTTCAAACCAATAAAATGTAAAAACAATTCAATGTTCATATCTATGTAACAGCCTGTTTTTCTGATGTAAAAGCTTTGTCCTTCTGATCTCCAGACACTGCTTTGTTTGAATCATTAAGCTTAAGCCATACTGCAGTCCACCCTTTGGGTGTTTATTTTTTCCAATGCCTTAAAAGGTTTTTTAAAAATTGTATTTGGTTGTTTGAAGACTTTCCCCCTACTTCCCAAGATATTAAAACATTGAATTCTAAGTCCTTTGAGATAACAGCCTTTGCTGTATAATAAATCAACAATAATTTGAGGAAACCATTCAAAAGAAGAGACCATTTCATTTGATCACCTTCCTCTGGTGAACATGTAAACTGGAGTCAGCTGGAAGATCCTTTGCTGGTGATCCCTGGGGTCACAGATGAGCCTTCATTCACCTCATCCTTGAGTGAGGTTGGCTGTTTCCAGGTGACTTCATTCCCTCTAGAGCTTGTGCTTGCCCTTAGGAATGCCCCTGTGTATGGAGCGCGGTGGCCGCGGGCTTTCTCATAATGTGTGTCCAGGAAGACAAGCACCAGTGAGCCAGTTCTTTTCAAGCTTAGGTTTGCATCAGGTTTAGCGATGTCCTCTTGGCCAAATCAAAGTCAGTGGCAAAGCCCAGGGTTTCATCCTTGGGAACTGTTAAGAGGGTGTGGGTACATGGAGGTGCCTCATGGGGAACCAATACTGGAACAGAGCTTCACAAAGATGTACATTGAATACATTGTTTCCCTGCATGAGCAGAGACAAAACATGTTGAGTTGCACATGCATTTTTTGCAGGAAACTGGGTATATATGGAAGCCAGAGATGTTATAGTAGAAATGCTCGTGTGGGCTCTGCAGGATATTAATAGAAGAGTTCCCATAGTCCATGGGCATTCCTTTGACGTTAATGTTAATGAAGTCTGATCTTGCTCTGGTTTAAATTATTATTTCTTTAGGGAACATTTATTGTTGGTAAATCAGTTGATAATGTATATTTTTATTAACCCAGTAATCAATTTTATATCTAATCTCTCTACCAGTGACTGAATTTGTGGGTATGCCTTCAATGACTTCTTCCCTCTCCTTTATTTTTTTTGAGACCAGGTCTCTTGATAGTCCAGGGTGTTTCCCTATGTAGCCCAGCCTGGCCTTGACCTTGTGATATTCTTGCCTCTGCCTTTCACATAGGTGGGAATACAGAACTGTGCCACCTTGCCTCCCTTTTGTTAGCCTTTCTGGGGAAGGGATTATACACCCAGAGAGTTTGTTTATTTATTTATTTTACCTTTTCCAGCTAATAAGTGAAGTATTTTGAGGAGGAGGATAATCTAGGTCCACGCCTGCCTCGCACAACTGTCTTACATTTGACTTCTCTCAGCTATGCCTCCAGAGTCCTCTGTGTGTTTCAAAGAGCGACAAAAAATGAATAAATCTCCGGTGAGTTCTTTATTCCTCACTTTGTTTTGCATTGTGTTTTTTACCAGCTCTCTGAGGTCCAATACTTGAAATGAACTTGAAGAATGTGTAAAAGCTCAGCTTTATGGAAATGGACACAAATAAGACAGAATTAGCATAGATAAAGACTTCAAAAACGTCTGCTTTTTAAATTTTTTTCTTTTTCATTGAATAAAACGTGCAATAATATATACACAACCATGAATTTTTACATAAGTTCACAAAACTTCAGGTTGATCAAGGTAGAATGGTTGCCAGCACTCAAGGAGCTTCCTTGTAGCGTATAGATCTTATTTTTGTGCAGAACAAAACAAAATTGAATTTTATCTGCAGTATTTCCTCTATTTCAGTTTGAGAATAGAAATTTAACAAAAGCAAGGGTTTAGAGCCTGGGTATCCATGGCTTGAGGGGGCTGTATTGAACTCTTTGTTGAGTACAGTTTAGCTTTGGTGTTTCTGATGCCATGGAAAAAGTCAGCACATTTGTTTTATGATTCAGATGGAGCCTGAGAAGAGAGCATGGTGACTTGTCATGGCACGTAATTGCTACATCCAGAGCTAAAACATTATCTTCAGTGGTTACATAGAGGATATAGTAGAATGCTTTTCGTCACTATCTTGGAATTAAACTCTTATAGGATTCCTCAGTGTAAACAGTTCCCTGGTGCTAAAGGAAAACTCTTAATCAGGTTGTTCTGGAGTTGCTGAAATGCTGTGTGTCCAGGCAGCTTTTGCAGGGTGGTAGATGATTGTGGATGAGAGCTCGGGCGCCTGCAGGGTTGAGCTGACCGTGGGTCATTTGGGAACTGACTGTACCTGGGCCCCAGCGTGTGTACACATGCAGGGTGTGCAGCAGACTGGTCAGAGTGGTGTTCCCTGGCAGATGTCCCCACTGCTTATTTGCTTTTTAACCCGATTAGTGTTGTCTTAGTTCACTTTTTATAAGTTCATTAATAACATACATTTTAGTTAAGTCCAAAATTAATTGCCCTATTTTTATCTACTGTCCATGATCTCCTGTGAATTATTTGCCAGCAACTATCACAGCTTTACTTGGTGATATTTTCTGTTTCTTTGAATTCTTTTGCGTTTTTCTGTTCATTCACATAGCTCCTCCAACTTCTCCACATCCTGGATCTTATTCTTTGTACTCTGCATTTCTCCTTGGTAGATTTAGCTCTCTGGGGCTTGCTTGCCTCTTTTCTCCAGGTCAGACTTGTTCCCTTACTTTTAGAGCAGAACTCTAGGTCTCAGTTCTTAACTCCTTGTTAGACCATCTCTTCATCCAAAAGGCACCTCAAGCTCAACAAATCCAAAAGTACAACTTTCTTCCTTTATATACTGTATCACACTTCCTTGGCAGTGGCCCAACCCTATAAAATGAAATTTTTTCCCATGACTCCTCTCTCTCCCTCAGACCTGATTTCATCTGGTGTGATCTTCTGCATCTTTTAAATACGAATTTATTTTATTCACATATTTGCAGACAGGCCAATCTAGAAGGAAAGCCAATTAGGCTTGTGGGTTGATGCAGCAACTTTGGAAATGTCAATTCTTGCAGAACCTGAAAGGCATGTTTGCCCAGTGATAAGGTTCAATCCCTTGGGAATTGTGCTGATATACAGCCCATGTGGCTTATAAACTCAGATATGTAAATCCCTGAAGATTCAGGATCTAGTGAGAGATCGCTTCTCGGCCTTTTGGCTAAGATTAAGTGTAGGATCTAGTGGGAAAAAGCATGCAGGGGTCAGTGGGACACATTTGAATGACAGTTAATAAAAGATATGCACAAAATAAATTGAAATACAAATTTTCAAAATTTGCACCTTTTTTATGTCATGATTCTGTATGTAGGTTGCCCTTTGCCCGTACTGGGGATTGAACGCAGGGCCTTGCACATGCTAGGAATCACTTTATAAGGGAGGTAACATATCTAGTCCTTGCTTTTTGTTCTTTTTTCATTCTTTTCTTTCTTTTCCTTCTCTTCTTGTTGAGCTACATTCCCAGATTTTTATTTCTTATTTTGAGACTGATTCTCAATAAGTCTCTATGTTGCCTGGGCTGGGCTTGAACTTGTGGTCCTTTTGTCTCAGCCTCCCAGAGTGCTGGGATTACAGTTGTAACTTTTAAAAAAATTTGTTGCAGACTCTTTTCAGTTTTCTATTTTGTCTTTCTGAAATGCTCCTTGATATGCATCGAATTTGGCAGCATGACTACAAATGCATATAATGTCTTTTCAAGTTGAAATCTTTGAAACTGACATGGTTTCCTTCTAAATGAAGCAGAATATCTTACTTGTTTCAACATGAAAATACATCTATTTTTCACTGAATACTCCTGTTTTTTATTTTTTGAGAGGTCCTGTTTTCTTTTGAAATGATCTTGAAGCCATGCTATGATATTAAAAAACTAAGAAATAATCACTGTTCATTTTTCTAGTATTGATGATATTGCATAGGTAATTATAAACATAACTTAAGCAAAAAACTATTTGGTACATTTTGTACTTCATATACCATGATAGCTAAAAAAACCAAAGTTATTTCATGGAATAACAAACCCAGGTCTAATAACTGAATAAGGAAACTTCCATGTCTGCTTAATAACAGTGTATTTGTATCAGCACAGGCCCACATGGGTGAAGGTGATTAAAGACCACTATTGGCAATTGCTGCATTTTACCTGCTGCATTGCACAATGCATATGACATCTGACACATGGGGTTTGGGCACAGGTTTTGATTCTACTGACTGTGGCAGGTGAAGGAGGCAGAGTTAGCAATGCACTGTGTGCTCTCCTACACAGTGTTCCATTGTCATCTGTGTGGTCTGTTTTTGAGCACAGCACAATCAAATAAAAAAAAAAAAAAAACATAAACCTTAGATAAAATGTTGAGTTTACCATCTGCAGGGCCACCTTATTAGCTGTCCCGGGCCACATGTAGCCCACAGGCAGGTTGGACACATCTGCTTATCTCATGAGCCACTGGGGATGTTCCATATCCAAACTGAAACTTTCACGATCTTTACATGCAGAACTGAAGGCTTCAATGGTGTTTTGTTGTTTTAGTTGTTTTGTTTTTTCATACAGGGTCTTGTTATATAGTTCAGACTGGCCTTGAACTCACTATGTACCCAGGGTGTTGGGATTATATGTGTACTCCACCACAACTGGCAGAATGGTATTAAAATAGCAAATCAAAATTGCTCTCCATTGAATCAAGAATATGATTGACTGTGTTAGTAGAGCTCTGTATTGAAGTTTCCTTTGTGGAATTCCTTCTCAGTTTTTGTACTCTTATTTCTTGTTCTCTGTCAATAAATTCTAGTTTCTTCAGATATTTTTTCTTTTCTCCTTTACTCTCTTAGTTTCTCTTCAAGTCATTTCACTCATTCTGATGACTTCAGGCAGTCCTAAAATTGTTAGCTTACACTTTTTTTATCTTTAGTTTGCATCTCTCCTTAATTTTAGTATCATATATATATAATTGGCAGTTGGACATCCAATATTTGGTACCTGAGAGTCTCCAAATACAGCGATCAAGTCTTTGTCACGTGGTCATCATAGTGTTCTTCTGTTTTTCAAACTCTACTTTATAATCCCAGTATATAACTAGCTGCAGTCATGCAGGCAGCCTGGAAGGAAAATGTCCCTTTTTATCTTCTCCTCAAGAAGTCAGTAGCAAATTCTGTTCTTGATTTTCCTTCTAAATATTGTTTGTTGTAGAGTTACTTTCCTCTGTGTACTTTTACTTATCTGTGTCCTGATAGAGGTCATCATATCTTACTCTGGTTCCTTCCCCTCTGATGCTCCTATAAACCTTCCAGACTCCCTTGTAGGAGCTGACCGTTGAAATGCCAAGGTGCTTAGTTAACCTGTCTCTTCTCTGAGGACCTTATTATTTACACCACCATTTGGGGAGTGTCAGTACTCACCAAGAGTAAACATGGGGAGTCATGTGGCATGTGGGAAGGAAATAGTGGGATGCTCTGTGCATGGTTTCAACTTAAATGTAATTAAAAATCAGTAGCTGCTTAAACTGTTTTCTATTGGAATATATTCAAATATAAATGCAGAATCACACAGTCCATAATGAGTTCCTTCAGTATTGTGTTTATCTCCCATCACAGACTAGGTTCATTTACCCAGATACAATACTATGGTGGTTCCATTAATGTGGCTGTCTTCATGCTGTGCTGGTGACCAGACTAATGCTGTTGCCCAGTAGGCATGAGAAATCCTGGTTCACAGAGGGAAGAGCTTAACATCTTTGGGTTTTCAGTGAAGTACAAGCTTATAATACAAAACAACTATGGTTTCTCCTTTTGGTTAATTTGCATTGAAGTTATAGCTAAATAAGTTTGTGTAACAATAATTGTGGGCATGTATTCATACTTATTTCTTCTTCATACCAGATCATAAGCTCCTTGAAGAAGCAAAATTTTATTCATATTTTAATCCCTAGCAAAAAAGGATGGTTTTAGATTTATAAGGTAAACTTTGTAATAGTATTTTTAGTAATTAAGAAATAAATATATTACACAATAGTTCTCTGACTTTCCTTTCTCCCACAGTGTGAGATACACAGCAAGCTTCATGCATTATAAACACCTCTCTCCACTCCCACTAATGTCAGAACTTCACTTTCTTCTTGTGACAGAGCTGATGAGTGAGAGATGTTCTGTTACAGGTGTTGGTGTCATTTGAGGATGTGGTTGTGGACTTCACCTGTGAGGAATGGCAGGACCTGGATGATGCTCAGAGGACCCTGTACAGGGATGTGATGCTGGAGACCTACCGCAGCCTAGAGTTATTGGGTGAGTGAAATCCCTGTCACTCTCAGGAACAAGTGTCTTATTAAATATGTAAACACTGGTAAGAGTCAGTGCTATTGGGTATAGGCTTCTAGTTCATGAAGAACGTGATTATTCCCCTCTCTGTAATGAAGGGTTCACCTTGGCACTGTTACTGAACAGTGCTTCAAGCTGGACTGTTTATATTCTGCACAGAACATGATATAGCACTTTGTCAAATATATTATTTCCCATTAACAGGCCATTGCATCACTAAACCTGCAGTGATCTTTAAACTGGAGCAAGGAGCAGAGCCATGGATGGGAGAAGAATCTCCAAATTTAAGCCCCCCAGGTCAGTCCCTGCTTTCTGCGCTAGGGGGCTGGGAGGAAGGGAGCTGAGCAGGTATTGGCTGTGTTCAGTTGTTGGTCACTTTTTCCCCAGATCACAGGCCTGAGGATAGCTGGTTTGCGTCCATCAGACATGTGCATTACATAGTTTTCAAGGAGGGCATTTGCATGTATACACCTACCTTTTAATTTGTTAAATAGATCCTTACATTTTCCCCAAGTCTCATCCCATTATAGAAATGAAGAAAAGCAGTTTAACACTAGAAAATCTATTAATGCAGTCTATTACATTATTTATGAAGAAAATTCATATATTATAAGTCAGTATCGATTATAACTTCATAAAACCTTATCCCATAAAGATAGAATCTCTTTATTTTACCATGAGCATTGCAGAGAAAATGCTTAGATGTTATTGATGTATATGGTTTTTATCATTTTAGATGTCCAGAAAGCAGATGACATAATTGAGACCAGCCACCAAAGTGGAGATAGACATATGTGGCAAGTTGTAATCACCACCAAGAACACATCATCTGAAAACCAAGTTGAATTAAGAAATACTTTTAATTTGAGCTCTAGTCATATTTCAGATTTGATTATAAATAATGCAAACTATTCAGTATTGAAACCTGAAGAAAATGTTTGTCAGAACACACATAGCCCCAGTGAGCCTGGTGAGATGGATACTGGAGAGAAATCTCATTTGTGTACTATAACTGGAAAATCCCTGAGGTATCCTGAGCATTTTGGTCAGCATCCCAAAAATCCAGCCAGGCGACAGAATTTTCAATCTAGTGGACAATGGAAAGCCTTCACCAACGAGGCAACATTATTGAAAGAATGCATTACATATAAGAGGGTTCCTGTGGGGCAGGCCTGCTGGGAGCATAATGAATCTGGGAAAGCCTGTGAGAAGTCCGCTGTCATTGCTAAGGTAGGGAGGAAAACTCTTTATAAAAACTGTGATCTCATTACACATCAGACACACATGGAGGAGAAATGCTGTGAATGTGGGGAGTGTCAGAAAAACTTCATTACTAAATTAGACCTTCTAATACATCAGAAGAAACATTCAGCAAAAAAACCTTATGCATGTAACCAGTGTGAAAAATCCTTCAGCTACAAGTCAGACCTTATTGTGCATGAGAGAATTCATACAGGGGAGAAGCCATATGCTTGCAATAAGTGTGGCAAAACCTTCAGCCGTAAGTCAACTCTCACTATCCATGAGGTAATTCACACTGGGAAGAAGCCCTATGAATGTCATGAGTGTGGAAAGACATTTCACCAGAAGTCAAACCTTACCAGTCACCTGAGAACTCACACAGGAGAAAAGCCCTATGAATGTAACGAATGTGGAAAAGCATTTGGCCAGAAGTCAAACCTCAGAACACATCAGTGTATTCACACAGGGGAGAAACCATATGAATGTAAAGAATGTACTAGAAGTTTCTACCATAAACCAGCACTCACTATACATGAGCGAACTCATACCGGTGAGAAGCCCTATGAATGTAATGAATGTGGTAAAACCTTTTGCCAAAAGTCTTACATCAGGAAGCATCAGAGAACTCATACTGGGGAGAAACCCTATGAGTGTAATGATTGTGGAAAAACATTTGGCCAGAAATCATATCTCAGTAAACATGAGATAATCCATACTGGGAGAAAACCCTATGAATGTAACCAGTGTGGAATAACCTTTTCCCAGAAATCAAACCTCAGTAGGCATCAGAGAACTCACACAGGAGAAAAGCCTTTTGAGTGTAATGAGTGTGGAAAAACCTTTGGCCAGAAGTCAAGTCTCACAGTCCATCAGGGATCGCACAAAGGGCAGAAACCATATGAACGACAATATAGGAGAAGCTTCTTCCATTAAGCATAGTGCACAAGAAAAATCACACTGGGTAGAAAGCATATGAGTGTAATCAATGTGGAGAGAACTTTGAGCAGAATTAAAGGTCATTAAACAAAAGATAACTATACTTGGGAGAAGCCCTACGAAAGAGGAAAAACCTTTTAACATCATAGTAGGCATTACAAAGCTTATATGGGAGACAGCTATGAACATGGCATTACTTCCTCAAAAATCACATTTCAGTGTGTAATGGCAAAGTCTTCATTGCAGAGACTGGGTTATGTCTCCTAAAACCATTTTATTCTGTCTGTAATGCAGTCTTCATTTCTGGCTTTAACTTGTTGTGGCCATCACTGGTTTGGGGCTGTTCTTGGAGAGTACAGACAGGCATGAGCATTATGTCCAGGCCTGGCAACATAAAAGACAGTGACCATGTGCTCCTCTAATTTCTCATGTCTTTAGAACTGAAGTGCAGGTGACTCGGCAGATAAATAAGAAAAGATCACTGTGGGTTAAGACAAATGAAGAGAACAAGATCTTTCCAGCTGTATCCTTGTACCCTTAATTTTTTTTATGAAAGGGAGAAGTAAATCTCTATTCTGCTGTTCCATTTTCTGTGTGATCTGTTTGCATTGTGCCACCAGTAGCCCAGTTCTTTTATCAGAAAATGTATACAGAGGAAACCTCAGTGTTGTCATTTTTCAACCACAAGTCAGTTTTTGGAAGAATTTTTTCAAAAATGTAGAGATATAAAGAGTGGAACGAATTTGGGAATGCCTTTATCAGGTAGTGATATCCCTTGAGAGAATAAATTAAATTTATATTCTCAATATGTGAAGGCTTTTGGGGCTGGGGATTTAGCTCAGCGGCAAAAGCACTTGCCTGGCAAGCACAAGGTCTTGAGTTCGGTTCCTGGTACCGGAGAAAAACCAAAAAATAAATAAATAAATAAAATTTTAAAAATATTGAAGGCTTTTAATAAAATGTGCAATTTTTGTGTATCAGAATTCGCAGTGAAGGAAAAAGAATGCCAATTTTGTCTAATGGAGATTTAGGTTTTAAAATACAAATATTAAATATTGTACCAAAGATAGAGAATATGTCATTATAGCCCAATGAAATATGAGTGGTGATACTACCTACCAGTGTACATTTCACTACTTCTAGAGGATTTTTTTTTTTTTTAATCATAATGGTGGTTGGGAGATGCTACCTTCATCTGTGGGAAGAGGCCTGGAGTGCAGCTACATAGCCTGCAGATCATGGAACAGCCTCCTCAACAATACTTGGTTTATGCATAAGAGTAATTCATGTTAGAAATTTTCCTTATTGGGATCTAGAGTTAGGGGTGGTAGTTCATATACTGTTAGGTCACACTGTGACTTAAATTAGCACAGTCAGTTTTTTGGTTGCTGTGGCAAAATATGTTGTGCTGCAAAGTTTATACAATAAAGCTTTAATCTGCACATAGTTTTAGAGGCTGAAAGTCTGAGATAAGGTGGCCCCATCATTTCAGCATTTGTCGACAGCCCCATTAACTGTGTCAGTACGTTGAAGAAGGTGGAAAGCAGCCATATACTAAAGAGCCACACATGTAGTGCAATACTGCTTTATAACAATCCATATAGAAAGGAACTAACTGCAAGAACAGTATTAATCCTTTAAGTGCCCCCACTTCAGTGACCCCATTATACCTCATCTGCCAGGCCCCATATTTTAAAGGATCACCTATCTCAGCACCACACTGAAAAGCAAGCCTCCACACAGCACACAAACCTTTGATAAATCTTACCCAAACAATAGTAGTTAGGATTATTTCACATAAAGTCATTCTAGCTTCTTTGTATCTTAGTATAGTGATGAAAAAGTATTCTACATACTTTCTTAACTCTTTGTGTATATAAATTTATTATCAAACTTAAGTAACAATTTTTCCCCCTAAATTCAGCAATAAGCATAGAATAACCCAGTGTTTAAAAGGAAACCTGTTTTCATAAAAGTGCACAAATCAGGCACATATTTGTTTTTTTGTTTTGTTTTTCTCCGGTACTGGGAAAGGCACATATTTGTTAATAGGTGAAGTTTGAATTAGCTTGAACAGCTGTGATCCGTGGCACTGGTTTGGTTTGGTTTTGTTTTGTACTGGAAATCAAACTCGGGACCTTGCACTTGCCAGGCAGGCACTTATGCCACTGAGCTATATCCCCAGCCTAATGATACTGTTTTATTCTCTTCAATGGAAAGCAATCTCTAGATGCAAACTCTTCCCTTCATTCTTACTGTATCTTGAAATGAGGTAACAGCAAGGTATGAGTGTGTATGTGTATCAAGTGCTGCAGAAGTGAGCAATCACTGTTTGCATTTTCAGTGATGGAGTGCTATGTGCATGCACAGTAGTAGGGGCAATACTGTAAGTCCTGACTCCAGCACTTATGTGTGTGACTTCACCTTAAGCACTCTGGGCTTCTGTTTTTTCATGTTTAAAAAAAAGAATAATAGAACCTGTCTCAAAGGATCAGTATGTGGAGTAAATTAGTTGAATAACATTTTCTAAAAACTATTTCCTGGCACTTGAAAAATAGCATATAATCTAGCCATGTTGGTGATAGTGATTATTGTAATCTCAAAAATGATGTATTGGCTGTAGGCTCTCAAACTCTTGTTTTCCTACACAATAGCTATTTTCCCCTTTTTAACTGTCTTGATTTGGTTTTGTTATGTACTTATACATAGTTATGTAAGGATTTATCTTGGTTGAGCTTTTTATGATTAGCTGACTATTTCCTTTAGTAGTTGTTTTAGGGTGAACATATGTCTCAGCTCTGCTCAGGGGTCTGGATGCGAGGTCTGTGGCATGTCAGGGAAAGTTCTCACAAAGGAAACAGACATGGAACAAACAGTTCTTAGACTGAAAGACATTACTGTGTGATAACACAACCTATGGTCACATGTACCCCTCAGATGGTGGGCCCGAGAGTGGCAGGGCAGAACACTCTAGAACCTGTATGAATGATGATGTCAAGGACAACTGAAGTAGCCAACCCAAAAATTTCTGTGCTTTGGTATATTTGTGTGGGTCATTGGGTTTCTACTGTTGTGCAAAAAATAGCCACCAGTGTATTAACTCAAGAGAACAAACATTTTCTGGTGATCATGATTCTTAAGATGGCTAAGCTAGGTCCTCTGCTCAGAATCTCAGCAGGCTGCAATCAAGATGTCAGCCACACTGCATTTTTATCTGGAATCAGTGGGGAACACTTTTCACACACCTTCAGGTTTTGAGAGAACCTGTTTCCTCAAGGACTGAGAGCCTGGATTCTTAATGGTTGTTCACTGCTGGCTGCATTGTTCCTTCTCTCTTGGTAGAACCATCAGACTGCATGCTTCTTCATGATCGGTGGAATAGGGTTCCACTCTGGTATGCAAGGATAGTCTTAAATAACTATGTAATCATGGGTGTTACATACCTACACATTTTCTATTAGTCAGTTTTTTTTTCTGACTGAGACAAAATCCCTCACACCCACAGCTTAAGGGACACAAAACTGGACACCCAGAACTTGAAGGAGAGGTTTATTTTGGCTCACAGTTTGAGTGGATTCAGCTCATGGTCAGCAGGTGCCAAGACAGAAACAGCATGGCAAGACAGCACAGTGGAGGAAAGCTGTTCATTTTACGGTGGCCAGAAAGTACAGCAGGGAAGTGCTGGGGACTAGAATACACTGAAGTCATGCCCCCAGTGACCTCCCCTTTCCATCCAGACCCTACCTCCAAATGTGAACCTTTTTGGTGACATTTAATATCTAACTGTAACTTTCTACCTCTGGCCCCCAAAAGGATCATGTCCAAATTATTAGGCAGAATTTTTTAGTCCATTTCTAGGAATCACCAAAGTCTTAATTGGAGCATTGCTAAAAAGTTCAAGTCCAAAGTCTCTGAGACTCAAGGCAGACTCTTAGCTGTGAGCCCCTGTAAAAATAAAAAATAAAGTTAAACACTTGCAAAATACAGTATTATAGGGCAAATATTCCCATTCCAAAAGAGAGGAATAAGGGAATAGATAGAAATCAGACCAAAGCAAGATTGAAGCCCAGCAAGGCAGACATTAAATCTTACACCTGAAGTCTAGCACCCAGGGCAGGTTATGCTGAGATACGAGCTCCAAAGGGCTTGAGCAGCCCCACTCTTACATCCTTGCTGGTTGCATCCACCTGGCTTCTCTTGGGATTGCTCAACCCACTTCCTGTAAATTTCCTCAGCAGATGTTCAATGTTCTTAGCGTCTCCAACTTCCTGGGGTCTCCACTGTACTTTTGGCTTGACTCTCACAGCTTGTTGCACTGCCCTATCCTGGGTTTCTGGCAGAAATTGTGACCTTGTTACATTGTTTACCTGGCCTCCCAGGCAAGTCTGTGTGGAAGCCTCTGTGACCCCATAACTCTTGCATTCAGGATGCCTGAAAAAAACCAGCCTTACATGGATGATACCAAGGTTAGCTGTCAGCTTGAACATTATTGGGGCCCCTGTGGACCATGGCTGCAGCAGCCTCTGAATGCCTGGATGGCTGACTTGAGGATACCCACCCGTAAGTGGCCCTGAATGAGCAGGAATCTCAGGAATTCTCAAATGAAATTTTAGTTTTGCATCCTTGAGCCTGCAATGGGTGGGGTCTTGCTGAAATGAGATGCCTTCAAGGTATCTTTTCTATTGTCCTGATGCAAAGTACTTGGGTTCTCTTTAATGCTAATCTTTCAAGACACCCCACTTTCCTTTGCCCTAGCTTCATAGGTGCATCCCATCTGGCCATACTTCACATCATTCAGCTCTAATTTTTGCTCCTGATTCTCAGTGTAGATCTGACTAAATGCAGCCAGCAGCACCCATGCCACAACTTGAATATTAGACTGCCTTGAAATTTCCTTCACCAAATTAATCTACCATCTTTAAATTCAGCCTCACACAACATCTTAGGACATGAATAAAAATGTAGACAAATTCTTTGCCAGAATGGAACACATATGGCATGTAGTCCAGTTTCTGACAGAATTCTCTTTCCTGAGACCCTGTCTCAAAAAGCAAAATAAAAAAAAATTAATATTTCTTCACCTTATATTCTTCATTCTCTCACATGAAGCAATGAAGTCATTCTAATGTGAATATTTTTTGCCTAATTATGGAGTATCCATTATATACTTAACACTTCAGTGTATTTATTTGATACAAATGTCAAAACAACCGCATGATTTATATAATTTTTTTTTTTGGTACTGGGAATCAAACTCACAATCTTGTGCTTGCCAGGCAGGTGTTGTGCCGCTGAGCTATATCCCCAGCCCAACCACATGGTTCATAAAGTTTCATCAATATTCATCTAAGCAAACTGGCTGTGTGATTGCATTAAATTGTATAATGCTTCAATCAAAATGAAAGGAGCAGTAAAGGTAAAAGTGATACAAAACTGTCCTCTTTGAGAGGGAAATAATGGAGTATACCAAATAAAATATATCTTAATATACATAGTTACTATGGAATTATATTTTCTAATTAATTTTGCAACAAAAGTCTAGTAAGAAATTATCTTAAAAAACACAAAACATTTGTTTTTAAATCTACTTTTTGTGAGTTTAACCAAGAGCATTTTAATACCCTAATAAAACCCTATTGCTTTATTTTTAATGTCTATTAGTATAAGTTTGCTGTACATATGACTTACATTCATTGTGGGGAATTGGTACATGTAAATAACATATCTCAGTTACTTTTACTTTTCCTCACCCTCTCTTCCCTCCCTCTCCCTCCATCTCTAATTCCCTTTCACTTTTGTAGAGGATTTATCACCCTATTCCATAACATCTATCTTTTTAATTTTTTTCTGTCTTTTTGAGACGGTCTCACTATGCAGTTCATGCTGGCCTTGAGCTCACTTTGTAGCTGAGTTTGGCCTTGAACTCACAACAATCCTCCTGCTTCAAACTCCTGAGTGCTGGGATTACAGGTGTGTGCCACCAGGCCCAGCTCATAATATCTTCTACTTTGCTTTTTAAATTATTTATGCCTAGGGTTTCTCATATAAAAGAAACCATGCAATATTTAAGCTTGTGAGTCTGATTGATTTTACTTAACATTATAGCCTCAAGGTGGATCCATCTTCCTACAAATGACTCAGTTTGTTTTTGTTTTTGTTTTTGTTTTTTTGTCTTTTTGAGACAGGGTCTCGCTATGTAGTTCAGGCTGGCATTGAGCTCACTTTGTAGCCCAGGCTGGTCTTGAACTCAGCAATGATCCTCCTGCCTCAGCCTCCCGAGTGCTGGGATTACAGGTGTGTGCCACCACGCTCGGCCAGATTTATCCTTTATGGCAAAATAGTACTCCATTTGGTATCAATATCATATTTTCTTTAACCAATTATCTGGTGATGAACATTATAGACTTTTTTTTTTTGTCTTTTTGAGACAGGATCTCACTATGCAGTTCAGTCTTGCCTTGAGCTCACTTTGTAGCCCAGTCCAATCTTGAACTCACAATGATCCTCCTGCCTCAGCTGCCCGAGTGCTGGGATTACAGGCATGTGCCACCATACCCAGACACTTTCAAATCTTAGTTATTATGAATTGTGCTGTTATAAACATAAGTATACATGTATCATTGAAACATGAGGTCCTAAACTTTTTTAGGATGGTACCTAGAAAGGGAATATCTGGGTCTAATGGAATTTCTATTTTTAGTTGTTTGAGCAATCACCATACTGATTTCCGTAATTCTTTTATGTACTAGTTTACATACCCAATAGCAAGGTAGAAGGGTTCTTTTCACCCTGGAGTCTTGTGGCATTTGTTGTTGAGTTCTTGATGATGGCCATTCTTTCTGGGGTAAGGTGGAGTTTCAGTGTTGTTTTAATTTGTGTTTCTCAATGGCCAGAGATGCTGAGCATTTTTGTATATTTATTGGCTATTTTTATTTCTTCCTGAAATTCTGTAGTTAAAAATCAGAATCATGATAGTTCATGTAAATGTGGGTTTGGGTAGGGGCCTAGGGTGGTCCTTCTTGAAGTATGTCCACTTGGACTTGGGATGTTAACTACAAGGTTAACCCTGGCATGTTCTTCTGGTGACAGCAGAGGTGCAGGAAACTATGGTAAAAGAATTTTTATCACTTCATTAACTCTTTTTATACTGTAATATATTTTATTTTGTAAAATATTTACTGAGTGCCATATCTGTGCTAGTCTGTGTTACAGTGTTAATAAAATAGACAAGGTATCTTCTCCTAAGGATTTAACATTTTAGTTAAGGAAGATATACAATCAGTAAACAAGTTTTAAAAATCAGAACTCCAATGAGAGTTAAATGCTATGAAGACAATCTCATAGGTAGATGGGATACAGAATGGTGGGGCTCTACATTAGATAGAAGGGTAAGAAGAGACTACTTCTTGCGATCTTTGTCCTTCTTTATGTTGGTGCATGGCTGAGTCTGCAGTGTCTCACAGGCAGCCTTTGTTTTACAAAACTCTATTATTTCTTCTTCCAATTGTCTTCTCTCCTCTTCAAGCTTCATTATCTCCTCTTGTTGAATCCTTTTAAGGTGCTCAAACTTGTCCTGTAGCTATTAAAAAATGTGTAGTTATGGCCCTAAATACAGTGAGGCAGAAAACGTGAAAGAATACACTTGTCCTTTTCTTGATATCAAACAACCTAAAATTTGCTAATTAAATGTTCAGATACAAAATTTTCTTTTCAAAAAAAACAAACAAACAAACAAACAAAATTTTCTTTTCTTTTCTTTTTCTTTTCTTTTTCTTTTTTTTTTTTTTTTTTGGTACCAGGAATCAAACTCAGGATCTTGTGCTTGCCAGGCGGGCGCTTATACTGCTGAGCTATATCCCCGGCCCGAAATTTTCTTGATTTAAAAATTGAATGTGTTCTTATTGAATGAAACATAATAAAACACACAGTTGTGAACAAAACACGATTTTCATAAAAATTCCCTTTTTCCTAAAGAAAAACATTTTTGCTATAATTTCTCATTCAGCATTTTTCCTATAAATTCCCTTTTGACAAAGTTTGATAAGTCCATGATCATTAAAATGCACACATTGGAGGCAGGCAAGGTGGCTGAAAAGGGGTGTCCAGCATTTACCTGCTCTTCTGCAAAGAAGAACAGAAGCAACAGGCAGGCAGCTGCACACTGATATAAGTGAGCGTGGAAGAACACTGGAATTGAAAAGGGGGGGGGTAACAGAGACCTTGTAAAATTCTGGAGACCTGGAACAGTAGCATAGCAAGGGAACCAAAACGTCCTATTACTTGCCAACCTGGCCCCACAGCTGGGGAAAAGGCAGTCTCTCCTCTTCAGGGCTAAAAGTGAAAGCCTAGGTAAAGCCTATCAGCACAGACACTGACAATCCTGCTGATTGGAAACTTGCACTGGCCTTGCAGGTTTGTAGCCTAAATAGAAAACAGGCCTGAAATATGCATAGTAGTTTGACTATGGAATAGGAATTCAGTTCATTTCTCCCCCAGGATGCTGTACCTGGGAGCCACCTTGAGAAGGGACCTAGTTTATGAATTTAGATGCTTTAGAGGTGGAAAGACCGA
The DNA here is from genome assembly GCF_000276665.1 of Chinchilla lanigera. Taxonomy (NCBI): domain Eukaryota; kingdom Metazoa; phylum Chordata; class Mammalia; order Rodentia; family Chinchillidae; genus Chinchilla; species Chinchilla lanigera. The sequence goes on from NW_004955456.1 coordinate 8,068,004, forward strand.
TATATTCCCATCTCTGGGACGCAGCAGACATCCGCTGCACTGGCCGAGCCAGTGGCTCCCTCATGAACCAGATTTGCTCAGTGGAACGACTGACACAAACAAGCCGAAAGTGCTGCACAGTGGGGAGTGGGTGTTGCAGTGTGAAAGGCAAGGGAGGGTGCCATGCACAAGAACTGTGGGATCAAGGAGCCTGATCTCTGAGACTGCAGATGTGGCCTGTGGCACGTGGTTTTACACAGGTGCCAGGGCTGAGAGCTGTTACTTATGCCATTCACAGGACTCCTCTCCCGGTGCCATGCACAGGGGCCTGTCACTAGCACACAAGAAGAGGAATTCTTATTTTTGACCATTGTTCTAACCCACTGTGGGAACCACTCAGACTGCTTCAAAGCTCAGGTGCATCTCAGAACACCCGAGGACGTGACCCCACTGCCTAGTGCAAGCACAAAGTGGGATACAGTTATGCAACCGTGACTTAGCAGTGGTCAACTCTGCATACACAAATGAGGCTATCACGTAAGAATGTAAATATGAGACAACAACTTGTGTAAGAATTATACAGTAAAGACACAGGTGGCTCTTGGGCTCCTGTGCTGTTGCTCTGCTCGTCTGCCTGCTACTGCTGTGTTGCTGATATCTGCCTCTTTGTATTTCTTTGGGGACCTTATTCTGAAAAACTGCTTCAGGCTTCTCAGCCCTGACACCCACACAAGCATGCTGGGGCAGATCTGAGGAATGGCAGCACAGCCCCAGCTAGAGCCCTGCCCCTGAAGCACACAGCCTAATAGGATCCTGAGGAAAACTGTCCCCAGCAGAGTTGGCTACACTCCAATGTCTCCTTCTTGTGAGCAGCTCAGGTAAGAGGAATTTTACCTCGATCCAGCCACAGTCCGCCTATGTTTCATCCCTAATGAGCACTACAACAAAGAAAATCAGGGGAGGGGAGCCTCTGACGTCCGCGCCATCTCTAGGCATACAGAGTGAGGAAGGTCCTGAGGTCCTGCTCCTAGGCAGACACATCCACAGTAGCAAAAGAAACAAGGAATAGCATGACTTTTTCTGCCTGCACATTGATGTGAGTCCACTGTGTCAGTCACACCCACACCTTGACTGAAAACATGCTACTGATAAGATTTGGTTTCAGTTTCACAGAATAAAAAAGAGTTATTCAAGCCTCGACCTCTCCCCCATAGCACCAGTACCTGCACTAGTGCCTAATCAGGGCACAGGTGCTTGTGGCTCCTCATCACTAGAGCAGCAGGCAATACTAGAGTCCCATTTCAGCAGGAGAGCCAACAACAGTGCCGGAAGAAATCCCTGTCATCCAAGAGGGGCCACCACTCCCATGGTAAGAGTAACCACGCAGGGTACATATTCCACTATGTACATCATACCTCTCTCACTTCCTTGGTTAGGTTAATTTCTAACTACTTAATTTTTCTTGGTGCTGTCTTAAATGGTATTTATTAGTTTCTTTCTCAGTGGGTTCTTCATTAGTGTACAGAAATGCTGTTGATTTTTGCATGTTAATTTTATAACCTGCTACATTACTGAACTTGGCTATTAATTGTTTGTTTTTGGTACCAGGAATCAAACTGAGGACCTTGCACTTGCCAGGCAGGTGCTGTGCCACTGAGCTCTATCCCCGGCCCTGGTTATTAATTCTAAAAGTCTATTGGTGGATTTTTTGGGGTCTTTCTGTGGAGGATCATGTCTTCTGCAAATAATGATAATTTGACTTCTTCTTTCATATATATATATATATATATCCCTATGTTTTCTTGCTTAATTTTTCTTACTAAAGTTTCCAGTATTAAGTTGACCAAGAGTGGTGATAGGGGACATCCTTATCTTCTTCCTGCTTTTAGAGGGAAAGCTTTCAGGTCTTCCCATTTAATATGATATTGGCAGTAGGTTTTGTGATAAATCTTTATCTGATTGAGGTAAGGTACTTCTATACCTATTTTCTTTACTGTTTTTATGGAAGAATATTGGATTTTGTCAAAGGCTTTTTCTGCACCTATTATGATGTGATTTTTGTCTTTGCTTTTGTTTATATGATGTACTACATTTATCAATTAGCATATATTGAACCAGCCTTGCACTTGTGGAATGATGCCTACTTGGTCATGATGTATGATCTTTTTGGCAATTCACTGCATTGTGTTTGACCATATCTTGTTGAGGATTTTTGCATCTATATTCAATAAAGAGATTGGACTATAGTTCTCTTTTGTGGTTAGATCCTTGTTGGATCTTGGAATTAGGGTAATGCTAGCTTCCGGGAATGGCTTTGGGAGTACTTCTTCCAATTTCATTAAAAAGCTTGAAGAGTGCTTGGTGTTAGAACTTTCCTGATGTTTATGTAGAATGAAGTATTGAACCTGTCTGGACCTGGGCTTTTCTTGGTTGGTTATTTATTACTGTTTCAGTTTCATTGGCTGTTATCAGATTATTCAGGGTCTTTAAATCTTCTTGGTTCAATTTTGGTAACTCATATGTATCTAGGAGTCTACCCATTTTTTATGAATTCTTCAATTTACTGGCATACAGGACTTGTGAAGTACCTGTTAATGTTTTTTTTTTTATTCCAGCAGTATCCATTGTGATTTCACCTTTTTCATTTCTACTTCCATTGCTTTGGGTCTTCTCTCCCCTTCTTTTGGTTAGATTGCCTATAGGTGTATTTTGTTAATTCTTTGGAAGAATCAACTCTTTGATTCATTCAAACTTTGTATTTCTTTTGTCTTAATTTCAATGATTTTTGCTCTGGTCTTTATAATTTCCCTCCTTGTACTAATATTGGGTTTGGGTTGTTCTTGTGTATCTAGAGCCTTGAGTGCAATGCTGGTTATTTATTTGGATTCATTCTGCTTTTGTGATGTAGGCATTCACACCTATAAACTCACCTCTTAGGACTACTGTCACTGTCCCATAAGTTCTGCTATGCTCTACTGGCATCATAATTTAATTCTAAAATCTGTCTTATTTTTTCCATAACCCATTGTTTAGTTAAGAGTGTATTGTTTAGTTTGCATATTTTTTGTGGGGTTTTGTCACTGATTTCTAACTTCTTTGTGCTATGATCTGATAACATGCACCATATAATTCAATTCTTTCACATTTCCTTAAGCTTGCTTTATTGGCTAGTATGTGGTCTATTTTGGAGAAAATTCCACATGCTGCTGAAAAGAATATGTATTCTACTGTTGGGTGGAACTCTCTCTATATATATCTATTGTCTATTTCTTCAAAGGTTTTGTTTAACTCTGGTATTTCTTTGTTGATTTTTTGTCTGTTTGATCTGTCTATTTATGACAGTAAGATATTGAGGCCCCCCACTGTAATTATGTTTATACTTATCTGATCTTTTATGTTCAGTAGTACTTGTTTTATGAAGTTAAGTGTGTCATTGTTTGGTGTATATATGTTAATAATTGTTATATCTTCCTGTTGGATTGTTCTCTTAATATGTAGTGACTTTCTTTGCCTCTTTTTCTTTCTTTGCCTCTTTTGATCAGTGGCTTGAAGTCCACTTTGTTTGAACACAGAATACCTATGTATTTAAATTTTTGGGGGGGTGTTCCTGTTGCATGAAGTATTGTTTTCTATTCTTTGGTTTTTAATCTGAGTTTCTTTTTGGGTTAAATGTGTTTCTTGATCCATTCTGCCAGCCTGTGTCTTTTGATTAGGGAACTAAGACCACACACATTGAGAGTTATTATTGATAGTTACTGACTTAATCTTGTTGTTGACTTATTTCCTGTTGTTGATTCCCTGCTTTTACCTTCTATTTACCTGTTCACCCTACCTGGTGTATTCACTCTATTCAACATTTTATCAATGATAGCTTCATTGTCTCTTTCTAGATTATCTTTGAGAACTTTTTGGTTTGATGGTCATGAATTTCTTTTGGTTCTCTTTATCATGAAAGTATTTTAATTCTCCATCATTTTCAAAGGTGATTTTCCAGGATATGTCAGGCTTGGTTGGAAATTATTTTCACTTAGAGCTTGAAACACTTCACTCCCAAGCTCTCCTAGCATTTAAGGTTTGTGTTGAAAAGTCTGCCACAATTCTAATGGGTTTTCCTGTAAGAGTGTTTCATTGTTTTTCTCTAACCACTTTTATGATTCTGTTCTTGTGTTCAACTTCCTAGATTTTGATTATGATGTGTTATGGAGATGCCCTTTTCTGATCATGGCTATTTGGTGTTCTGCATGCCTCACTTGTCTGTATGTTAAATTCTTTTCCCTTATTTGGAAACTTTTTTTGCTATTATTTCAATAAACATTATTATGCCATTTATGCTATCTTCTGATTCTTCACTAATTCAAATTTATCTTAGATTAGTCTTTGTATCACTTAAGAGGTGGATCATTTTTCATGTTTTCTTGTTGTTTTTAAGCTATCTTTCATTAATTAATTGGTCACCAACAAAAGCCCTGTCTCCTAGTTCTGACACTATTCTCATATTGATCTCCTGAATTTCTATTTGGAACTTTTTTATGGACTAGTTCTTTTCTGTGGTGGTCATGAATGTTTTACATCATTTTGTTTAATTCTTCACTATCTTTTTGTCAGTGTCTTCCATAAACTCACTGATAATTGTATTTATTTGGCCAAGAATTTTTTCAAAGCATGTTTGGGAGAGAATGGTGATGTGGCCAAACAGCTATTTACTAAAGAAATTAATATTTGTAGAAAGATGACAGGATTTATTCATCAAGACAATGGGAGAATGACCCTGAATGTACCTCAGAGATATTCAAGGAAAGTAAGGACACCAAAGGCAAGATTTCCAGAGAGGAAGAGAAGTTCTCTAGGGACCTCAGCATTTGCTGTTCTTCTCCACTTTAGGACTCAGCTCCACTAAATGCAGTTCGATGCCTCTTTGTAACCCTAGTAATTATTCAAGTGAGCCCAACTGTGGTTCAACCTGATGATCTGGAAGGCACGAGTCATAAAACTTGGCAGCACTCATGGTGCTAATTCTGCTGGCATGCACACTGTAAGAGCTGTTGGGCTATGAAGTCCCAACCTAGACTTCAGAGAATATCACGAATGGTCTGAGGACTCAAGTAGTCCTTCTCACAGGAATATTAGCCATTGCAGAGAGTACCCATGAGCAATGCTTTATAACTGAGGCCACTACAAAGAGTCTCCAATAGGGGAATCCCTTGTGCAGCCAGGAGCTTGAGGCAACACCCAAGACTGCAGAACTGCAGAGTTCCCAGAATGCAGCTCAATTCTGGGAAGGCTTGGGAATCAGATCCCAATTTGTGAGGCTGCCGGTAAACTGAGCCCAGCAAAACCCTGTGGGTAATGCTGCGACCTTCAGTGCCCAGCCCCTTGCTACCGTATATCAGAGATGCAGAACATTTAAGTAGAGGGTAGAATTTTGTAAAGGCCACATCCAGATTTTTCATAGTGAATTGCTACCTTTTGAGGAATAGCAAATTTTTTCCAAAAACATCAACTAGTATCTTGAGATTACTCCCAATAGGACACCTAAAAATAAATACAGATTGTCATCAAACTGGCAGTAAGTACTTGCCTCTTTTTCAGCATCTTTAAATGCTGTTTCTCTATCCTTTACTTGTTGCATAAACCTTTTTTTCAACTCTTCTTCCTCCCTGTGACATTGTTCATAGAACTGTAGTCTTTTGGCTTCATATATCTCTTGAAAACTGAAAAAAAAAAGAGTTTCCATTCTTATATACAAATATTGACATAAATAAACATGTAAATAATATATTTGTATATTAGGTCCCATAAAATGACATTTACAAATATTCTGTTTTGTGTATCAGCACCGAATGGAAATTTCATTATCATGGGACATACAAATTATAACACAATATTTATACAAAAGTAAATGTAGAGAATAAATAAAAACACTTATATCAATGACTTCTTATACTCCTGCTTTACATTATATCATCCTTCACATCTTTTGAAAATAAAATTTGAGGAAACCTCCAAGGTCTAACAGTGTTTTCAAAATAGTTCAAATAAAGCAAAGCACCAGTTAATTATTCACTTAAGTAGTACAATTATGGTTGTACTCACAGAGCCATAGTGAATATAACTGAATTATACTACTATACCTAATTTTGCAGTATAAATACTATTCTTCTTCAATATATCTAAAAGCATCTGCTTTCAGCAGAAGCATTCTGACTTCTAGCAAAGTATATTGCAAATTTTCAACTCTTTCTTCCATCAAACCTTCTCATTATCTTTTGACAATTTTTGTCAGTCTTTGCTAATACCTGACAATTTCATCCTTGAGCATATGCTTTGCATAAACACAAAAATTTAAGTAAAGTGATATTTTTGGATATACATTTCAATATATGACATAAATATGGCCTTTCATTTTTATTTCTACTATTTCCATCTAGGTTTGAAAATGATTAAAACACCTGTAATTCACAATGGCCCAGGATGAAAGAAGTACAATTATTCTTATATGATTGAGTTATTAAGTACAGTTATCCTCAAATGATTGTATCTTGTGGCCTTTTAAATGACCTATTCAGTTGTGATAGCAATTTCTGCACTCACCTAATAGGCTGATTGTCTGGGCCCACATCAGTAAAACCCATTTTCCTCAGTTTTCTGTACCTATAGCATTCATAGTGATGAATGTGGGTTTGTTCTTTTAGGTCTTCCATATTGGTACGAAGAAGCATATCCCGGAGCTTAACAAAGTCACAGTGATTTTCATTTTCCACTAGTTATAAAAATAAAACCCAAAATACTTTCAATCGTTGGCAGTCAACAAACATTCTTAAATAAAAGCATGGATGAAATGCATTTAAAACAATACACAAGTAATCAATCTGAGTAACAGCTATAATTCTAGATACTAGTCCTCTGAGGAATTGCTGGCAAAGTGCTTTTCCTACTCACTCTGTTGGTTGGTTGTCTCTTCACTCTGTTGGTTGTTTCCCTTGCTATGCTGAAGTTTTTCAATTTGATATGACCCTACTTGTTGATTATTGGTGTTTCAATTTTAAAAACAACATTTAGAAACCAATATAGGCAGAAATATTCCATTTCTAAAAATTTTTTACTATAAGCATATAAACAAAACAATAAATCTCCATACATTACAATATCCTAACTTGCCATGCAGTTAAGTAACTAATATAAATGTTGAAGGTATAATATAGCCAGATGTCAGTTGTACTTCTTTGTTTTGAAAAAGTTTATCATTTTTATTGCCCACTTAAAGGCTTTATAAATTAGGTGGTGGTTTAGGTTACTCATGTAAACACTAAGTATTTATGCTGTGGTTCTGTTCAAAGCGTTCTGCATGTCATGGTTCAAGCATAGAGATGAAATATGAAATATCCGGTAAACAAGGGAGTCCTGCTCAGTTTCTGCGTATTTTTGTCTAAACCAATATCTGTTGAATTTCTGTGAGACTGGATCAAAGTCAAAGGAAGCATTATCTTAAATGAAATAGAACCTTTATTCCTCGTTAGTAACTGTTAATTTATAGGTTAACAAGAGTTGCCAATACTGGCTGAAGTCAAAATGCTATTTTGAGACAGTAGATGATGTATGTTGTGTATCTGACTGAATCATCCAAGAATCTGCTTTGTTCATATTTACCTTGCAAAACTCCCCAAGGGTAGTGACGGCCTCTGACCACCCTTTTTCCAACTTTCACTTCATCCGTACTCCCTACCACAGCAAAAGGTAATATTGCCTAGGGAAGAAGAATAACATAAACTGAATTCCCTCATAACAATCAGAGTCACTGCATCATTCATTTTTCTGTTATGGAAATAGCAGAGGCAGTAATATCACAATGAATTTAAATAAATAACATATCTACCCTGCATCTGGTTTTAAAACGTAGAAGAAAAGACATGGTAAATGACTTTGGGAAGCGCTATTTCATGCTGTGTGCACAACTGAAAACTATCTATTTAGTACTGCCTAAAGCAAGGCATGACGTTGTGTGCAATACAAAAGAAAAGATTTTGAGTGGATATATAATTTTCCTCAAACTATTTGTACCCCAGGACACAGGCACTGCTGAGGAAATAATATTCAAGCCACATTTAAAGCCAATATAGAAACTATAAGACAAAGGTATTAAAATTATAAAATATATTATAATCATCATATAAAATAAATAATTATATAAAATTGTAATATATTAAAATATAATAAATTAAAATTACATTAATATTGGTATAGTAATTCATTAATTGATGTGTAATATAAAATATATGAATATATATATCCCAATGGATTCTAAGTATAATTAGAGCACAAGGGGCTACTTGTGATCTTAAGGGTCAGAAGGATTCTGAAAAATAAAATGTAACCCAAAGGATAGAGGATGATAAGCAAAATAAGAAGAGCAACCAAAGGTAGGAAGGTTTTGGACCATATACAAAGGCAGGAATATTCTTTTTTTTTTTTTTTTTTTTGTCTTTTTGAGACAAGATCTTGCTGTACAGTTCAGGCTGGCCTTGAGCTCACTTTGTAGCCCAGGCTGGTCTCGAACTCGCAACAATCCTCCTGCCTCAGCCTCCCGAGTGCTGGGATTACAGGCGTGCACCACCACGCCCGGCAAAGGCAGGAATATTCAATGTAGATTCATGGTCTGTCAGAAGTTGTAATGAATCCCAGTGGCAGAAAAGAGACTAATAGAGTATATATGAGTCGGAATTTTGACATAATGGAAATGTCTAAGGTTAAAATGATTAACAATTGTGTTAAATACTTAATATTGAACTATTAATTGGCCATGTTGAAAAATTACTCCATAAAAAGATTCTTTACAGTTAAGCACTTAGAGGTACAATTTTCAAGACATAATATAAAGGAGGCCACAATTTTCAAAATATGGAAACTAAGACAATCAGTAACAAGAAAAACTTTGGAAACTAAACAACTTACTTTTGAACAATTAATAGACCAAGAAAGAAGTCTAGAACAGAATTTTAAAATTTCTTGAAAGAAATGAAAATGCAGAGAAAATGTCCCCAAACTTATGGGATAACAGCAAAAGCACTACTAAGGGGAAAATGAAAGAAATCAATAACCATGCTAAACCGGGTGTGCTGGCACATGCCTGTAATCCCAGCACTTAGGAGGCTGAGGCAGGAGGATTGCTACAAATTGAAAGCCAGCCTGGGCCACATAATTTCAAGGTCAGTCTGGACTACATAGTGAGACCCTGTTTCCAAAAGAATAACCCTCAAAACAAAACAAAAACAAAAACTAACCACATTAAACAGTAAAAACATCTCAGATAAACAACCTATACCTCAAGGATCTAGATAAAGAACAACAAGCTAAATTAGTAGAATGAAAGAATTAATGAAAATCAGAAAATAAGTAAAATGGAGACTAAAAAATCAAAAGATCAGTGAAAGAAAGACCAGGTTCTTTGAAAAGAAAATAAACAACCCAGACAGACTAAGAAAAAATGAGAGAGAGAAAATCAAATAAGACCAGAGATAAAAGGAGAGAGATTATAACTGGTATCATAGAAACATAAAAGATCACTAGAGATTATTGTGAAGAACTAATGGATAAATTCCTAAACACATACACCTCACTAATATTGAATCACGAAAAAGTAGAAAACATAGAGACCAATAAAAGTAACAATACTGAATCAGATATTAAACGATAAGACCAAACATAATTTCACTGCCAAATTCTGGGACACCAGGCAGTGTGCTCCTGATAGGACAGTGGATGAAGTCATGTGTGTGAAGCCAAAGGTGTAATAGAGACCCCAGAAGTTAGGAGAAGCCAGGAATGTGGATCATCTGAGGAAAACTGAAAGGGCCAAGCAAAGCTGGCCTAAGAGAGAAGCCATGGGAGCTACAAGCACGGAGCGTGCCATAGGGGCGGAGCCACCCAAGCCCTTTGGAGTTCACCTCTTGCCACAGATTGCAGCAGATGCTGGATGTGGACCTACAGGATTTAATGTTCGTCCTCTTGTATTTTGGGCTTGCTTTGGTCCCATTCCTTTCTATTCCCCTATTTAAACTTTCTAGAATGGGAATATTTATTTTGTGCCATTGTGTGTTCGAAGTGTGTAGCTTTTGCTTTTTTTTTTTTTTTTTTCTTTTTTTAAATTTCTACAGGGGCTCACAGTTAAGAATTTACCTTACATGTCAGAGGAGACTTTGGATTTAAACTCTTCAGCAATGCTGAAACTGTTAGGAGTTTGGCAACTCTTAGAGATGGACTAAATGCCTTTTTCATAAAGGGATGTCCATTAGTATTTTGGCCAGGAGTCTTGGGGCAGCAGTTGGGGTGGAATATTATGACTTGTGTCTAGATGTCCCTCCAAAGCCTCGAGTGCTCATAGGTGGGGCTTTTCAGTGCTGGCTGGACCTAGAGTGTGTGATACCGGGGTTAAACATGTGTGGTACTAAATTAGTTCTCTGAGCCGGGTGTGGGAGCTCATGCCTGTAATCCCAGTACTTAGGAGGCTGAGGCAGGAGGATCCTTGCGACTTCGAGACCAGTCTGGGCTACAAAGTGAGCTCAGGGCCAGCCTGAATTGCATAGTGAGACCCTGTTTCAAAAAAAGAGACTAAATTAGTCCACTGATTGGAATTAGCATAGTTCTGGGTGTGGCTGAGTAGATTTACCAAAGACAGAGGCCCCACCCTGGGTGAGTGGCACCACCCAAAATGTGGGTAGTTTGGATGGGAAAAAAGGGAAAGGCAGGCTTGCTTCACTGCTTGCCGCTTGCCACCTGCTGCCTCCTGCCTGCTCTGCTGCGCACTGCTTTGCCCCTGTGATGCTCCCAGCCACGCCACCCTCCTTGGAGCTGGCTGACCGTGGACTGAAACTGGTACTGACTGTGAGCTAAAAGGAAGCTCTCCCCCTTCAGCCTGTGGGTGTCAGATATATTGTCTCTGAAGTGCAGAAAGTAACTAGGACATCCTTGATGAAGACAGATCCAAAAATCCTCAACAAAATCGTACTAAACTGAATTAAAAATCACATTAGCAATGTTATTCCCCATAACCAGGGATACAAAAGCAGTTCAACTACACAAATCAATGACCATGACACACTGTATCAATGGAATAAGGGAAAAACACTTCTCAGTCATCTCACATGATACAGAAAAGACTTTTCAAAAATTCAGTATCTCTCCTTGACAAGAACGATTAATAAATTAGGCCTATGAGGAGCATACCTCAACACCACAAAGGCTATGTATCATAAGGCAATGCCTGATATTACATTAAATAGGAAAAGCTGAAGGTTTTTAAAAATGTGAAACAAAACAACGATGATCATTTTCACCACTTTTATTCAACATAGCTGTGGGAGTCCTTGCCATGGGAATTATGCAGCAGAAAGGATGAAGGGACCTTCAACTGGAGAAGAAGTAATCAAATACTGTACACAAATATATAGCAACACTTTTCATAACATCCAAAATGTGGAACAAGCCCAACTAGTTCAGTTAATTAATGGATCCATAAAATATGGTAAAGTCGCAGGATAATATTTGGCCACAAAGAGGAATGAAGTACTGATGCATGCTAAATGATTGGTAAACTCTGAGAACAGTAACCTAAGTGAAAGAAAAAGACACAAAAGATTATGTACATTGTTTAACTAATTTAAAGTGTCCAGAAGAGAGGAATCTACACATAGAGATATAATGTAAGTTAATGGTTGCTCAGAACTCAAGAAAGGACAACATCGGAGAAATCAGCAAGAGAAGAGCTAAAGGACAAGGGATTTCTTCTTGAAGCAATGAAAATACTCTAAAATTGCCAAGGTGGCTGCATATATCTGTTAATGTACTAAAATCATTGAACTGAATACTTTAAAAGAGTGAACAGTAAAGTATGTGAACTAAATTTAAACAACACTATTTTTTATTTTCAAAAAGTTGATTCTTGGCAAGCATTTTCAAAATCAAAAAAATTTCCCCTCACTGGATTTTGGGGGAAAACACATTGTTTATTGACTCTTTTTCAGATACAGGTGACAATGTATTACTAATATTGTAACTTCTAAACTATACTTCATTTGCACATGAAACAATTAATATTCAACCGTTCAGAAGCTTACATTCATTGAGGAGTTTATCTGAGCAACAGTTTCATCGTCTGTTGGGAAGTGATATATCTGGATGCCACTGCTGATCAATTCACTCATTATCTTACTCTTGAACTTCTGCAAATCATTTTTAGAAACTGTATCTGCTTTGGCAATCAATGGTATAATGTTCACCTATTAAGAAGGAAACAAAATTTCACGCATGAAGATTCACTGTTTATCCTGTAGTACTCACAGTCTAACATTTATAACCTCTGGAAATAAATCTCTGTGACTGGCTGTCAGTCCCCCCTTCACAAATTGTTTTCCTCAAACCATCGATGAAGAACTTGGAAAATCCATTTTTTATCAGAATGCAGGTTTAGAACACTCCGTCTTTTCTCTTATAAAAATCTCTGTTATTTCCAACCCATCTGAACTTAGTAAAGTATAATAGGATGAACTAGGCTGTTTATTTCATTATCAATTTTATTTCCTATTAAACTGAGTTATGAGAATGAGAGACCACTCATATTTTAGAAGAGATAGCGCCTTCCTTTTAAGCATTATTCGTGTTCACTACTTTCTCCATGAAAACATACTGATCAGTGCTCTGTTACCATGTACTTATTGTACGTATATGCACTCACAGGCAGATTTGCGTGTGTTTTTCAATGACCACCTCAAACTAATGCAAACATTTTTATTACCAAATTCAAAAGGCTGACAGTATGTGCGCCTATGAATGAAAACCACTTTGTTAGCAAGTATGTTCGTCTGTAATTAAATAAAGGAATTATTCCCACATTTGAAGTTAAATATCTGCAGGTTGAGATTGGATGTTTTATTTATAAACATTTTCCTAGTTCTACAGTATGGTCACATCTTTGTCTATGTGTTTAGATTTAGATAAATTTTATAGAAAATATTAATATGGGAAATTCAAAAATATTACTTTTAAAATATCTTATTAAATAATAGCTACAAGGGGCTGGGGATTTAGCTCAGCAGCACAGCGCCTGACTGGCAAGCGCGAGGTCATGAGTTCGATTCCCAGTACCAGAAAAAAACAAAACAAAACAAAATAATAGCTACACATGTTAAAATCTATACTATAGTAAGAATTATTAAGTATCAGTTTTAGGTAGATTGGTTTTGTTTTAGATTTCTCAAAGCACATTTTTAAATACCTGGGAGAATTTGAGTTTTCAGTATTATAATATAGATAGTCAAAATTTTGTATAGTATTTCAATATAGAGTTTCCAGAAAAAGAGCAGACAATTGCTGAGGTCGATTCATCCTTAAAGTAGATTTTTACAACTGTACTGGGCAGGCAGCCTGGAAAAGATATCTTGCAGTGACAGTAAATCATGCACACGTAGAAAACAGAAACTTCCTGTGTTAATAATTACTGAAATGTTCATATTTGAGGGGGGAAATACATTTACTGCCAAAAGAACTCAACTAGAGAAAGAGAACACAACAGATATGTGTGTGTATGTATGTATTCATCCTTGAACTTGTTGCCACTTGATATTACACACTAAGTTTTTTCCAGATTGAACAATACACAACAAATGTTAAGACTTTTTGATTTTTTTTGTTTTTTGAACCGGGAATTGAACTCAGGACCTCATGCTTGCCAGGCAGGTGCTGTGCCGCTGAGCTATATCCCCAGCCAAAGATTTTTTGAAAAAGAGCCTAAAATTAGAGCCTTTTCTGTGCAACCAAGAAAGCTAACGACAATGTGTTTTATTTATTTACAACAATCTGATGATGTGGCAGTTTCATTCATAGGGATGGTGCTTCTCTATGGGAAAATAAACACTTCTAACTTTCATGTGAAGTTATTTTAAATGGATATAAGTAAGAGCTACATACGTAGTACAGAGGAAGAGATTGAGTCTTTACAATTTTCCCAAAGCCACACAGGCTGACAAGCAGTAGGTTAGGTTTTGAAATCAGACAACTTGAAACAATGGCCCAGGATTTTAATCACAGAAAGCTCAAGAGGCTTTCCCAAGGCCACAGAAACTAAGGTGTGATAAAGTATTTAAAAAGTGCTTCCACTGACAGCAAATCCTTTGAATTTTTTTTCTGGCATTTAAATTCTTTTTTTTTTTGGTACCGGGAATCAAACTCAGGACCTTGCACTTGTTAGGCAAGCACTTGTGCTGCTGAGCTATCTCCTGAGCCCTTAAATTGACTTAATAGAATAATTTTCCATATACTCAAAATAAATGATAAACTAAAAAAATGATTAGAAAGTGGATCAAATAAATAGGGCCTCATAAAATTCATCAAGATTTTTCTAAAAACACAGGAATAAGCAGCCTGTCGAAAAGGAAGCCCACATGGGTCCCATGTTTTTGCTGGAAAGAATTTTATATATATATATATATATATATATATATTTTTTTTTTCCCTTTCTACATAGCAAGAAGTAGCTGCTTGGATGTTACCCATTGTGAATCCTTCCTGGCAGGACTTATAGACAGAATCGAAAAACCTTCATGTATCACAGTATCAGTGGCACCAGAGGTAAATAGGGTTATTTTATAGTACCACAGAGTAAATTTGATTTCAAAAATACAGGCAAATGCCCATGACCTGAATTAGCATTCAATCAGAGAAAAAACCCTAACTAAATTTTTTTACATGCCTGTCCTTCTACTAAGGTCCAATCTAAAATAAATGTATGTAAAAAGTAATTTAACACTGAAATGATTAAATGTTGAGTTGTCCCTACCACTAAATTCGTATGTTGAAGCCCCAGCCTTCAGTATCTCAGACTTTAAAGAAGTGATTCAAGTTCAATGAGGCTCAACAGTGGGTCTAGTCCAGTTTGCTTTGTGTCCTTCTAAGAAGAAACTCGGACGTACAAACACCAGAAGGCCATGTGACGGTGAAGACCCCCAACCAAGAAGAGAGGGTTCAGCAGAAACAGACCTTGCCAACACCCTGATCTTGGACTACGAGCCTCCAGGACTGTGAGAAATGCTTCCTCCCTGTTTAAATCGTCCAGTCTATGGGATTTTGTTATTGAGGTGCCATAAAGTGAGTTCAAATACTCTAAAGGCTCGCAGGAAAAGGTATTACAATACATACATACATTATAAAATAAAGGGACGTGCATGCGGATGCACCAAGATACTGTACATTACCACAAAATCAACAGTAAATACTAGAGGTCAATGGATTGACCAAACACACCTTTCTGTCAATGCTCTTCATTGTCAGCAGATCAAGAGACTTCAGAGAATGTCCTGTGGGTGAGATGAAGTAGAGGCACACATGGATACGAGAGTCTTGATACTTGAAGGAGCGCTTAATCTTCAGTTCTTCCTGAAGATAGGCCTCAAACTGAGCATCTATGTAGTCAATTATGGGTTGGTAGCTAAAAAATAAACATTTGGCATAATAAATTAATAAACTGAATCCGATTTTTCAACCATCAAATAAACAGTATGTATGCCAAACAGTTTTCCACATGGATACAAATTAGGTACTGTGCATCCATCCAAAGATAATTCTAGGCTGGAGGCGTAACTCAGTGGTGGGGTGTAGCTCGGTAGTAGAAAGCACAGCATGTCCAAGGCTGGATTCAATCCCTAACACCAAAACAGAAAACCGCAATTCCAAACCAGTAGTTAGGCCCTTGTTTTTTACGGTTAAATGGCAAAACGAGCAGTCAATTTAATACAATTACAATCAGAAACCAAACTTTTTATGTGGATATGTTTAACCAAAGAAAACCAAGGAAACCATCCATCCTTGGTTCTATACATCAGGTTTTATTCTGAAGTTAAAACATTAACGCAGTGTGGTATCAGGAGATGCAGACAAAGACACTGAAGCACAAGATAACTGTGAGGTGTGATAGAAATGTTTTATGTTATGAGTAAAATGGCACTTTTGAAGGTACAGAAATGCACCACAAAGAGTGAATCTTGCTATATGTAAAATTTAAAAACAGCAATCTAAATAAATAAGCTAGGGCTGGGGATATAGCTCAGTGGCATAAGCACCTGCCTGGCAGGCGCAAGGTCCTGAGTTCGATCCCTGGTACCGCAAAAATAAATAAATAAGCTAATGTGTAAAGAGGCAGAGAAAGAGTAGGGGAACCAACATATTGTGGGGGGGACCAACAAACTACATTTAGATATAGTGATGAAGCAAAATAAAAGGAAATGTCTGAGTGTACTGTAGATGAAAGTAAAATGAAATCTGTATCATCTTTTAAAATACCAAGGAGAGTATGGGAGAAATAGAAAATGAAATAAAACTAGAAAAACAGATCTATTTTTTAAATAAACAGGATAACCATAGCAAAAGGTGTAAGGAAGGAAAGAACTTACCAAGGTAACTGTGGAAAACCATGTTTTATCTGAACACAGTATAGCTAAAAGCAAAAAGAACTGTAAGTGGATGCTATGTTCTAGTTAGTACATTTCTATTTCACAGGAAATGGGCTAATAACTTTAATACTTCCTTGAGGTAGAGGGAAGGATTTTCAAAATCTTCACCATAGAGAGATGACAAAGTTGGGGCTGGGGCAGCGCAAGGTCTTGAGTTCAATTCCTGGTATGAAAAGAAAGAAAGAAAGAAAAAAGAAAGAGAGAGAAGAGAGAAAGAGAGAAAGAGAGAAAGAGAGAAAGCGAGAAAGAGAGAAAGAAAGAAAGAAAGAAAGAAAGAAAGAAAGAAAGAAAGAAAGAAAGAGAAAGAAAGAAAGAAAGAAAGAAAGAAAGAAAGAAAGAAAGA
>NW_004955456.1:8085081-8098025 GCF_000276665.1 Chinchilla lanigera
ATCAAAATATTATATGGTACTCCACTTATATGTACAATTTTTGTTTTTATGTATCAGAACAGTATTTAAAATTTTATTAACACTTTTATAAAATTTATTTTATGAAATAAAGAACAACATGAGACCTACCCTCTTAAGAAATGCTAAAGTATACATCATTGTTAGCTAGAGATACAATGTTGTGCGGAAGATTACTACAGTGTATTCTTTTTGGTTAGCTGAAACTTTACGGGTGTTAATTTTTAACTCTCCAGTTCCTCCTTGGGTTCTATGAATGTGGTTGCTTTAAATATTTTATATAAATAGAATTACACAGTATTCATCTTTCTGTGGCTGATAACACTTCAAATAGCATAATCCCCACCAAGTTCATCCATTTTACTGAATATTGCAAAAAAAATTTTTTCTCCTTCTTCCTCCCCCTCCCCCTCCCCTCCCCCTTTCCTTTCTCCTTTTCCGTCTTCTTCTTCATATAGGGTTTCACAAAGCTGGCCAGGCTGGTCTCAAATCTGTGATCCTCCTACCTCCGTCTCCCAGCAGAATTTCTTCCTTTCTAAGGCCAAGTGACCCTCGACTGTATGTGCACGCTGCGTTTTCTTAGTCCTTTCATCTGTTACAGGACATTTGGTAGTTTATACATCTTGGCTATTATGAATACTGTAGTAATAAATATGGGGGTGTTAATATTTCTTTGTGCTCCTGATTTAAATTTGTATGTAAATACCCAGATATGGGATATCTATATTTTTACCTTTTGGAGGAATCTCCTAGTGTTTTACCAACAGTGTACCTTTCCCCAGTCCGCCTTTCCCCACATATTCATTAGCTCTTTTATTGATAATAGCTGTCCTAACCATGTGGCAATATTTCATTTGGATTTCATTTTCATTTCTCTTATAACTAGTAATACTGAGCATTTTCCCATATGCTGGTCATAAAAAGACCATTTACACTAACACTCCAAAAAAACCCTGAAATGCATATGTATTTAAATCCTGGATCTTTACACTGAAAACTACAAAATGCTACTACAAGAAAATTTTAAAACATCTAAACACAGAGATGAAACCAGGCTCATGAATTTGACAACTTGATATTAAGATGTGGATCCTCAGCCATTTTATCTGTTGACTCAAAATAATCACCATAGAAGTCAGACAAAGCTCTTTTATAGATATTGACAAGCATATTCTCAATTTTATATAAAAATACAAAGAAACTTAAAAGGCACTAACAGTTATGAAAAAAGAAAGAGACAATTGGAAGATGCACACTGCCGTATTTCAAGACATTCTACGATCACAACTGCGATGTGGGAGAGATGACAGACAAATGGCTCAGTGAGACAAAATAGAGAGATCACAATAGATGCACAAAAACATAATCAACAGAAGAAACGTGGCCTCTTCAAACAACTCTCCTGGAATTATCTGATATCCATATGCAGAAAATGAATATTGCCATCATAGCTCATATCTTGTGCAAAATAACTCAAAATGGATTATAGCCCAAAATATAACACATAAAATTCTAAAACTTCCAGAATAGGAAAAAAAATCTGTGCATTCTTGGGTGTGGTGACAAGTTTTCTGGTATCACACCAAAAGCAGGATCCATAAAGGAAAAATAATAAATTGAACTTTATCAACATTAAAAATTTTGCTCTGTGAAAAATACAGTTATGGGAATGAAGAGACAACCCCAAGCCAGGAAAAAAATGTGCACATCAAAAATCTGACAAAAGAGGTATAAGTAAAATAGTGAAATAGGTCAAAACACAACAAGAAAACTGACAAAAGTAAAAGTAAGTTGACAAAAGATCTGAAGAACATTTCACCAAAATTATACGCAGACTAACCAAACGTATAAAAAGATGGCCAGCATCATTTCTCAATAGGGAAATTCTGATTAAAATCAAAATGAGACGAAACTATACACCCTGGAATTACTAAAATGAACAAATGAGCAGACCGTACAGTGACAAGGGTGTAAAGCAACAGGAACTCCTGCTCATTGCGGTGAGGATGTGAAACGGTACCGAGAATTTAAACGGTAACATTTCCTGTTAAGTTTATGCTTCTTCTCTTCCGCATGTTAGTAAATGGCCCATTCTCTAAGTCTGTCGTCTCCCTGACCTCAAGCTACTGTTGCTCACGTTTCTGCACAGTCAGCAGTAAAATCCTGAGAGTCAAAGAACATGGTGCTCAGAACACATGAGGTGTGAGAGGCTCTTTAATGTCATTACCATGAAGAATTGTGAACAGTGAAAACGTTCATAAAATCCTGAAGCTGAAAGTGTCAGAGTGATGCGGGGGGTGGTCAGTGACTCACCAGACAGAATTATAAAGTAATGAGGATGGTATTTGGGAACACATAATAAAAGAAAGTTGAGAAATTGTGCAAAATGCTTAAATGTTGCTAACGTGGATTTTTGTAGCATTTACTTCAATTTTTTACAGAAATTATTTTATTACCTGGATAACTGATTTTCAGTGAGCAATCTAACCAGCAAACAAATGGGAAAATCATTTTTAAAAATGTAAGGGCCCGGGATGTAGCTCAGTGGCAGAGGCGCCTGCCTGGCAAGCACAAGGTCCCGAGTTCAATTCCTGATATCAAAAAATAAATAAATAAAAATAAAAATTTAAGAAACAACTGTAGCATAAAGCTGTCAGAGGCTGGGTGGTGGTCTCTGAGAAGGTATTTCTTTGCCCACATCCCTGGAAACTATAAATGTGAGGTATATTTGCAGGTGGGTGGAGAAGGTTGTGGATGAAATTAAGCTAAGAATCTTTTTTTTTTTTTTTTTGAGACAGGGTCTCGCTGTGTAGTTCAGGCTGGTCTTGAGTTCACTTTGTAGCCCAGGCTAGCCTTGAAGTCAGGGGAACTGTCCTGCCTCAGCTTCCTGAGTGCTAGGATTACAGGAGTGTGCCATTATATCCAGCTTTAAATAAGAATTTTGATGAAAGATCATCTGGGTGATCTGCATACACCCTAAGTCCAATCAGAATTGTCCTCAAAAGAGCTCATACAGAACGGAGGATAAGCCCAGTGAGAGACGAGGCGCAGAGTGGAGTGATGTAGCCAGAATGACAGTGGACATGGGGAGCTGAAAGAAACAAAGAGGAATTGTTTTCTAGAAACTCCAAATGGAGTTCGATTCCGAAAATGCCTTGATTTTGGATTTCTGAACTCCAGGCTTGTGAGAGAATAAGTTTATAGGTTTTTGTTGCTGTTGTTTGTTTGGTTTTTAGCGTCTGCTGTTTGAAGCCATCCGCTTATAGCCAGGCTTGTGAGAGAATAAGTTTATAGGTTTTTGTTGCTGTTGTTTGTTTGGTTTTTAGCGTCTGCTATTTGAAGCCATCCGCTTATAGTCATCTGTTGCAACAGATTCAGAAAATGAACCTGCGATGCACTGCCTGCTGTGCGTCTCATGCACTGTACAGTAAATGTGCACAGTACACTGGACATGCTAACAGTAGCCTTAAACCTAGATTTAAAAAAATACTTTCTGACAAACTGACTCCTAAGGTGGTACTCATTTTCTAAATATCAACAGTTGTTTAATGCAATGTCACCTGCCTTTGCATTTGCCCCTTTTCTAATGTCTGTCTATTCCTTTTATAAGTTTCTCCCAATTCATTTTTGTATTTGTTATAATCTGAGTATTGTACTTGTTCCAAAACTTGTCTCTCACCTGTGGTGTGCAAGTGAATGCTTTAAAAATAGTTCTTTGGAAAGAAAAAGTACTGATTTGTAGGGTTTGCAGACTTCTGCAGTGTGAATGTCCCATCCTGGCTGCTTTCAAGCCAAGTCACGTGACGTCATTGAAGGCCGAGCTGGGAAGAGATGAACCCAGCGCGCTCTCGCACACCCATGCATGTCAGCCTCAGCACAGCACTCACCTACGCCACAGAAAACGCGTCTACACGCGCAGAATATTTTTACTCTAAAGCTAACTTTAAGTAGGAGGATCACACATAACCATTAGTATACAATCAGTTTTTGAAGGAGTAAGAATCTAAAACTATTGCTATGATACTATTTCCCTCTATCACAGTTTAAATCTGACACAGAACTATAATACTAGAGAAGTAAGAAAAGCTAAAACTAGCACAAATACATAAACAATTTGCTACAACTGGTTAATCCAAAGCCTTCTAAGAGAAATCAGGAAACTGGCTACATGAAAGTATCAATTTAGTAAGAACATCATTTAAGTAGAAAAGAACTAAAATCTGGAAGGAAAGGTAATTTCTTACAAGATGTTACCATTTAGGAAAAAAGAAGGGAAATTTCCTAAAGTAAAAAACTGTAGGGCTGGGGATATAGCTCTGCGGCACAGCGCCTGCCTGGTAAGAGCAAGGCTGTGAGTTCGATTCCTGGTAGCAAAAAAAGCCCAAAACTGTAATTGATTAATGTAAGAAAATACTCACCTGCCTTCTTTGTTTATTTGGTCACCGTACCCCACTGTCTTCACTACAGTCAGTTTCAGCTGAACATTGCTTTCCTGAAGATCGGATGTCTGAATTCTAAGCCCAACATTTGGATAAAAATGCGAGGATCTGCTGTCTTTCAGATTCGTGTTAAACAGTGTGTTAATCAGTGTTGACTTTCCAATTCCAGTTTCCCCTGGAACCAACAGAGGCACATCATCGTAGGTGGATCACAGGGTTTACTGAAGGTTTTCTGTATGCTTGTGTGGATCACAGGGTTTAGAAGTCACAGTCTGAGCCAATGCAGGGGCCTAAAGGGCCCCACAAGTTTTGAAAAAGTCAAACTCATAGAAGTAAAAGTAGAATGATGATTAGAAACTGGTAGGGGAATAGAGAGTTGCTGAGAGAAGGAGACAAATCCAAATAGGAGGAATACTTTTGAGGTCTGTTGTACAGCAGGATGACTATAGTTATCAATGTGTTGTAAATTTCAAAAAACTAAGGACAAATTTGAAATGTATCACCACAAAAAACATAGGCAAAAGAAATAAGGACTACATTAATAAGCTTCATTCACCCATTCTATATATTGTATACAAATACCAGCACACCACATTGTACTCCATAAATGTGTGTAATTGTAATTTGCTAATTGAAAATATTAATCTCAAATAAATAATCCCAAATACTTCAAAGACTGAGATAGTCCTGAAAATATACATGCTAGTCATGACTCAGTCATTAAGATAGCATAGAAAGGGGGCTGGGGATTTAGCTCAGCGGCATAGTGCTTGCCTGGCAAGTGCAAGGTCATGAGTTTGATTCCCGGTACCGGAAAAAAGCAAAAAAAAAAAAAGGATAGCCTAGAAAGGAAATACACACTAAGCTATGTCAGATTTTGTAAAAGGCAAAAGATTTATATGATCTGAAGAGAAACTAGAGTATGCTATGTCACATTTTGAAGAACACAGATTTAAATTTAAAGTTTAAATAATATGGCTAGCCAGGCATGGTGGTGCACGCCTGTAATCCCAGCACTCAGGAGGCTGAGGCAGGAAAAAAAAAAAATCATTGTGATTCGAGGCCAGTCTGAGACAAAGTGAGCTCAAGGCCAGCCTGAACTGCACAGCGAGACTCTGTCTCAAAAAGACTAATAATAATAATAATATGGCTGAGAAGATGGAAACCAATACAAACATTAAGAAATCGTCTTGAATTCATCAATATCAGACTGTGTAAGTGGAAATGAGCTCAAGAAAAACGTGGTGTTTGGGACTCACCCACACAGAGAATATTGAAAGAGAATCCTTGCTCCATAGATTTGGTCACCAGCTGATAGGGCAAACATTCAAAACCAAAGTGGCTAAGAGTAGTTAAGCAACGGATGCTTTCTTTTTTTTCCTTAAAGAAAAGAAAAATAAAAAGGTTTTAATTAGAACAGGAAGTTAAGCCATTCAAATGGACCATACTAGGTTACAGAAACTAGAATTAATTATGATTGTATTATCATATCTCAGACCAGATTCAAATGCAAATAATAAATTTGTGCAAAAAGAAGTCTGTATACAAATGTAGTACCCAGATGTTATTACTACTGTTACAAGTAAACCTGACCTATCTCTAATCATACTCAACAAGGATATGTTTTTATATTTTAAAAAAAGGAAACACCACAAGAAGCCCCAGTATATTATTCTAAGGTAATAAATTATTTTTCCATAAAGAAGGAAAATTTTAACATTATCTCATTCTTTTTGTAGTGTGTTAATATATTGAAAAAATTTAAGGCTGGGGATATAGCTCAGCAGCACAGCACCTGCCTGGCAAGCACAAAGTCCTGAGTTCGATTCCCAGTACCAAAAAAAGAAAAAATTAATACATGTTTGTATGGGTGAAGTAACCAAAATCAATTTAAAATTCAAATACAAGCAAATGACTTTTACTTCAAATTTCTCATGTACTCTCTGAAAAAGGAAACTGCAGCTAACACCACCAGCTTGGAAAATTACTAATCTGTTGATAGCACAACTAAGGTCAATCCTTGTTCATTTTTAGTTATTTCTTTTGTTTTATTTTTGACACAGGGTATTGCTATGTATTCTAGGCTGGGCTTGAGCTCACTGTGTAGTCCAGGGTGGCCTCAAACTTGCTATGATCCTTCTGCCTCAGCCTCCTGATGATGAGCGTGGCTCAACTGGTTATTTTTAAAAGGTGTATAAATAAGTAAAGCTTAGCAATATGTATTAATTTTTTTCCCTGTAAATCTCTACCAAACAACAGGGAACATCCACAAAAGTTTTCAATTATTCAAATTATTCAAAAGTGTCCACTGTAGCTACTTTTAAAATAACCATTAACATATCAGTTGTGCAAATCAGTGTAACTCACTGAGCTTGCTTTCTGCATGCACACATGTGTCGTGCATGTTGATCATGTCTTCTACCCTCTCCCAGCCCCTTTCTACCCCTCCGTGTCCTTCCCAGTTCCCAGCTGGCACTGTTCTGCATTCAGGTCCACTTCCTTTTTCAGTCCCCATGTATGAGATGGAACATGTGATATGTGCACTTCTACATCTAGCCTATTTGCTTAACTTGATATCCTCCAGTTTTGTTTTTTCGTTTTTTTTGTTGTTGTTACTGGGAATCGAACTCACGACCTTGCACTTGCCAGGCAGGTGCTGCACTGCTGAGCAATATCCCTGGAAGGATGGCCTCCAGTTCTAAGCACTTTGCTGTAAATGGCAGGATTCTGTTTCTTTATGGCTGAACAATACATTTGGAGATGGGCACCTCGACTGTATCTCAGTCATCGTGGCGAGCACTGCAGTGAACCCAGCTGATTTCCTCTTCCTTGGATGCACTCAAGAATGCGATCACTGGATCAGGTGCCACCCGTCCTGTTCTCCATGTGGCCGCACTCGTTAATTTAGATTCCCACCAACAGTGAATAGAGATTCCTTTTTCTTCACCTCTTCAGTAACATTTGTTTCTGGTGTTTGGCTTTGGCCATTACCACTGGGTGAACCATCGTCTCACTGTGCTGACTGCAGCTCCCCACGGCGAAGGCTACTGAGCAGCTTTCCATAGATCACTGGCCTCTGCACTTCTGTCGAGAAGTGTCTGCCGGCCACTTGCTCATTATTTCACTGTGTTACTTGGCTTCGTGTTGTTGTTCTTCCTGTTGAGTTCTTTATATATTCAGGATATCAACTCTCTGTCAGATGGACAGCTAGTGATGTTTTTTTACATTCTATAGGTGGTCTCTCTGCTCTGCTAATTTTTTCTCCGGAGTTTGGAGATGAGGCTTCTTTTCAAGCCGCCATCACCTATGGCTGGTTGTAGCAGTCCTGGGCGAGGGGCTCCCCTCAGCACTAGGCAGCCCCAGTGATGCGCAGGTCGTGGCAGTAGTAGCTGAGGATGCTGAGCAGCACTGCTGCCCTGGTGGCCTTGGGGATGGCCTTTGGGGGCCTGATGCCCCCACAGGATTCTGCCTAATGCTGGGCCTGTCCTTGTCCCATGATGTGGGTTGTAAGGACAAACTGCCCTTTTTGTACACATCACCACCATCACCACCACCACCACTGTCCCACTTTCCAATGTGACCAACACATCAAGTTCAGACCCGGGTTGAGGTAGCGTCAGTATATTCCTGGAAAAAAACCTAAGCTTAGGGTGCCATCTACTGCCGGAAGAGCAGAAGTGACTCCAGGCTCAGAGAAAATAAGCAACCTGTTTAGAATTTCTGGAAAGACAAGCACAAAGCCAGGTTAAAAGACTGTAAATAAATACCTAACCCTTAAGGTGCTGCCTGTAGTGGGTCGTAGATGACACCTCACCCTGCAAGGCCCAGATGCATCACATACCAACAAGCATCAAGAACTTGCAGGGAACCATGATTTCATCTAACAGAAAATAAATAAATAAAGCACCGGAAACTGGTCATACAGTAACCACCATGGGCGCGCTCTCAGTGGAGAATTTCAATGGCTGCCTTAAGGAAACTCAGAGAGCTTCAAGAAAACACAGGAAACAGTTCATCCAGCAGCCGTATTTACATAGATACGGGAGCCATTTCAAAAATCAAACTAACCCTTGGGCTGAAACATACACTAAGGGAAATTTAAAATCCCATGAAAGGGATCACAAGCAGACTAGATCAAAAAGAGACAATGAGCACAGAGACAGGGCTACTGAAGAACGCTCAGGTGCTGGAGAAAAGAAGAAAACAAGAATAAAGAGGAATTTTGGACGCTTGTGGTAGACTTAGCACAACATCTACACAGCAAATATTTGGATTATTGGAGTACAAATGGGACTGGAGAAAACCAATAGGATAGAAAATTTATTTAAAGAAATAATATCAGAAAACACAGCAAACAGAAAGTGATACCAATATCCAAGAACAGAAAAGTCAAATCTGCCCCAAGACAGGGCACACACAATCTCTGAAAGATAAAGGTTCTTAAGGCTGCCAGAGAATAAAACCAAACAGTAAGTAAGGGTGTTGCAATTTCCTTGCAGGCCAGGAGAAAATGGAAATTTTCATAGTACTTAAGGAAAACAGCAAAGGTATCCATCCTTTGGGAAGTAACGAGAGACAGACACCCCCCACAAATAAAAGCTGAGACGATACATCTCCACCAGACCTGCCCTATAACAAATGCCAAAGGGAGTTTTTCAAACAGAAAGAATGAGACATTAATAAGAAAAAAACCACTGCAACATATGTAATCCACTGGTAAGAGTAACTACACTGAGAAACGCGGAGTGCTATACTATTGTAAATGTGGTATACACGATATTCCTATCTTCTCTATGAAAAATAAAATAATGAGAGGGAATAAGGATGATGGATTTGAGGGGGGCGTGGTGGTGCACACCTGTAATCCCAGCACTCGCGAGGCTGAGGCAGGAGGATCATTGCAATTTCGAGACCAGCCTGGACTACAAAGTGAGCTCAAGACTAACCTGAACTGCATAGTGAGACCCTGTCTCAAAATGACAGAAAAAAAAGATGGATTTGAGGCAGGCGGAATTTTCCAGCTTCTCCATGACTTGGAATTACAACAGCTGAAGTGAAGCCACTTAAACTGGCTGACAGAGAATTTGTGATGATCCATATTGCACAGAGACTTGGAAAGACCCAGAGATTCAGGTTAGCTGGACACCGGGCTAGAAGTGCATCAGCTCAGAGCCCACAACAGGGGCCACAGCGGGGCACCACAGCGGAAACTGGAGATGCAGAGGGAGGGAACAGACATCGTGGCCAAAACCTGGCACCGAGAAAGACCCAGAGCAGAAAGGCTGACACTTAGCTGATCTGGGAACAACACGGCACGTCGATGCACACGTGTTCAAAGGGACGGCAGGATACCCACTGCGCATGGGCGTCTGCTCAGTCCTGGTTTCCAACTTGGAGGTGTGTCTTAGTTACTGTTCTTCCTTGCTGAGACAAATTGCCCAACAGCCAGAGTTAAAGGGGGAAAGGTTTATTTAGCTCACAGTTTGTAGTGGTTTTAGTTCCTAATTGGCTGGTTCCAAGGCAGGCTCACATGGCACACAGGCACTGAAGACGAGAAACAGTTCAGGGTGGGCAGAAGGTAGCAAAGCAAGCAAAACGAAGACCACAGTTCTATCGCCTATATCTTATTCAGGCTACTTAGGGCAGGTAGCACTCACACCCTTAATGCTAGAGCCTTTGAGCCTAGCACTGCCCCACGAGTCAGTCCCAGCGTCACACACTCTAGATCCAGCCACCTCTGAAAAAGCTCCACCCTTGACCGCATGAGGCTCTGGGAGGACATCTAGACCCAAGCCAGAACAGGGTGGGAAGGAGTGAGGACTTTCTTTTTACCTGGCATTTCCAAACTGGGGATCGGCCCAACCCTCACAGACCTGACGCTCCTCAGGGATCCCCTCAGGAGCCAGGTGTCACCAGCTCTCTTGGCTCCAAAAGGAGGACAGGGCCCATTTTCCAGAGAAGATGACCTTTCAGAGTTTTGAAGGATCTAAAGCATGTGTACCTGCAGACACTGATAAGAATGAAGAATCTGTAGAAGAGTTCAACAGATTAAAATCTATTGCTGATTTTCCAAGTAGCAGTGTGGTTTCAGCCTCAACTCTGGCACACTCAGGTTTGTGGGCTGCTTTTTTTTTTTTTTTTTTTTTGGTTTTTCTCCGGTACCAGGAACTGAACTCACGATGTTGTGCTTGCCAGGCAGGCGCTTTGCCGCTGAGCTAAATCCCCAGCCCCTGTGGGCTGCTTTAGACAGAAGCCACGAGAAACAATCCCCAAATTGCAGATTCATTAATGGATTTTATTTTGAAAGCAATGCTGTGCAGCCTACAAATCCTGGTGTCCAAGACGGTCAATACAAAATTGAGAACTACCTAAAACTCAGAAACTGTTTTGCTTTAGACAGACTGAGACTTGCGCAGACCCGGGAACTGGTCAGGTTGTAGACCACCAGACACCGCAGAGCTGACAAACCTTGCCATGTGGAGCAGGCGGCTAGAGTCATTTCAGAACTGTTTATAATTGGGGTTTCTCATGACTTAAAGAGAAAAATAAAGGACAGATAGTAGGAATCAGAGAGACAGATGTTTTACAAAGGGAAAGGGATCTAGAGACGGAAGGAGGGGGAAGTAAGGGAGGAGAAAGGGAAGTAAGAAGAATTAATTAAAATGTATTATGTATGTAAACCAAACCCCCTTAAAGTAATCAGCACTGAAAATATGCACTAATTGAAAATTTTTAAGTCATTTCCTAACTGGCCAGATAATACCCCCTTGAGCCCCAGAGACTGCTGCATAGGTATCCATGGCCAAGTGCAGTGTTTCTCCCATGTGGAACACTGAAAGATTAGGCACCTTGTGATCACGCCTGGTCAGAACTCAGTGACACTTTCCTAACTCTTCTTTGTTTTGGGGCTGGAACATTATGTCTGAAGTGAATTTGATGTTGTGAGTTCTGATAGGAATTTCCCAAATTCAACAATCCCTCCAAGAAATCCAGCCATTCCATTTACAAGCAGCTGCTTGCAGGAGCTGGATCGTGTGCTTTCGGTGAAGATGACACAACAAAGCGCTTTCACTGGGAGGGGGAATAATCGGTGGGAACCCTGCTGGAGACCCCAGGAAACAACACACTAAGCGGGACCCTGTGTAAGCATCTGTTGGATGAGACACAGCAGGAACATATCCACGATATTCATTTCACCCATTCACTAGGAGAGTCTCTGATAAGAACTGCCGAGAAAACACCATCACCAACTAAAAGAATTGGTGATACAATCTCCCACAATCGCATGGAACAAGAAGCTATATGAATGGGAGTCAGTTTCAAGAATTTTAAGAAAATAATAGTGAAAAAACTTCAGACATCTGGGAGCAACCGCATGTGAGGCTCTGGTTGGTGGCCTAGTGAGCGCTCGCTCAGAAGGACAGAACAGGGGATGAGTCAAGTCAGACCTCACGGCACAGGGAGCTTAATACCAAAGGGCAGCGAAGGCGCCTGTCCAAGGAGAGGCTTTGCACAACCCGGATAGAAATGCTGCTGGCATTTTTATTCCTCATGGACACCTGGTCACTTGTAAACAATATGGTGAAGCAGCTGACAGATGTCCCTTGTGCTACACAGTCATCGCTTTCAAGCAAAAAAATGTCTTAATCTAACTCCGGAGTAAGCATGTTAGGTTCTCTTTGATACCTAATGTGTGATGTGAGGGAACCTGAAGTAATCAGCCCTGAATCTCACCAGCCTTTGCTAGCAAGTTGGGAAAAAAAAAAAAAAAAACCTCACATGCAGCAGTGTTTCATTTGCTGAGTAAAATTTGAATTTCTGGATTTTTTGGGTTATTAGCTGTATTATTTATCCAATTTTCAATTAAAAATCAAGGCTAAGAAGCATCATATTGGAACTTCATAATATGTATTTGTAGTACACTTAGTGTAAGCAAACTAACATTTCATTCTTTTCAAATAGGCTTAACAAATGGAGTGTTCTGTATAAACATGGAGATTATAGTTAATCTCCCCCGTAGATTATAGTTAATCTCCCCCGTCACATAATTTGTTTTGTGTGAAAAAGGAACAAACTGTTCCACAGTAGTAGAAAGAGGTTATTTTTAGGTGTTTGTCTTTGTGTTTTAGGATTCTGTCCATTTTCTTTTAAAATTATAAACACCTACTTGTATGAATGATTTTAAAAAGTGACTCTGCTATTTCTGAAAGGCTATTTAATGACAGAATCCCATCCAGCCATCATGCACGGACATAGAAAGATGTTGGAGATCAATTAAGCATAAAATGCAAGTGGCACAGCAGTGTGTATGACAGGAACCAAATCAAGCTGTATGTTTTGTATCTGCACAGAACAAAAGACTTGGACAGATGTATGCAACAAATTGTTAAATCTGTTTCTCTTGAGGGATTGGAAGGGTCCCTTCACTTCTTTTTTCTTAAGATTTTGTTCTGTTTGAAATTTTCGTAAGTATGTATTACTTTTAAA
>NW_004955456.1:8098170-8106657 GCF_000276665.1 Chinchilla lanigera
CAAGGTCATGAGTTTAATTCCTGGTACCCTACTTCCCCCCCAAAAAAGTATTTTACTGATTTAAAGGCTCAAGCATGTTCAAACCCCTGCAAAACTATGTACTGCAGCTTTAGTTTTTCCAATCCAAGAAGGCAGGGCAGTTAACCTTTCTGGTGCCAACAGGAAATTCAAATGTTTTTATGTCTTCTTACCTGCTTTGTAGATTAAAAATATTTCTGAGTAGTAGTTATCTGATAGGTAAACCATGTTTTCCTTGCTTCAAAATAAATATTTCTGGTTTTGTGAAACAAGCTATAAAATATGTCTCAATTCTTCCAATAAATGAGTAAAGATTCATCCTTAATCCTTGCTAGTGAAGTCTGCCTGAGTCACTTTCCTAACAACGTCTTTATTAACCCAGTATTTCACACATCCATCAGCTTATGCAGGTAAAAGCAGAGGTATATTTGGACCCTGCTTGTAGTTCTAGTGACAGCTTTCCTTGCTGAGACCCTCGTAGCATCTTGTATCTTAAAGTTTCATGAATTTTTGCTGGAAGGATGATCAAGATGTAATTCTTTTTTTTTTTCTTTTAGTACCAGGAATCAAACTCAGGATCTTGCATATGGCAGGCAGGTGCTGTGCTGCTGAGGTATCTCCAGTGATCAAGATATATAAAGGGCAAAATGCTATGACTTCTGCCTAAAGCTTTTGTTTTCTTGGTTACTAATAGTAGTAGATACTTCTTTTTAAAATATTCTCTCAAGATCCTTGAAACTTCTTGAAAAAAAATTTTCTTTTTTTTTTTTTTTGGTAATATGTTCTGATCTCATGCCGTACCGCGTACCGAACACACGACCTTGAGACAGGTCTCACTATGCAGTCAGGCTGGTCTTAAACTCACTTTGTATCCCAGGCTGGCCTCAAACTTGCAACGATCCTCCTGCCTCCCAAGTTCTGGGATTACAGGCACGTGCCACCATACCCGGCTTAACTTCTTGAAAATTATGAAATAGTGACAGGAGAAAAAGAATAGTTACGTATGTTTTATTTTTGAAATTTGAATAAGAGTCAGTATGAAAATTTAAAAGTCCTTTATAGAATACCCAGGATTTACATTTTCGTGACAGATCTGTTGTTTATAGGGAATGGGGTATTTTACTATGGAAAGACATTGTAAGTGATATTCCTTGAAAGCATTGTAAATTTAAAGGAGAATTTCAAAAATTAAGTAATGACTGCTCTGCTTTCTGTTTTATTCTGTAAATTGTGACTCTCCTTTGCACTGCCTTCCATTTAGGATTGGTTATGTGGTCGTTAGGTTGAATTTGATCTGTGTACATAAGCACTGCATTGAAATTTACATTTAGAGCACTCTGTAAGGGAAAGGCTTTTGCTGTTCTGGGACCCTCAGTGCATTAAAACTCTTTTTTTTAAAAGCTGTGTGTTTAAAATTAAGCAAGACCTTTTTTCCCTCTCTATGAGTTGTAAAATTTAAAGCATGAAGCTGATGTGACTAACAAGTTTGGTAAGAATTATTTACAGATGTTGTTGTTTGGGTTCTTAAAATCACTCAGTACTCCAACTTTCAATTGAATTTTTTGGGAGACTTACCAGAGTTTCTTGGCATGCACTACAAAACAAAACAAAACACAAACAAAACACCACTCAATCCTTTCCATCTAATTCTGCAAAAACTGATCACGTGCAGGTCAAAAATACAACCAGATCCAAATCTCCACTCCCTCAGGAGCTCTCAGGATCTGCACGTGCACCTTTCTTTTCTGTCTCTGGTGGCTGGGACCAAGACAGAAGCCCCAGCTGGAAGGAAGGCCACGGCGGTAGAAAGCTGGTCAAGGCAGACAGGAAGCAGAGAAGGGGCCAAGGACGACACATAACTGCAATGACATACTCCATCCATGGAGACTCATGGAGACCCAGGCTCCTAACGAACCCACATAGAAATGAATGCATCAGTAGTTCCATCCACACAGTGAGGTTAGCGCTCCCAGAAGGATGGGTGAACATGATCAGCATGAGCTTTCTGCACATAGGGAAATATCACTGTGAATCCCATTAACATGTACACTTAATATATGCCAAGAAAAATACATTTAAAAGAAAAGATAATATAGGGAAAATACTGATATGGGCAGGGGTTTTCTGGGTAGGACCATAAAAGCACAAGGAAGAATAACAAAATGGACATATGTGGTTATATCACAGTAAATATCTCCTGTACAGCGAAGAAAACAATCAACATAGAGAAGGGACAACCTATAAAATGAGAGAAAATACTGAGCAAATCCATCTGACTGAGGATTAATATCTGCAATATATAAATAACTCAAAAAACTTACCAGCAATACAGTAAGTAATTCAATTAAAATAGGCAAATAGTATGAAGGCTTCTCAAAGTAAGAAATACAATGGTCAGCAAATACATATATGAGAAAATGCTCAATAACATTAGCCATCAGGAAATGCAAATAAACACTACAATCATCTAACTCCAGCATAAATTCTACAAATATATTCTTCGAAGTAGCACTATTCTTCTCAGCTACTTTTATGGTTGGACCTTAAATGTCCCCCAAAATCTCATGTGTTGAAGGCTTGGTCCCCAAAGTAGCAGTGTTCAGGGGTGAGGTCATTGAGCACTGATTGGACTAGGAGGTTTGGTCTTGCCAGTGTACTAACAACCCACTGACAGAGTCACAGCTCAACGGTGCACTGGGAGGTGACAGCAACTATGAGGTGGGATGTAGCTGGAGAGAGGAATTATGGGTGTGCCCTGAAGGGTACATGTGTCTCTGACCCCTTCCTCTCTCTTTGCTTACTGGTTGCTATGAGCTGAGCAGCTTCTTCTACCACTCCCTCCCTCCCCTGTGGTGTTCTTCCTCACCACAAGCCAGGAATACAGAGCCAAGTGACCAGGGACTGAAACCTCTGAAACCATGTGCCTTTAAATCTTTCCTCCTTGAAGTTGTTCATCTCAGGTATTTTGTGACAGCAACACAAAGCTGACCACCCCTCTACTGCAGGTTCTGGAATTTTAATTTGCTTTTAAAAAATTTTTAAATAGGAATGGCCTTTATGCTAATATAATTAACAGACTCAAGAAACATGGAATGATTACTTAAACTTTCATTGATAACTTAGTCTAATGAGTATAAAAGTTAACTGATTACCAAACATGCACCCATATTATTTAGAACAATATCCATTTACTGCGTCAGTAAGTAAAAATGCAGAGTTCCATTTGATAGGTATACTTAACTGTATCTTCATTGTTAGATGTTTTTGTGAACGTAGCCATTGGCCTTTCTTCCATGCCAGACTGAAAGAGCTGAAACACAGAGCCATAAACTTTCTTCAAATTTACTTAGAAAAATTATATTCCTAACATAGAACTACATAGGTGTCTAATACAGGCTTTATCAAAAGTTTTAGCTATTCATTAACACTATTGCCCTGTTAGTTGTACTTACCTTCCTACATGGGCTTCTACATAATAAATAATATGTAATATTCATCATATAGAGTGATACACTCAACCACACAAAAACGTTCTAAGAAAAGTAAACTCCCACTTGAAATCGAAAGGACAAAGATCATTTTTCTTTTTAAAGGACTGTCTGGCATGAGAAAGGGAAATAGAGAATTTTACTTTAAAATGAGATAAAACAAGGACGAAGACACTCATAATTACTTAATTCTCCAGGCTAACTCTCCTGGCAAGACTAGGATATTAGAGTACAACCTTTGAAGGAGAACTGGTAAATTAGAGCTCAGAAAATCCAAACAAGTCCCTTAGGAAGTGAACTAAAATAATAATTCTCATGTATGAAGTCCCTGCTAGGTACTTACGTACTTTACCTCGTTTGCACTTGAAGTAGACCTGACCTATACGTATTTTCATTGCCATATACCCAGGAAAAAACATCAGGCTCAGAAAGATGAAGTAACTTACTTGTCCAGAGTTCCAGCTACGCAGAGGATGCAGCTGAAGGCTCCAAAGCTTGCGTCCTTCCTCTGCCCACGAGCGCGACTGAATTACTTATTCACAACCTTTGCAACAGTTGGGAACAAGGGAGGAGAGGCCCAGAGAGCACCCTGTGCTGACTTCCTACCAGAACTGTCCGAGAAGGTCACGCTACCCTACTTTTGAGCACAGCACAATGATACTAAGAAGCTGAGGCACATTTTTAGAAGAAACATTATGTATAAATACAGCAAAAAGAGCAAATTGGCTGTGTTCCACGGTCTCTTCACCTGATCTATCCTGAAGATTACCCTCTTTTAGTACATAAATTTATCTCATTTTCCTTGAAGTCAATAACATCCTTTGATATAGACAATGTTCTGTTCTACTGTACGGCTCACTCTATTCTAGGATACACGAAATTTCTGTATTTATCTAGCAGAAATTCAATGTTGGGCATTGCAGT
Source organism: Chinchilla lanigera (assembly GCF_000276665.1). Lineage (NCBI taxonomy): Eukaryota > Metazoa > Chordata > Mammalia > Rodentia > Chinchillidae > Chinchilla > Chinchilla lanigera. The sequence continues at coordinate 8,102,601 of NW_004955456.1, forward strand.
GATCTCCAGTCCCCTACTGCACCCAACAATAAGCATTTAAACCCTGGCAGAGAGGCTGCTTCTCTGCTTCCTCAGTTTACCCTCCCTCATAGTTGGCAGGAACTGCAAATTCAAGGGTCTCTGTTCTCGCTATGACTGATGTGGTTTGGGCAAGGCTGCTAAAGAGTGAAAGCTGGAGTTATAAAATAGCTTGCATTCAAAAGCCTAATCACTAATGCATTAAAAAAAAAAAAAAAAAAAAAAAAGATGTGTTTTTCCCTCACGTAAGTCTAGAGCCTAAGTTCTCAAAGCACAGTCCCTGGGCCTCTGGTGTTCCTAAGACTCTTTCAAGAAGCCCATGAGGTCAACTCGTTCCCGCTAACACAAGGGTACGATTTGCCTTTTCACTGTGTTAAGCTTTACACTGAAGGTTCACAGGCAGCCGTCATCAACGCAGGGCACAAAGTAGGTCTTTGCATTATTCACTATATGCAACTGCAAAGGATGTAAGGAAAGTGAGTATCCACAGCGCGCTTATATTGTACACAAGTGTGAGAGGAAAGCAAGTACTGTGATAGATTGAGTCATGAGAAATAGCAGCTCCTTTTTCTGGATCATTTTTCATTGCAAGAACAATGGACAAACACTGGTTACTCAGGCTTAGGTATTTTTATTACATACAGTTCTTGAAAACCAAGTGCGGGGGCCAGGGATATAGCTCAGTGGCACAGCGCCTGCCTCACAAGTGTGAGGTCATGGGTTCGATTCCTAATACCAAAAAAAGAAAAAAAAAAAGAAAAAAGAAAACAAAGTGCTGTTTACAATACCACGAAAAAGAACTGGATGCAAGACTGTGGGACTGAGGCTCCCAGCACTCACCTCCTCCTCCACAGAGAATATGAAAGTAGCCAGGGGTGTTGATGCAAGCCTGTAATCCCAGAGCTCGGGGAGGCTGAAACAGGAAGACGACAAGTTTGAGCCAGTTTGGGGAATTTAGTGTCTTACCAAGACCCTGTCTCAAAATAAAAAGTAAAAAAGAGCTGGGATGTAGCTCAGTGTAAAGGTTCTGGGTTAAATCCCCAGTGCTACAAAAAAGGAAGAAAAGGAAGGGAAGGAAAAGAAAGGAAAAAAAAATTAAAAAGAGAAGGGAGAGGAGGGGAGGGGAGGGGAGGGGAGGGAGGGGACAGGATGCAAGGGGAGGGGAGGGCAGGAAGAAGTAGGAAAGGAAAAGGAACAAATGCATAGCTGCATTTTGAGGTGAATGATCCTGAGAGAACTCTGGAAATCAGCAAGAGATTAGCAACTTGAAAGATTCAAAGATGCAGCCAACAGCACAGACACAAAATATCCTTCCATCTGCCCTCTGTAACTTCACACGGGGCGGGCGACTCCCCTCTGCCAGGGTAAAGAGGAAAGAGTCCAGGCAAACTCCCCCAGCACGGGTGCTGACCGCCTTGCTACCGGAAATGTCAGAGCCCTCACAGGCCAGGAGCCCACTTAAATAAGCAACCTGACATCTGAGAAGTTGCCTAAGTCATCGCCTCACAAACCCCCAGGGTGCTGTAGCCGGAAGCCACCTTGAGAAGGGAGCTGCTGTCTCCTCACCAGCGGTCAGTGCCAGCCCTAAAGGCAGCGCCCAGGCAGCTCCTGCTGCCTGCCCAGCCCCACACTCCCGCAGCTGTAACTGCAGAGCTGGGAAGGCCAGGGTCCCCAGGGAAGCCCTCCCACAAGGCCCTGTTGAGGCCGTCTCCAGCACTCTCTAGCTGTTGCCCAGGGTGGGTGCACAGGACAGCTGAAGGCGTTGGGGGAAAGCCAGACTTCAGCCACAAACCTCCCGCAGCCAAAGATGGCCTAGGGAACTCTGCCAGCCCAAGTCCCACTCCAGGGCATGCACTGCCGCAGAGAGCACCTCCTGCCAGCACCCGCCCCCAGCCTTGTCTGACCACGCCTTCCTGCAAAACCTGGACGAGCCCCCCAGAAGGGCCATGCCATTCCCGCCACCACCTCCCCTGGGCCTGCGTCGTGGACGAGGTAGAGGACAAGAGCTGGGGCCACCACTGCCAGAGCCGAAGAGCTGGTGACAACAGTGCCTGAGGAAACCCCCACCCCCGCCAGGGTCCACCCCTCCCGCTGTGGCCACAGAACGAGCACCAGGCACCACCACCGTGCGCTGTCTGCAGTGTCCTCGCTCTGCACAGCCCACAGATACAGTGGGTCTCTTGATTCCGCCATAGAATATGCTATGTCCACGGTCATTAGCTACAGCCGAAGAAGCTGCAGGGTGATGGACGCTTAAGGCCCAGTTGGAAACTCAATGTTGCATAATGAACCAACATCTAAGACACATCTTCAGAAGAAAGCACTTCCTAAGAAAGCTACCTCGGGGCTGGGGATTTAGCTCAGCGGCAAAAGCGCCTGCCTGGCAAGCGCAAGGTCGTGAGTTTGGTTCCCGGTACCGGAAAAAAACCAAAAAAAAAAAGAAAGCTACCTCATAAAAGGGTTAGAGATATCTTAGGTTTTTATGGGTGTTCAAGGTTTTTATGGGTGGTCATCTTCTTCTATGAAATAGATTTTCATATGAAAATCTCAAAACAAAAGCACAAGACGTATGAAAAAAACAAGGTCATATGCTACTTCCCATAGACCTTAGTGACACTCTACCAACACAGCCCAAAGGAATGGAACATGTGAAACAGCTGGGAAAGAATTTTAAAAACGATTCTATGAAACCTCAGTGAGATCCAAGATGTAGACTTAAATGAAAGTAGGAAGACAATGCAGAGGAAGAATGAAAAATTCAGCAGAGATTTTGAAAAAGAAATGAATGAAACTGAAATCAAGGAAATGAATAATTCAGTAAGTCCAATAACAATACAGTAGAAAGCCTTGTGACAGACTAGCTCAGGTCATGTGGAATAAAGGCTGTCTGAACTTGAAGACGACTCTTGGGACATCCCAGTCACCCACAGAGGTCAGGGACAGAGCCAGGGACTCCGTGTGAGATGTCATAATGAGGGACTCTGGTCCTGCCGGTGGAGGCCGTGCTCAGACCAAAGTTCTGTTTTAAGGGATCAGTGAGGCTAAAGTAGGAAGGAGGTTTCTCACCTACGATAACCTAAGAGCAGTAGAAACAGGAAGGATAGCCAAGTCAAAATCCACTTAAAAATCTGAGTCGCTGGGCGTGGTGGCACACACCTGTAATCTCAGCACTCGGGAGGCCAAGGCACGAGGATCATTGTGAATTTAAGCCTGGTCTGAACTACCAAGGCCCTGTCTCAAAAAAAAAAAATCTGCAATTTGACAGAAAACCAAGTGTAAATGAGGAAAACAGGGCCAAAGTAAAGAACTGAGTGTGAATCAGACAGACTGGGGTAGGTTAGCCTGGCTTCACGGGCCAAATCAGAAAAAAAGTAATTCAGTATCTGCATAGGAAGAAGTATAGCAGTCAAAGATTTGCTAAAGTAAGCAAGCAGGGCGCTGGAGGAGGTACATCAGCAGCAGGGAGCTAAGACGCTATCGCTAATAATGTTACTACACAACAATTAGGACAAGAAATCCGTTTGTAAGGGGATAATTCAAACAAGAGAATATTACACTGATCAAGTGTTTTGAAATGTTTAACTCACTGATAGAATGCCACAAATAAAAGTATGATGTAAGCTGTAGAAGGAGAACATGGGTGAGATCCTGGGTCCAGAAATGTAGGAATGCGAAAAGGACATCAAAGAGCTTCTGGAAAGCACCATGCTGCACAGCGGAACACCGAGGCCACCGGAAACAGTGTGCAGGAGAATCAGGAAGAGGAGGAGGAGAAGCAGGAGGGGGCCGGGCCAGCTGGAAGGTCCAGCTGGAAGCAGCGGCTCCACGCCCAGGGTGGAAGAAACGTGCCAGGAGGTCAAGGCAACACAATCAAGGCAACAAACCATCCCGGACTTTTAGCCACTGCACTGCATGCGACAGGGTTAGGGCACATCTCCAAGAAAGCGATTTTAGCAGCACCGGCTAGGAGCGGGGTTGGATCCCAAAGTGAGCAAGAGAATCAGAAATGAAGTTGTGGGGTCAGTCGGTAACTTTAAAG
>NW_004955456.1:8107512-8123711 GCF_000276665.1 Chinchilla lanigera
AGTTCTCCAGCATCACGTCTCGGTACAGCGTCTTCTGAGCAGGGTGAAGCTGCTCCCACTCCTCCCCGGTAAAGGCCACGGCCACGTCCTGGAAGGTCAGGGACTCCTGAAACCAAGCACATCCCCGCTCCTACAGAAGCTGTTCTCACAGGCCCTCGGAGCAGGAGGGAGACAGCGGCTGAGGGAAAGCTTAGGTGTCTGGGCCATGGGGCTGAGTCTTCCGGATTCTGAGTAATCCAGGGGCCAGGTCAAAGCTTTTAAAATAGCCAGGTGTGGTGGCACATGTCTGTAATTGCAGCACTCAGGAGGCTGAAGCAGGAGGACTGCTGTGAGTTCGAGGCCAGCCAAGCCTACATAGTGAGATCAAGGCCAGGCTGGACTACATAGCGAGACCCTGTCTCAACAAACAAACAAACAGCGCCCTGTTATTGTAGAGCTGAGAAGCAGCAACTCCCCCAGGCAGAAACTTCATGGTGGAAGGGCACAGCAGAGGGAAGCTGCTCTATTCACAGTACCTGTGAAGCAGAGAGAGATGGAAAGAACTCAGCAGGAAGGGGCCCCTGGGCCTGGACACAGTCTCCAAGGTTACACCCCCCAGGGCCTGCTTCCTCCAATTAGGCCTCACCTCCTAATAGCTCATTCGGCTCTGTGCTCCTCAATCTCCCTTCTGATCCCATCACCTCTCCAGAAGCCTTTTAATCTGTTCAAGTTGACGGTCAATATTACCCTTCAGAGGCTGATCAGCGGCTACTAAGTCACAGTTCAGCAGGAGCAAGTTGTGGTATGCAATTAAACAGTGGGGTCACTATAGATAACAATAATGTACCACATACTTCCAAAATGTACCACATACGTCAGGCCAGGGATACAGCTCAGTGGCCCTGCACCTGCCTGGTGAGCGCAAGGCCCTGAGTTCAATTCTTGGTACCAAAAAAAAAAAAAGTTTAGAACCACTTTCAACCACATAGGAAACACAGAGTGGCTTTGGGAACCATCTTTTGCTGCAGACTTGGTAACGTTTCCCAGTGAACTCAACTGAAAGTCACAAAGCAAGACAGCACTTGTAACATATACTACCGTAAAGTTATTTCAATAGTCTTATGGTTTTAAACTAAGATGCCCCTCCCCAAAGTCTCACATTCGGAGGGTGGGGCCTGGTTGGAAAGGGCAGATCACCAGGGGTGTGATCTGGAGGGATGTACTGTACTCTCATCCAGGCCCCTCCCCTCTCTCTCTGCTTCCTGGCCATGCAGGGTGAACAGCTGTCCTCCACCCAGGCCCTTCCACCCTTCCTGCCCTGGCAAGCCTGACCATGGACTGAATCCACTGAAACCCTAACCCAAAATAAACCTCTCCTCCTTGAAGCTGTGGTGTTGGATGTTTTGTCCCAGTGATGGTAAAGTGACTAAGACAAATGTAACTACTACTGTTTTGCATCTCAAGTAATGTCAAACTGGTTTATGTATTTTCAGCGCTGTCAAAATATAAAACAAGGCACGAGACCCCTGTCCCCACGCAAAATTTGCAGCAGCTGTATTTTCCAAGCTCAAATTATAGTTCTGGTAGAGTCTTTGGGTCTCTAAAACCACCACAAAGGGCAAAATCCACTTAATCATGCAATTCAGGACTTAGATTAATCTGCCACCTAATGACACGCTATAAGTTAACCAGAGAGATGAAAATAATAGAATTCTACAAACACCGTTGGAGTAATGAATACGCCTAAATTCAACCATATACTGCTGCATGATATCAGTATTTGGAGAAAGTTTCCAAAGATGAAATACGTAAAACCTCATTTTAACAAGCCTGAATAGGTGAGCCATTCTTTGCGATTGATTTTGGTGATAAAGAACACTAATTTTGAACCCCAGTTAAGCGAAATGTTATTCTCATGAAGAGCTCTATTCTCAACAGTAGATCTATAATAATGCTCTCGATTGATTGACTGACTGATTGACAGTACTAGGGATTTGCACCAAGTTACATCCTCAGTCCTTTTATTTTTTGAGACAAGATCTCACTAACTTGCCCAGACTGAGCTCAAAATTGCGATCCTCCTGCCTCAGCCTCCCAGAGTGCTAGGATTACAAGTCTGTCTTGTTGTTTTAGGTTTAACCCATATAAAATGGGGAAGGGGCCCCGGAGATCTATTTCTAAAAGGGGACAGCGAAGTTGGACTACCGCTGTGGGGGCAGAGCCGCGACCCGCGATCTGCATGCGCCTCGGGTTCCGCACTCGGGGTGGGGGCTGGGCGAGGGGGGAGCGGGGCCTGCGACCCCCAGCGGCCGAGGCCGGCGCATGCGCTCTCGGGCCGCAGCGCGGGCGCCATTGCGGGAGGCGGCGGCCCAGCCCGGCTGGTGGACGCGGAGGCGGTGAGTGAGCGCGCGCCGGGCCGGGGCTCGCGGGGCCAGGCCTCCCCATCGCGAGGGGCGGCGTCTCGGCCCGGGTCCCTGAGTGGCGGAGTCGCACCTTTCCGGTTCGTCCGCTCCTGAACTCGGGGATTTGGTTTAACCCGCGAGCCGCTCGCGTCGCCAACGCCTCCGCGTGGGGACCTCCCTGAGTGACGTCACGCTCACAGAGGGAGAAGCGGAAAGCTGGGGCTGCTGAAAATTAGATTTGCTTAAACTCCTGATACTGTGTGTTTGAAGTCAGTGTCATACACAGCATGGGAAGACCAGGTGGACACTGAGCCCTCTCTCCCTGTTTGACGCACAAAATGTATTTCTTGTCATCCATAACTATCACAGTGACAGATTTTTCTCTTACCCACGGTCAAAAACGGCACTGGGATGCTGGGCCCAAGCTCCGCTGAGTGACCCGTGCCCCCCAGCGTTTTCACTCTATGCTGCATGCGTGCTGTGCCATTTAAAGCTGTAATTCTTCTTTTTAAAAGTGTCAACCTCGTGAAAAACAGGAAGCCTGAAAAGCTCACAGATCAGAGAACGCTAAGGAGAGCTAACGTAGTGCAGGATGCTGCAATGCAGAAAGAAAGGAGTGGAGACGGGAGAATGAATAATTTGAGTTAGTAGCGTTGTGCTGAATGTATTAATTTCCCAGTTTTGATTCATTGTGCTATGGTTATAAACTTGTTAACCTTAGCATAAGCATGAACATAGGGTAAGTTTTGTGTGTACTACTTTTGCAAATTACCTGTGAGTCTGAAATTGGTTCAAGGGGCCAGGGATGTAGCTCAGTGGCACAGTGCCTGCCTGGCAAGCGCAAGGTCCTGAGTTCGATTCTCGGTACCAAAAAAATAAATAAGTAAATTGGTTCAAAACAAAAAAGTTCTTTTAAAGTAGGAAAAATAGCCAGGCGTGGTGGCACAAGCCTGTAATCCCGGCACTCGGGAGGCTGAGGCAGGAGGATCGTTGCGAGTTCGAGACCAGCCTGGGCCACAAAGTGAGCTCAAGACCAGTGAACTGCATAGTGAGACCCCATCTCAAAAAACCCAAATAAATAAATAAATAAAGTAGAAAAGTAAGTGCCAGAACGCTTTCATTTACTTACCTAGCAAATATTTATTGTGTACCTACTACTTACCAGGCATGGGGCCTTAAAAATAGATGTAAAACCCACAGGCGGGATTCCCACTTTCATGGATGGTGAGGCTTACAGATGGATTCCCGCACAAATAGTTCAATAATAAAAAGTCCTGCCTGAATAAGAAAGGTGTAAACCAGGACCCTCACCTGGTCTGTGATATCAGAATCTCCTGACTTAAGCTGAGACCTAAAAAAAGAAAAAAAAAAAAGAGTAGATACCATGAAAGTATTTTCAAAGTAAATATGTTTGGAAAACATTGCATACAATATACAGTATGTGACCTGCTTCCCTATGCCGTATGGTTTTTCTGGGATTCACAGTCTCCATAGGGAAATCTCTTAGAGGATTTGTAGCAAAGAAACTTAACTTTGCTGTGGCCAGCATCTTCCCAACTTGATTCGGTCCCTTTTTGGGAAATCAGCAAGGTACTGTTAGCACACTTCGGGCAACCCTCTGCTGGTAATGTGTGGAGTCCTTTTCAGTTCATGTACTTGAAGGATAACCCCTGCTTTGCCTAACTTGGTACATGTAGTTTTTATTATTGTTGTGAGACACTTGGCCTAGAGGTGATTGGGTGTGAAACTTAAGGGTAGTTTCACTGACTTCTGTCTGGCTTTTCCCACAGTGGGTCTTTTCCAGGGCTGATGTTGGTGCAGTGAGAACCTAGTTCTAAAATGTTTCTAAATCCTGCCCTCCTCTTAGTGAATTGGTTGTGAACTGTGTAATTAGTGTCACGTCTTGTGCAGTAAATGGCTTCCTTATCTAACAAGGCCATTATGCTAGAATTGCAGCTTTCTCTCTTTAAAAAAAAAAAAATGCTTGTCAGAAATGGCTTGTTTCCATCACTAGTTTTTTGAGAGCAATTTTTCAGCACAACCTTTGCAGACAGAAAAAGACTATTTTTCATGGTTCTCAGCAAATGAGATCGTTTCACTGTGTTGTGGTTGTTGAAACGCCATCTTCTCCCTCTGTGTAAAGGGGCCAGAAGCCACTCTTTGTGAGAAGTCTTCAAACTCGGCAGGGACCGCTGTGTCTTCTATTCTGGGAAAAGGAAAGGGCAGGACTGTGGCGGAATATCTTGTAGTTGATACATCCACCCGCATGGCTCTGTTTTGTGGAATGTGGGAATCAAATATTCTAAAAGTGCTTTTTTATTATTTTAAAGATTTGCACACCTTTCTAGGCTCTATCTTTATGAATGAATGGTTTGTCCTTCTCTTTACAGATTCCTTAGTTCACTGAGTGAGTGACCAAGACCTTGGAATTTCTTCCCGCTGATGTGGTGCATCTCATTACAGGTGCTCAACCTGAAATCGCATCTCATGAGATCCCTGACAGGAGACAAATTTGAGTCTCAGAGCAGAGTCTCTAAATAAATGATTGGTGCCTTTGTTGGGGTCGCTGAAGGAGCCACTTTCAGAAGCACTGGAACACCAGCTCTCAAGGATCAACCAGTGACACCGAGGCCACCAGGGCCGCTGCGTCTCGGACTGAGCCATTGTGCTGGGGAATAAAGCTTCGGTGACACCGCCACACACAAACTGCCAAGAGGTGCTGCCGTTCTGCTGGGGACTGAATGCAGGTACACAGAGGTAAGGTGAGCATTCTGAGAAACAAGAGCACCATCTCCTTTGTGTTCATCCAGAGGATCTCTTGGTGGAGAGGAGGAGCAGATCTCTGGGCTCTAAATTTCAACATAAATTAATCCCTTTGGGGATAAAGCATAAGGATAACAGGTTGTCGGCATGTTTTCTCCATAACCTCATTTTAGAATCACTTGGAGACTTTAGAATTCAAATGCCGTGCCCAGCCCTAGTGTGGACCAGTTCAGTGGAAGCCTTTGCGTGTGAGCTGAGGTTGGCCCCCCTTTTTCATTTCTGCAGGAAGGTAGCCAGGGCTGCAAACCATTGAGCTTCCCACATGCGAAGACCCTGGACTTGTACCATCAGAAACTTCCGATGCTTTCTATTCTGCATGGTCTTCTGCTATATGGATAGAGCCTAGTTTATTGGAAAACTTTCTATTGGTGACTAATTTGTTACTAATTTGGGACAATATTTTTTGAACTTCACAATGGCGTGTTCGCGTTGTTTGTCTTATTTCCATAGGATACATTCCAGATGTGAACCTGTGGCTATTGCTACATTTAGGTTGTTAGGCTGCATCCAAATATGGACATCCAGAAAATGCGTGCAGGTTACAATTAGGGTATGAGAATTCCATTTCCTCACGCCTACACCAGCACTTTCAAACTCTACAGGAATAGTAAGTAAAAATGAGGCGTTATTGTTTTGAGTGTTACATTCCAGCCAACTTTTCAACTTAAAAATGTAACATTTTAAAAGTTAATATGTGGGGCTGGGGATTTAGCTCAGCGGCAAAGCGCTTGCCTGGCAAGTGCAAGGTCGTGAGTTTGGTTCCTGGTACCGGAGGAAAAAAAAAAAAAAAAAAGTTAATATGTAATTAGTTAACAAGAGAAATAGGGTTGGAGGAGGTTTTCCCAAAATATACCCATTTTCCTCATTGTTTGGAGCCATTGTTAAACATTTTTCTCTTTTGTGCCATTTTAGGGACCCTCAGTGTTTGCCCATGGTCGTCTTCTTTTTTTTTTTTTATTTTAAAAATAAAAGGAGGAAAACATTAACAGACAGACAACCTTTTACAAAATAGCAAAAGAACACTACAGACAATACAGAGTTACAAACAAAGTGGTAGGAAATTAACAATGCTTGTTGTATTACATATTGATATCTTCAAAGTGGTTTCTCATGAAAACAGATAGAGACATGCAATATTGATCAATCAAGGACTTACTGACAGTTTCTTTCAGCAGAGAAATAGAAGACAGTAGAACAACTATGTTAACTATCCTGTATAAACATACATGCAAAATTTCTCCTTTTTTCCCTTCTCTTTTCCCACTCCCAATTGCCCTTTACCCTAGAGTGTTTTCCTATCATTTCACAATGTCTAACATACCTTATAGTTTAAATTAACTCTTTCAGGTTTTACACTAGTGAAACAATGCAGTGGTTGCACACATGTATGTCTGATTTATTTCACTTATCAGTATGGTCTCTAGTTGTGACCATTTACCTATAAAAGTGTCGAGTTTATCTTTCTTTATAGCTGAGTAATATTCCATTATATAAAAGTACCACAAAATAGGGTTCCTATTTCTCCACAGCCTTACCAGCATTTGTTATTGGTTGATTTCTTAATGCTAGCCATTCTTACTGGGGTAAGGTGGAATCTCAGTGTTGTTTTAATTTGCATTTCTCAAATGACTAATGATGTTGAGCCCATGTTCTTCTTGTAATGTTGTGACCTGAGGTACTGATTGTTTTTTATTTGTACTATGATTATATTTTTAAATTGAGTATAATTGACAAATAAAATCATACCTATCTAAATTGCACAGGATTGTGTTTTGAGATAGATATACCTCGTGAAATGATTACTGCAGTCAAGCCAGCATACCTAGTGCCTCACGTACAGGAGCTTTTAATTTCCTCCACTTAGGAACATTTTATAACAGCACAAATCAAAAAATATTCTTAAATACAAAAAACTTGCTCAGCATCTCATTCCCAGAGACAGACTGCGAGTTAAGTGAATGCCAGATAGACAATTTCTTGATCTCTTTATACATTCATGCATATTTAAAACAAAAAATGGGTATTGCTTTATATACTTGTAAGTTGCTGTTTCACTTACTAGAGTGTAGAGGAAACCTTTTCACCTCAATAAATTCATGTCAACATCATGATCCCTTTTTTGTTTTGCCTTGTTTTTTGAGACAGGATCTTACTATGCAGTTCATGCTGGTCTTGCACTTGTTGTATAGCCCAGGCTGGCCTCAAACTCATATTGATCCTCCCACCTCTGCCTCCCGAGTGCTGGGATTACAGGCATGTGCCACGGCCCAGCCTACAATCTCTTAATAACGTAATTCATAACTCTTTTTCCCATTACCCTCCATTATACATCCCTCCCTGTATCCCCCCATCTTTTCTAATAATAGTCTTCCTTCTACTTTGATGCCATCTTTTTTAGATTTTTACATATTAGTAAAAAGTAGAGGTTAAGAATGCTGATGCACACCATGCAGTCAGGAATCCAAGGCAGGAGGGTCACCATGAGTACAAGGCTAGCATGAACTACATAGTGAGAGCTTCTCTCAAAAACAAAAAAAGTGGTGCTTGTTTTTCTGAGTCTGTGTTATTTTGCTTGACGTGATGATCTCCAATGACATCTATGTTCCAGCAGATGACATCATTTTGTTCTTCTTTATGGCTGAATAATACTCCACTGAGTAGATACACCACATTTTCTTTTTCCACTCATGTTTAACCACCTTGGCTGCTTCCTTATCTTTGCCATTGTGAGTTGTACTATAATAAACATGAGTTTGCAGATCTCCAAGTGGACACTGACTTTAATTCCTTTGGGTATATACCAAGAAGTGGTACAGCCAGGTCAAGTGATAGGTCAGTTTTTAGGTTTTTTAGGACCTTCCCTATGGGTTCCCATGGTGGCTGTACTAATTTATACTGGCAAGAGCACTGTAGAATTGCTCCTCCCCTATCCTCCCAGAAAGCATTTACTTTCTTTCTATTCTTAGTAGTAGCCATTTGGACTAGAGTAAGATGGAATCTCAGTATAATTTTTGTAGTTTTTTTTGTTTTGTTGTGTTTTTTGTTTTGAGACAGAGTCTCACCATGTAGTTCAGACCAGCCTTAAACTGACTCACTGCATAGCCCAGGCTGGCCTCAAACTCACAGCAATCCTCCTGCCTCAGCCTCCCAATCTCTGTGTAGTTTTGATTTACATTTCCCTAATGTCTAAAGATTATGAACATTTTTAATGTATATATTGGCTATGTCTACTTCTATTTTTGAGAAGTGTCTGTTCAATTTATTTGCCTGTTCAAAGTTCCAGGTCTTAAAAGTCTTCCATCCATTTTGAATTGATTTTTGTAGAGAGTGAGAGATAGGGATCTACTTGCAGTCTTCTACATATGGGTATTTTCTCAGCATCTTTTGTTAAAAAGAGTGTCTTTTCTCCAACATGTGTTTTTGGTTTCATTTCAAGAATCAGATGGCTGTAGTTGTGTAGGGTCATTTCTACATCCTGTGTTCTGCCCCACTGGTCTATATGTCTGTTTTTGCACTATATTCCTGTGGCTTTGTAGTATCATTTGAAATGTGGTACTGTGATGCCTGCAGCTGCCGGAGTCAGTGGTTTCTCTGTGGTTCCCGGGAGAAAACGGTGAGAGGATATAGAAAATAAAGACAAGAGACGATAGCCGGTGGAATTACCGCTTGCCTGATGAGCAGGAGGACTGACTCCAACACTAGGGGCGTTTATTTTATACACTTGCGAAGTAGTATCATGAGAGATAATGTTGCCTAGTGACTAACGACTGTAATTGTCCGGCAGGATGCCTTTTTCAATACTGAGGTAGCTTGACTGCTTGACCAATAACCAGCTCCAGTGGCTCCGAACATGCAGCCTTCTTCTTCTTGCTTAGGATTGCTTTGGCTACTCTGGGTATTTTGTGTTTCCATGTGAATTTTAAGGTTTTTGTTTTTGTTTTTTGTTTTTTTGAGACAGGGTCTCATTGTGTAGTTCAGACCTTAAACTCACTATGTAGCCCAGGCTGGCCTCAAATTGGTAGTGATCCCCCTCCCTCAGCCTCCCAACTAAGACTTTTTTTTGTACTGTGAAGAATGTCACTGATATTTTCATGAGGATTTATCAAATCTACACCACTTCCGGTAAAATAGGCATATTGACAGTATGGATTCTGCCAATCTAGGAATGTAGGAGGTTTTTCCATCTTCCAGGGTCTTGTTCAAGTTCTTTCTTCCATGTTCTGAAATTCCCATCATACAGGTCTTTCATCTCCTTTGTTAGGTTGATCCCTAGGCATTTTTTTGTTTGTTTGGTTGGGTTTTTAAATTTTTTTTTTTTTTTTGAGACAGAGTTTCGCTATGCAGTCCAGCCTGACCTCAAACTTGCAGCAGTCCTCCTGCTTCAGCCTCCTGACTGCTGGGATGACAGGCCTGCGCCACCACGCCTGGCCCTTAGGCATTTTTTTGAAGCTGCTATTAATGCAGTTGTTTTCCTGATTTCTTTCTCAGCCAGTTCGTTATTCATATATAGAAAATCTATTTTTTTCCTATAGATTTTGTGTCCTGAATATCATGTGTGAAGAAGATGCCTCTCTCCTGTTTCCCAGTTATGCCTTCTCAGAATGTGGTTCTTTCCCAGGAGGGTGACACAGAGGAGAGAGAAATGGGTGATGGATCACAGAGAGTCAGGTCCCGGGTAAGTTCAGTTTTGCTCTCCTCCGGCACACTACCATGGTCCTCAGAATGTCGGCACTTTTATTTTTCCATTTTCTAGTGCGGAATCCCCACTGTCCACACCACTGACAGATGGAGACACTTGTGACAGATGATGCAGTCGCTCTATGTTTCCTGTTCTCTCTGATAGACCTCCTTTAGCTCTTTTCTCCAGACCCACATTCAGGGAGTCGTATCCATTCTTGATGTTGTGAAGCAAACAACAGATGCAGTAGACTTTTAATCACCATTCACTTAGACAGCCCATCAGAGTTTAAAGCCGTGCTGTGCTATCAACATGGGAAAGATGCCTCGGTCACTTGGACTGCTTTGAGTGAACGGGCTCGATCCTGAAACGTGCCTGAGTTATCTCCTACCACAGGCTAAGTTTATGAAGATTTGTTGTATCTCTTCCTAACCTCTTTAAGCCTGTTGTTTTGATTCTATAATCTGATGAAGTATTGTGTCAATAGATGAGATACGAGTGCTACAACTGGTTTCTTTAAAAATTCTACAAGTTGTAGAAAATTGCACAAGTTAAGAATCTTGGGAAAATTCAATAAAAACTCTTCAGTTTTTAAAAGATTCTTACCAACTTAGGTATGAGCAAAATTGTAAAACATTGAAGAAAAACCATAAAAATCTCAGAGGATTCCACACATGTATTATTTCCCAAGCATCCTTTGCTTTTTCTACTTTAATAAAGCAGAAACAGATGCATTATAAATATGAACACTCAGTCATCAAAATCTCTCTCCTGGAAGAGGCTTAACTTCATTTCAAAAGAGAATAATATAAATTTATATATTTAAGGAAAGGTTCATTATCTCCTATAGATTCTCCACTTTAATCAGTTTTTTTTTTTTTTTGCTTTATATACCAGCTTCCAGTCTCAGTTGCTTCTGAGAGAAGATCTTTTATTTTTACCATTATAATCATTGTCCTCAGGTAGCAGTAAACTCTACGGGGAACTCTTTGACGCCCACATGACACAAGTAATATTTAAAAATGTGTAATATTAGATGGTGTTATGAACATGAATGACAGCACATACAGGCACTCAGAGAAGGGAGAAATGGGATTGCGTCCGTGGAGATGAAGCAAAGCCTCGTGAAGAGGGTAGAGCTTGTACTAAGACCAGCAAGGAGCGGGTGGAGATAAGAAAACCAGAACTGGTGGAGACAAGAAATAAAACGCAAGTAAGAGCAGGAACAGTGGTGAGATTATCAGCTAGTGCTGAGCATTTACTTAGTATCTTAGTGCTTGGAGATCTTCGTATTTCAAGGAGAGATTCAGCTAGTTCTAAATTAATTTGAGGGCTCACCACAGACGGGAATAGGAAGACAGTTTAGAGCTGAGGTGGCACATCTCCTCCTTGACATTTTAGCCAGATGAGTGTTTTCATTTTCCAGAACCATTCATTGTATTAAGAAGAAGGTTAAAAAAAAAGGGAGGTTGATACATTGACTAAATATTTTATTGAGCAGCTAATATATGCCAGAAATTGTGCTTGGCATCAGGTATATATCAGTGATAAAATAGACAGGACCCTAACACCAAGTAGCTAATAACATGCTGATGAATACAAATGAGGCAGTTTTATTCAAATTAAGAATAAGGTGCTATGAATGCATGTTAGGCAGTCAGGGAAACACTCTGAGGGAAGTGAAAAGTCAGCTGCGACACAAAGGAAATATCAGAACTGTAAAATGTAAGTGGAAAAGTGCATTTTAGGTATGTGCTACACATCACTGGTGAAAACCGTGGGTATATTTGAAAAAATTAAAGATCATTGCGGTATATTTGAGAAGTGAAAATAAAAAAGGAGATAATGACGAGGTGAGGCGGGAGAGGTGCACAGGAGCTAAATGCACAAGGCCTGTGGGCGTGAGGGGAAGTTTCAGTTTTATTCCAAGTGTAGTGGGAGCCTTTAAAATCCCCTCGGTGGTATCTAACTGAATATGTGAGACACAAGAATTGAAGGAAGAGAGAACTAGTTAGGAAGCCATTGCAGTGTTCTAAATACTAGAAAGTAGCTTAAAAGTAAGCGGCACATTGGTTCTCAACCCCTTTCCTTACTCTGCTTTTATCCTCTAACATCCTGTAATCTCCTGCTTTACTGTTGATTGTCTACTTTCCCCTCTAGGATGGAGTGTCTTTAATCAAGGCAGGGAATTTCACCTCCTCCGTCCACTGGTCCATTACAGCCCTCCTGGGCGCTCGGGACGGTCTGGACAGACATTTGTTGAACAGATGGAGAATTTCATATCTGATATGGTGGCTTTGCAAACGGGTTGAAAAGATTGTTTATTCAACACCTGATGTTGGGATTTCTGAGAGGTCATCTGTACAGAGATAAAGCTGAATCTGTATCTCACAGTTTGCATCAGAATAGCCTTCAAATGAATCAAGATTTAAATGGGAAAAATGAAACAGTTTTGCAAGAAGAAAAAAAGGGAGAATTCCTTTATAGTCTTTACTGAGGAAAGGCTTTCTAATTACAACAAGAAATCCAAAAGCCATAGAAGAAAAGATTGATAGGACCAGGGATATAGTTCAGCAAGCGCAAGGTCCTGAGTTCAATTCTCAGTGCCAAAAAAAAAAAAGGATTGATAGATTCAGCTCCTTTAAAAACCAAAAGTATATGCATGACAGAAGAAAACTGTAAGCAAAGTAAAAAAAAAAAAAGTCAAATTGAGAATAATATTTTGCCACTCCAATTATAGAGAGCTGATCTTTCTAATACATTAAATATTCCTCTGAATCAGCAAGAGATTAAGAATCCAATAGAAAAATTGTACAAAAAACATAAGAAAATTCACAGAAAGAAATATTTAAATGGATCATAAATACATAAAAAAGTTTGTACTCATAATAGTAAACTTCAGTTAAAGCTAGAGAATTCTTGGTATTTTATCCCTGAACTTGATACTTACTACTAGAATGATATCACCCACAGGTGTGATAACATACTGCTGTCCTGGCAAAACTATGGGGAAACAGGCCCTCTCTTACAGTGCTGAGTTAGTATGCAGATCTAAAAACAAATGACGATGATTTCTGTGAAACAGTGTGGAATGATTTCCAGGACAAACAGTTCCATGAAAAAGGCAGTGTGAAAGAGTATCTATATTGTGCTATTGTTTTTATAACAAAAAGGAGAAATAAAAGCATACATATACACAACTGTCCTTGCTTAAGGACAAAGAGACACCGGAAGGTTGATCAGAGTCTAAGGACATTGGATACCTGTAGGCCCCAAATGGCAATGATAGGAAAAAAGATGAATGAGGGCCAGGGATCTAGCTCAGGGGCATAAGCACCTGCCTGGCAAGCAGAAGGTCCTGAGTTTGATTCCTGGTACCAAAAAAAAAAAAAAAAAAAAGATGAATGAGAAGGCAGGAGGGTGAGAATGATACTGCTCCACTGGGGCTTGTAGAGTCCCCACTCAATGATCCTTTGACCCTGAATAGTGGATTCTATGTACTGAGGCTAAAAACAAAGTAACTCTACATACTGAAGTCTAATCTAGAGGCTTCTTTTGTGTAGAGGGATTTACTGTGTTACAGTAACCTGAAACCACTTTCTCTGCATTCCCTGATTGAGCAAATAAGTAAATATATTGTAAATAACGAAAGCCCAGTTTCTTATGATCAGAGAAGAAAATTACAAATATGAAAAAAAGGAGGGGGCTGGGGATTTAGCTCAGCGGCACAGAGCCTGCCTGGCAAGTGTGACGTCATGAGTTCGATTCCCAGTACTGGAAAAAAAACACAGAAAAAAAAAAGGATGAATACAGGCGTGGTGGCACATGCCTATAACCCCAGCACTCGGGAGCCTGAGGCAGGAGGGACCTGCAAGTTCAAGACCAGCCTGGGCTACAAAGTGAGACCCTGTCTCAAAAAAAAAAAAAAAAAAAAAAAAAAAGTGAATGAACATTGCCATTGGACTAGAACTACAGGTACCCATGGGAACTTAGGGTTTGTAATACATAAAGCTACAAATAGAAATGGAGATAGAGTCATAAATGTACGTGTGTGTGATCATGTGTACCTGTGTGTATGCACACACACACCTGTATTTCCCACAGACAGCTGCTGAGAGCACCAGGAATAAAGACACTCCAGGAGCGCTGAGCTTCCCTACTGCCTACATCCCGAGCTCCAAATACCACTCGTCATTAAAAAGAACCAGGGGTCTGAGAAAGCTGATTCCAGGCTTGGGCTGGAAAAGCATCAGCTTAACCTTGAAAGAAGAACATGTTTTTCTGCCAAAAAAGTAAAGAAATGTTCAGAGAATGACAGGGATGTGTCAAAAGGACACAGAAGTCAGTTTGAAGAGTCTCTTACTAAATCTGTGATAATTTGAGCATTAAAATGAACAGTGATAAAGGCTTACAAATTATTGAATGAAGTAAGAATCTATTGGGCTGGCGGCAGAGCCCGGTGAAGAGGACCTGCCTACCACGTGTGAGACCAAAGATCAATCTCCTGCAGCATTGATACACACACACAGAGTGCATAAATCCTCACTAACACGAATAAATAAATGAGAAGAGAAATCTCTTCACAGAAAAGAACCAACTGGTAATGTATAGAAGATGATTGAATTAGAAAAACAGCACTGGGCAACCATCCTAATTCAGTCAAGAATTATTAGATGCTGACATTATACTCAGGGATATATGTATACCCATGTTTATAGCTGTGCACTTCATAATAGCCAAATCTTGGAAGCAGCCTACATATCTATCAACAGATAAATGGATAAAGAAACTGTGGTATTTATACACAGTGGAGTACTACTCTGCCATAAAAAGGATAAACTTGAGGTATTTGTAGGAAAATGGAAGCATCTTGAGACCATAATCTTAAGTGAAATATGTAAGTCAGACATACAAACTTAAATATCTCTTGGTTTCTCTTATCTGAGAAACCCAAAATATAAGCAAAGAGCAAAATTAAAAATAGATAATAGGAAATGGAGAGATAGACTTTTTGCAAAAGGAAAGAGGACCAAGAGAGGAAAGCAGAGGTGGGGGGAGGGAAGGGGATGAGAAAAGAAGATGTGTATGTACATGTACCATCTCCCCATGAGGAATGTAATCGTTATGTACCACAAATGTACTAATAACAAATAAAAATTAAAAATAAATAAATCACCATAATACATTTAAAAAGAATTATTGGTAGATGCTTAAAAAAAAAAAAAACAGTGGATGAGCTGGGCATGGTGGTGCATGCCTGTAATCCCAGCACTCGGGAGGCTGAGGCAGGAGGATCGTTGCGAGTTCAAGGCCAGCCTGAGCTCCAAAGTGAGCTCAAGTTCAGCCTGAACTGCATAGTGAGACCCTGTCTCAAAAAGACAAAAAAAAAACAGTGGATGAAAGTTTGAGGGAGAACAAAATATTTATACAATCAATGTATCTACCCACAAGATATATAAATGACAGAATAAAATAGTAGCTTTCCAGTGGAAATCCCTGGTGCGTGCCACCTTAATAAACCATCAGAGCTAACATTAGCAGCCATGGGACCAGTCAACAGCTGTGCCTTCTGGTGCGATTCACAAGATGAACCCAGTATTCTTGGTGTCCTCTTTCTGTCAATAGTGCACAGCATGGATTTAGTAATGAGGAGACATCAGAAACCCACAGTAAGATTTACTCTGCAAAATTACTAGCCCGTACTTTCCAAATGTCCATGTTACAAAACAGAAAGAAAGGCTCAGGAGCTGTCGAGGATTAAAGGAGACTAAAGGTACAAACAGCCAAATGCACGGGATCTTAGATTTTCTTTTGTTACACAGTACATTTCTAGGACAGGTCATGAAATCTTACTAATACAGTTTAGAAAACAGTATCATGTCAGTTTTAATTTTCTGATTTGTTCATGTACTAGCATAGATTAGAGAAGTATTTTTTTAGAGAAATAAAGCCAAATTATTTAAGGCCTTCATGTCTGCAACTTACTCATAAACAGTCCAAGAAAAAACACAGAAAAAGGGAGGGATAAGATTTATTATTTTTGCAACTTTTCTTTAAGTCTTAAATTATGTCAGTATATTTAAAGTTTTTTAAAAAGTGAGAATATTCAGATCCTTTCTTCTAGCTTTTCGAAGAAATGTCATTGTTAACTGTAGTCACCTTACTGTGGAATAGAACTTCAGAATTCACCCTCCCCTCTCACGGTTAACACTGTATCTCTTGGGGCTGGGGATTTAGCTCAGCGGCAAAAGCGCCTGCCTGGCAAGCGCAAGGTCGTGAGTTCGGTTCCCGGTACCGGAGAAAAACCAAAAAAATAA
>NW_004955456.1:8123866-8126029 GCF_000276665.1 Chinchilla lanigera
TTGCTTCCACTTCCTGAGCCCCTGATAGGCACTCTTCCAGTCTCAACTTCTATATGATCAACTTTTGTTTTAATTGACACAGGCTGGGGGTGGTGGCACACGCCTGTAATCCCAACACTCTGGAGGCTGAGGCAGGAGGATCACTGTGCATTTGAGGCCATCCTGAACTGCATAGTGAGACCTTGTCTCAAAAAAAAACTTTTAATTGACACATCCTTGTACATATTTGTGGAGTATGTATGTTGTGAAGTTTTGATACGTGTATATACCGTGTAATGATCAAATCAGAGCAGTTAGATTGTCCATCACACATACCTTTATCACTTCTTAGTGGTTAGAACATTTGCAATCCTCTCTTCTGGGCTACAGAAGTAGCTCAGTGGTAGAACACTTCCATGTCGTGTACAAGGTCCCAAGTTCAATCCTCAGCACTATAAAATTCTCTCATTTTAAACTATATTCACTCTGCTGTGCACCAGACCACATTCCTCCTCCCTCACTGTGATTAAGGCCTGTTCCTGCCCTCCCTCTACCTTCCCCATCTCTGGGAACCACTCTTCTCTCTTTATTCAGGCAACTTTTATGAGTCAATCAAAAAATAAAACTTAAAAATAATGAACCTTTTTTTTTTTTTTTGTCTTTTTGAGACAGGGTCTCATTATGCAGTTCAGGTCGGCCTTGAGCTCACCTTTTAGCCCAGGCTGGTCTCAAATTTGCAACAATCCTCCTGCCTCAGCCTCCCAATTACAGGCATGCACCACTACACCCAGGTTGATGAACCTTCCTATGTCTTAAAGGTTTGAGATGGAAAAATCTCCAGAATTCATTTTTAAGTTGAAAAAACTTTATAGAATACATGTCTTTGCAGAAAAAAAAAGAAATCAAAATATTTTCAGAGTTACATAAAACAAAATTTTAAGAAAATACACTAGAAACTAAGAGCAGTGATTGTCTGTTGAGGAGTAGAAGCTGGACAGAAAAGGAAGAAGTCTGTGAAGGAGACTTCTCTGGAAGGAGACTGTTTCTTATATACTTTAAATGCATTTTTGTTACAATGCCATACCCATTGAACCTACCCAGAGATAGAATTTCTAGGATCTGAAAGAAGAAGGAAGGAACAGGTAGCATGTGTGAGGTCATCCTTAGAAGCTGTAAGAGGAAGGAGAAACTAGGGAAAGTTCTGATCAGTACAGTGGAGAGAAAATTATGAGGTGGATATTAAAGAATGTTGGCTGGAGTGGAGCTCAGTGCTAGAACACATGCTTAGTGTGTGAGCGGCCCTGGATTCAATGCGCAGCACACACACAAAACCCAGATTGGTAAATAGATAAAAGAACAAAGAATGTAGGCTGTGAGTCATGGTTCTCCTCATACTTCCCAACATAACAGTCGTGCTGCTGCAGTCGGAAATCCTGAGGCAAGCCGGGGCATAGCTCAGTGGAAGAACACAACATAAGCCTAGCATGTTGGGGCCCTGGTTCTATCCCCAGTATGCAGGAAGGGCTGGAGAGGGAGAGAGGAAAGAGAAGGAGGAGGAGGGAGAAGAGGAGGGGGAAGAGAGGGAGGGAAAACAGGAAGACGAGGCAGCGGTGGCAGCATAGGGAAAATGGAGCTCACGTGAGAGAGTTCGCAATAGGGAAGATGCTCAGAAGCAGAAAAGACATCTGGTGAGACAGAAAGCACAGGTGTTAGATGATGTAAGTGAAAAGCTATTGCAATTTACTAATCTTATGTCTTAATTTTATGTCCTTGCATAAGTTAATTTATCCAAGTGACTTATCTCTAAAGTGAACTGACATACATTTTAGAAATATAAATTATGAAAGTATAAAAATTAAATATAATCCCAGTACTGTTCTTACGGGGAGAAGCATTGTTTGGAACACCGCACTGTCTCCGTTCTGAAGGCTGGAGGTGTTGTACCACGAGTCGGAGGGTATCTGAGGACTGTGAAGGATGGCAGGAAGGGGGAGAGGTAAATATATTTGCAGGAGGGTCTAAGGCTCCCAGAGCAAAAGCACTGCTTAAGAAGCATTGACAGCTGAAGACATTTAGAGAGAACCTTTCTTTAAAAATTTGAAATCAAGATTCCTCACAAAACTAGGATTGGAAGTCCCATTTAACCCAGATATTCCTCTTCTGGGTATTTTCCCAGAAGAATTA
>NW_004955456.1:8126859-8136472 GCF_000276665.1 Chinchilla lanigera
TTGTCAGGGATATAGCTCAGTGGCCAAGCACCTGCCTGGCAAGTGCAAGGTCCTGAGTTCAATTCCTGATACCAAAAAAAAAAAAAAAATTTAAAATCACTATCTGAACCAGTTTCTTCTGCTACTCCCAACATACAGCGCATGCCTTCTGCTCCCAATTGCTTTGCCCTTGTTGCATTTTTAATAACTGACTGTAGTACCCCCTCTCCTTTTCTGTTCAGTGCACACAAATCTGTTCACGGTTTATGTAAGATCCTTCTACTTGATACCTACTATCCTGGTTTCAAAAAATCATAAATGCATTTATTGCTGAAATGAATTTATTATGTACAAGTAATTCCCATGCAACAAACTATATAAAAGCCCTAAAACAAGGAGTATTCCACGAGTCTTCTTTTGTTTTGTTTTATTGAGATGGAGTCATATTAAGTTGCCAGGTGCCAGTGGACTCAAACGCACACTCTTCCTGCCTCAGCCTCCTGAGTGGCTAGGATTACAGTTGTTTGCCACTTCTCCCAGCTAATGCATACTTCATATGTCGCAAAAGATGATACAGAGACAGCTACTAGTTATTTAATTTGACCTGGCCTTTGGATTACTCAGAATCCGAAACTCAGCCCCATGGCCCACACATCTAAGCTTTCCCTCAGCCGCTGTCTCCCTCCTGCTCCGAGGGCCTGTGAGAACAGCTTCTGTAGGAGCGGGGATGTGCTTGGGTTTCAGGAGTCCCTGACCTTCCAGGACGTGGCCGTGGCCTTTACCGGGGAGGAGTGGGAGCAGCTTCACCCTGCTCAGAAGACGCTGTACCGCGACGTGATGCTGGAGAACTACAGGAACCTGGTGGCGCTGGGTGAGGAGGCCCCCACGGGGCTGGGAGCCGCTCAGGGCTCTGGGGGTGTGGGTGCGGTGGAGCCCACAGCAGAAGAGTGCTGGGCGCTGGGGACGCGGAGCCTGGTTTCCCGCGCTGTCCCGGAGGCCAGGGCCCCGACTTGGCAATGCCCGCTGGGGAGCCCCCTCTGCTGCCCTGAGGCCTGTGCTGTCCAAAGCCAGAGGCCCCAAGGACTGAGCAGGGCGCAGACGGGCTCCGAGGAGGACGTGGCTCCGGTGTGCACCGCTGAGCCGCACCCTTCCCCGCGCACAGGGCGCCAGGCGACTAAGCCAGCGCTGATCGCTCGGCTGGAGCAGGGAGAGCTGTGGCCCGGAGGAGCAGGAGGCCGGCGCGTGGGCGCTCTCCCCGGTGAGCAGTGGGCGTCTGGGCACTTGGTCCTCCGAGGGGAAAAGAACCGGTCCCTTCGGAAACCCGGGTGTGGCTGCTGCGTCTCCCGCTGGGGTTTCAGCAGTACTGAGTTGCGGGTCAACAGGAAACATACATTTATTGTGCTCAGCGGCACAAGTGCCTACTTGGCAAGCGTAAGGTCCTGAGCTCGATTCCTGATACTGGAAAAAAAAAAAGAACAGAGATATTTATTGTGAACAAAATTTACCCAAGACAAAACTTTTGCAAGTTTGAGCGCCCATGAAAACCTTGCTGTTCTGGTTCTCCGTGCTGCGTTTTTCTCTGCAATTTTTGTTCATGTATCTTGTCAGTATTCTTTAAATCTTCCTCTTCCAAATCAGAACTCCTCTGTTATTTTTACCTACTTTTTCTTTTTTCACTTTGTTTTTATTGTCAGACTCTTTAAAGTTACCGACTGACCCCACAACTTCATTTCTGATTCTCTTGCTCACTTTGGGATCCAACCCCGCTCCTAGCCGGTGCTGCTAAAATCGCTTTCTTGGAGATGAGCACTAACCCTGTCGCATGCAGTGCAGTGGCTAAAAGTCCAGGATGGTTTGTTGTCTTGATTGTGTCGCCTTGACCTCCTGACAGTTTTCTTCCACCCTGGCGTGGAGCCGCTGCTCTTGTTCTAAGCAAGAATGATTTTAGCTTGCTTATAGTACTGAAGGCAAGGAGTCAGGAAAGAGAGTAAGTAGAAAATAGATACAAGAGATGATCCAAGGTCTAGAAGACCTGGAAATGTGATTGGAGGGAACACCAGGGCAACAGCTTATGTAAATAAATTTGTTGGTGGAAGATTTGGGGCACTGCCACAGGGTGACTTCTGGTTTCTTGGCAGTTTAGGAAGTAAGGTTACTGTTGAGTGTATGGAATTAGGAAAACAGGTAGACGACTTCTGCATTTGGCATACCTGTTGTTGGGACTAAAGGAGGAAAACTGTAAAAGAGAATTAGTTAATTCTGGTGATTTCATATAGTTCAGGAAGTGACAGGAAGTCAAATGAAGCCAGAAGAGGACTGAAAAGCAGAATCTAATAAAAGAGTCAGAGAAATAGAGATCAGGAAATAGAGTCAAAGCAGGTAAAATGTGAAATAAGGTCCTGAGACCACTGATTGGGCAGAATGGAACACTGATCGAGAGATTTCTTAAATGAAGCAGGTGAGGTTTGTAGCATCTGTACAACCAGGTAAGTACACTGTTGAAAAGGAGTAAAGATAAAGGCACAACAGTTAAGAAATAAGATGGAAAAGATGAGCCCATGTAACAGCAACTAAAAAAATAAACAAAAAGTAGGGATAATCTTCTATAGCACCTGCATGAGGAAAAACCTTAAAACATGTTTGATAGATCCAAAAATAAACTTGAATAAAGTGAACATTCAAAGATGTCGATGTCCCCTATACATATAATGCAGTCCCACAAAATGTGCCTTAAAAATCAGGGAGAAGCCAGGTGTGGTAGTATATACCTGTAATCCCAGCACTTGGGAGGCTGAGGCAGAAAGATTGCCATGAGTTCAGGGCCAACCTGGATATATAGTGGCCTTAAATCCGGCCTGAACTACATAATGAGACCCTGACTCAAAAAAACAAAATAAAGACAATGATAATAATATTTTAAAATAAAATAAAAATTGGGAGGGATTGAGAGCATATCTGGATAAGCTCATTCTAAAGGTAGTATAAGGTAGTATAAAGGTAGTATAAAACAAAGACAAAACAATAATCAAGAAAACTCTGAAAAGGAAAAACTAAAGGGGATTATCTCTTCAGAACATTAAATACAGCCTAAAGTTTCATTGATTCAAACAAGTCAGACCAACTGAATAGAACAGAAAATTCAGAAGTAGATCCAAATACACATGAGGAAAGGCATTATTTCAAATTAGGAGAGGGAAAGGAAATATTTCAGTAAATAATGTATTTTGAAAAGTGGACCTTTAAGAAATGGTGAGTAGCAACCTAGAGAGAAAAAAAATTTATCTATACCTTATGCTAAAATCACACACATTTTAAAATGTGCCCTTGCTCACTGCTTCTTTTCATCCTTTATAGCTTTTCCCCTTGTTACATGGCCACCTACCTTCACCGTCATATATGCCATGTACATACTGCTGTCAGTTTCATTTTGTAATCCATTATGCATTAATTGATTTTTCAAACCATGGAGAATATTTGAAAGTATTTGTGTGCTCTGTATCTCCTTTATTTATTTATTTATTTTTATCTCTTTTAGGTGGGGACAATGGACCTAAAATCAAAAAATCAACTCTAAACTGGAATATTTCTGATGAAAATCAAAGTTGTGACATGATTATGGAAAGACTAACAGGAGACAGTTTCTGGTATTCAATCTTAGGAGGACTCTGGGATTTTGATTATCAGTTTGAATTTAACCAAGAAAACCAGCAGAGACATTTGGGACAAGTACCTTTTACCCACCAAAAGCTTATACAGGAGAGAAGCATTAAATGTAACAAATTCGAGAACTATAAAAAGAATTCAAACCTTGTTATACATCAGAGGATTCCTTCAATTAAAATACCCCTTAATTATAATACACTAGGAAAACCCATCAAACATAATTCAGACGTGATTTACTATAAAGGAAACTATGTAAGAGAAAATCCCTATGAATATAATGAACATGGAAAAATCTTCAATCAACATATTCTTCTCACTAATCATAGTCACACTGGAGAGAATCCCAGTGAATGTGGAAAGGGCTTCAACCACAGTTTGTCTCATACCCAACCTCAAATAGTGCTCACTGGTGAGAAACCCTATAAGTGTGACGAATGTGAGAAAAGATTCAGCCAGAGAATACATCTTACTCAACACCAGAGAATTCACACAGGGGAAAAACCTTTTATATGCAGTGAATGTGGGAAAGCCTTCCGTCAACATTCTTCCTTCACTCAGCATCTGAGGATCCATACTGGAGAGAAGCCCTATAAATGTAACCAATGTGGTAAAGCCTTTAGCCGTATCACATCTCTTACTGAACATCATAGACTTCATACTGGAGAGAGACCTTATGAATGTGGTTTTTGTGGGAAAGCCTTCAGCCAGAGAACGCATCTTAATCAACATGAAAGAACACACACAGGAGAGAAACCATATAAATGTAATGAATGCAGGAAGGCCTTTAGCCAGAGTGCACACCTTAATCAACATATGAAAATCCATGCCTGTGAGAAATTATGTGACTATAAATGTGAGAAAACTTTAAGCCACAGGCGTTCACTTAGCAGCACATAAATTGTGCTGGGGTAAACTGTGAATTTATAAATGTGGAAAATTTTTATCATATCTTTCTATTTGCTATGAAATTACTCATTTTGGAGAGAAAATTTATAAACAAATTTCTAATGCATAGAAACAAAATACATACACACCTTAAACTATTAACATGCTTGGGGTTATAGCTAGTGAAAATTATTTTATAAACAAAAATATATTGAGCCACAGTCTAAATCTGATAGCAAATTTGTTAAATAAATGAACAGAAATTCTGTAGCCAATAACCTATTATTCATATGTATGTTCTATGCTATGAAGCTTTGAATGTATATGAACATTAATTAAACCAATGTTGTAATATTAAGTTATATAAATATAAGACTAATACTTCTCAAACCAGTCATTTTGTTTGCTTTCTTTTTAGTTTTTACTATGTCCAGTCTTATTTTTTAATGGAGTAAATGATTTTTAGTGTGGCCTTGGAAATATCATTCATGGAAATTCTGAGTTAGATATGCTAATTATACTTATTCTACTTTCCATCAGATTAAATATCTAACTTTTAGAATTAAAAATATTCATTAGGCCCATGGACCGCAAGTTGGACATGCCTGTGTGCTGCTATGGATAGGGAACATGAATTATCCTTGATTCTTTCTTTCTCCTACTTTTACTCCAGAGGTTTTCAAAGTGTGATTGTGGACCACCAGCCCCAGCAGCACCCGGAATGGTGGGGTCTGGGGGTGGGGCCCAGGGATCTACTTTAGCAAGCCCTCCAGGTGGTTCTGGTGTGGGTTCATGAGTGAGACTCTGCTCTAGCACAGGAAACAATTTTGTAAATAAAGTTTTATTTGAGCACAAAATAAATAAATAGATAAATAAATAAACAAATAAAATACTCATTGATGCACCACGTAGAATCTTGTGTCCTATTATTGAAAAACAATGTGATGAGATATGGCTATATTCTTTTAGTAGTCTTTTTTTTTTTGGTCTTTTTGACACAGGGTCTTGCTATGCAGTTCAGGCTGAACTTGAGCTCACTTTGTAGCCCAGGATGGCCTCGAACTCGCAACGATCCTCCTGCCTCAGCCTCCCGAGTGCTGGGATTACAGGCGTGTGCCACCACGCCCTGCTTCTTTTAGTATTCTTTTTGAATCATTTTCTCCAAACAAATTAAAGTAACTTTGGGAAGACTTCAGCAAACGCTGAAGATCCTGAACTTGATGAACTTTGAAGAATTGATGTAGAGAAGACTGCTCTCTGTTTTGTAACCCTGGCTTTAAATTTCTCTGTGGCAAGCATAGATTATGTATTATTATTTTACTTTTTAGTTACATGTATATATTATTATACCTTCTGCCTCTGAGTATCCAGTTTTTCTAGCACTTACTGAAAAGGCTGTTCTTCCTCCGTGTGTGTTTTTGATACTTAGGAGGAATATCAGTTAGCTACAGGTGTGTGGGTTTATTTCTAGGACCTATTCTTGTACCATTGGCCTATGCATCTGTTTTGTGCCAGTCAGTGCTGTTTGGGTTACTACGTCTCTGAAGAATATTTTGAAATCTAATATGGTGAGCTTCCAGCTTTGTTCTTTTTCTTCAAGATTGCTTCAGATACTTAGGGGCTTTTGTGCTCCCACATGAATTTTAGGATTTCTTTTTCTAGTTCTGTAAAGAATGTCACTGGTGTTTTGTTTGCAATTGCATTCAATCTGTAGATTGCTTGAGGTAGTGTGGACATTTAATAATATCTTCCAATCTATGAACTTAGTGAGTAGTTCCAAGTTTTCTCCAATTCCTTTCATCAGTATTTTGTAATTTTTATGATAGAACTCTGTCACTTCTTCAATTAAATGTATTCCTAAATATTTTTTCAGAGCTATTGTGAATGCCTATTTTCCTGATTTCTTTCTCAGCAAGTTCATTATTGATTTCTAAAATTAGTTTTTGTACATTGACTTTGTATCCTGAAAATTTAGAAATTGTTTATCAGTTCTAATAGTCTTTTGGTGGAGTATTTAGGTTTTTTACATATAAAATTATATAACCTATAAAAAAGGATAATAAACCTATTTGTGTGCCAATTTCTTTTTCATGCTTCATTGCTCTGGCAAAGATTCTAGTACAGGCAAGGTGGATATGATCAAGATATAATATGTGCATGTATTGAAATGTCACAATGAACCCCATTAACTTGTACAACTAATACATGTTTATTGTTTTAAAACATACTTCTAGCATTATACTGAATATGAGTAGTAAGACTGGACCTTGTCTTACTCCAGATCTTAGAGCAGATGATTTCAACTCTTCCCAACTCAGCATGATGTTGGCTGTGGTTTGTTGTATACTATAACCTTTATTGTGTTGAAGATCAATCCTTCTATACCAAATTTGTCCAAGATTTTTATCATGAAAGGATTTTGAATTCTATTGTGTGCTTTTTTTGCATATGTTGAGATCATATGATAATCCTTCATTGCCAATAATTATCCTTCATTGTATTGATGTGAAGTACCACATTTATTGAACCATCCTTGCATCCCTAGGATAAATCCAAATTGATCAAACTGCACGATTTTTTAGAATTTATTTTCTAGCATTTTGTTGAGACTTTTGAGTCTGAGTTCATCAGGGATATTGATCTATGTAGTTTTGTTATTGTTGTGTTTTTGGTATCATGATAGTTTCAGACTCATAGAATCAATTTTGTGTGTGTGTGTGTGTGTGTGGTACCAGGGATCGAACTCAGGACCTTGTGCTTGCCAGGCAGGCGCTTATGCCAGTAAGCTATATCCCCAACCCATACAGAATCAATTTGGAAGGTCCCTTCCCTTTCAAGTCTTTGGAATAGTTTGAGAAGAATTGGCATTATCTTTAAAGCTTTGTAAAATTCAACATGAAGCTATTTAGTCTGGGGTTTTCTTCCTTGGGAGAATTTCCCAGTTGGTAAATATCAACTCGGGCTATGGCATATGTTAGGCAAAAGCTCCATCACTGAGCTAGATACTCCTAGCCTGAGAAACATTTTATTACTAATATAATCTCTACTTGTTACTAATCTGTTCAAGGTTTTTATGTCCTAATGATTCAATTCAGGTAGCCAGAAATTTGTCCTTTTCTTCTCAGTTTTCCAATTTGTTAGCAGATAATTGATCATAATATTCCTTAATATCTTTGTATTTCCCTGGTATCAATTATAATGTCTTCCTTTTCACCTCTAATTTTATTTTCTTGGTTCTTCTTTTTCCTTAGTTAGTCTACCGAACTGTTTATCCATTTTTTTTTTTTTGTCTCTTCCAAAAATTATGTCTTTGTTTCTCTGAGCTTTTCTATTCTTTGGTCTCTGTTTTACCTTTGCTCTTATCTTTGCTATTTCTTTCCTTCTAGTGATTTGGAGTTTTCTTTGCCCATGCTTTTTTAGATCCCTAAGATGCATTAGGTTGTTTATCTGAAATTGTAATATTTTTTGATATAGGCACCTCTTGCTATAAACTTCCCTCTTAGTACCAATGAGTTTGGTACTATGGTGTGTTTTCATTTTGTTTTGAGAAACTTTAAAATTTCACTTTCGATTTCCAAATGACCCATTGTTCATTCAAATATGTTGCTAAAAAATAGAAAATGTCACAGGATGACAGTATACTCCATCCAGCACTTAGGACTTTCATGGGTGGGATTCAGGAGGTGGTGATAGGGAGCTATGGATTGGCTGGCTTCCAGTCAAACTGTTGGCCTGACCCCACGCACGCATAGGGGGGAAGGGCGCAAAGAGAATGAAACTCAAGGTCCTGCGGAGATAACTGAAATCCCAACCGCGTGTCCTGGATAGTGTTCTCTCCTTCCAACGCAGCAACTGGGACTGACTATTATGGCAAGTGTTCAAGATGGACATAAACAACAAAGCAACCAAAACCAAGAGTATATCACTGGGAAAGAAAATCTAAAGATAGGTCCACATGGTAACAGATTTTTCTACTGTGATTTTCAGCACAGAGTAAAACCAATATATCACAAGAAAGCGAGGCAACGAGATGCCTCCCCAAACCCGAACTCCCTAAAAGTTGATCTCGTGGACACCAAAAAGAGGAGGCTACAGGAAAAGAACTAAGAATTCAAATGGTCAAAATGTTTGAAGAGCCAAAAAAAGAAAGAAGAAAAAGCGCATAAGCAAATCAATAAGCTGTCTAGGTAACCCACAGAATTTTATCAAACAGAGAAAAGATCTTGCTAATAAAACATTCAACAAGTTTAAAGAAGAAGCAAACAATAAACTGACTTAAACAAGACAATACAAGATATGAATGACCTCTATGGTAAAGAATTAGAAAGTATGAAAAGAAAGCAAGCAGAAATGTAAGACAGGAAAAATTCATTGAGAAGCCTGGGTAGCAGTTTTGACCAATGTGAGAACAAAGTGTTCAGAAGTAAAAGATAATGTGGATGTGGGCCATAAATTCAATAATATCTCTGTGTGGTGTCTGTTTTGGTTGAGACATAGTTTCACTATGCAGATCAGGGGAGCTGCTGATGTAGCTCAGCAGCACAGTGCATGCTTGGCAATCACAAGGTCCTGCATTCGATTTCTGGTTCCAAAAAACCCCAGAACTATGCAGCCTTAAGTTCACTATGTAGGGGGATGGAGATATAGCTCAGTGGCATAAGCACCTGCCTGGCAAGCACAAGGCCCTGAATTCCATTTCCTGTACAAAAAAAAAAGTTCACTATGTAGGCCAGCTGGCCTCAAACTTATGGCAATCCTCCTGCCTCAGCCTCTGGAGTGCTGGGATTACAGGAATGTGCTATCATTATGCCAGCATAGAAATGTGCTTTTGAGGGCTGGGGATTTAGCTCAGCGGCAAAAAGCGCCTGCCTGGCAAGTGCAAGGTTGTGAGTTCGATTCCTGGTACCGGAGAAAAACCAAAAAAAAAAAAGAAATGTGCTTTTGAAATTTAAAACTCAAGCCAGGGATATAGCTCATCGGCATAAGTGCCTGCCTGGCAAGCGCAAAGTCCTGAATTCAACTGCAGATACCAAAAAAATACAAAATATTTTAAAAAGGCCAGGCATGGTGGTGCACACCTGTAATC
>NW_004955456.1:8137547-8138789 GCF_000276665.1 Chinchilla lanigera
TGAGCCACAGAGATACTATGAACTCAAAGAAAAGGATGTACTTAAATTTGGGTTCAGCAGTAGAGAGTATGTCCTACTACATGAGTCATCAGATACCTCTGAACTAGACAGGAAGGAAGATGATGACTATGAGGAGGAAGTAGTTTCTGACAGCTAGCAAACTAAGAACCTGAGCTACTGAGATACTTTTTCCTTCTTGGAACACCTTGGCCTGGACTTGGAGAGCACTGCGCTGCACTCTGTCATGCGTCTTATTGCCTTAAGGCTTTCTTCGGTTGCCAGCCAGCTTACATTATGGTTGAAGAACACTGACTGATGTTTCATTAACTTTTTCTGTGGCACATCAGCCACATGCTTGTGGGTATTGCTTTTCAGATCTGCTACTGAAGAAACTAAACCCTTGCTTAAAGGGGAATTGTGGCTTGTTCTCTTTGTACAGTTACTTTATTTACACAGTTATTAAGTTTTGTGGACCAAGACTTTTGGTTTGGGGAGGGGCAGACCCCTGAACGGAAAATCTTACTAAGCTTTGGTGGTCACGAGAACGGCCTCTAACATATACCAAAGCTTCATCCTGGTTGAGCACTTGAGTCATACAAGTTGATTTTGTACTTAGTTTTTGTTTTTTGTTTTGGGGTCTTTGAAGGATACCATAGGACCTCATTATGGACTGTTAAACAGATGCCTTATGGCACCTGCTGAAGCACATGACTATGTAGGAAGATCATGGCTAATAACAAGTGCCAACTTAATCATGAGAGACTGAAATGGGTCATGGATCTGCTTCCTATGAGAAAATTTCTGACTTCTCCGTGGAACATGTGCATAACAGTTCTCATCAGGTCTTCAGTTTTACATTGTTATTCAAACGGTTATCTCGCGGCTGGGGGTTTAGCTCAGCAGCACAGCGCCTGACCTGGCAAGTGCAAGGTCTTGAGTTTGATCCCCGGTACCAGAAGAAAAAAAAAAAAAAAATAGATACAACGATTATCTTTTTTTCTTTTTCTTTGAGAAATACACTGTCACTTACCTGGAGGGTCCTTGCTTTATTCTAACAACAAATATATATGTCTAAAGAAGGTTATGTAGCTTATACATTTCATCTTTAAAAAATTGTTCAGGGAAGTATTTACCTCCCAAGGCTGGAAAGCAAGGGGACTGCCCAGTTTCCTAGTTTTTCACTATAGGACAGTGTGTAAGTAGAAAAGTATTAACTATTTACATTTTATATTTATATATATA
>NW_004955456.1:8139601-8146639 GCF_000276665.1 Chinchilla lanigera
CTTCAAAGTTGACAGGTCATTTCTGGTCCCGGGGAATTCTCATCCGGGTCAAACAGAGCCTCCTGTACTCAGGGAGTAGGGGAGGTCCTGCGCTGTCCACGTTATCTTCTCCTAGTGAGATCCAGCCAAAGTGTCCAGAGGTGAGGAACTACTTCTGTCTCAGGCAAAGAAAGACAAGATCTGGGAGCAGGCAGCAGTTAGGCCATGCCAGTGAGGGCTGGCGGCTCTGCTCCTTTGCTTGCTGTCTTGGGGGAACTGGGTGTCAGCGCTGAAGGGCCTCTAGTAGACAGCAACCCTTTTCCCTGGCTCCCTTGCCCACCCTGCCAGAGAGGGCGCGAGATTCCAGTGAAGAAGAGAAAATCTGGGATGGCAGCGGCAGTAGCAAAGATGGAGGTCTGAAAAAGGGTAAAATCTCGAGCTATTGCAGATCCCAACCCCCTGCTAGACTGATAAGTGGAGAGGAATATTTTTCAAGCAAGAAGTCCCTAGCTTGGTTTTATGAGTATGCAGATCCTGATGAAGTTGTAGGGCCAGAAGGAATGGAAAAATTTTGTGAAGACATTGGTGTTATACCTGAAAATATTATTATGTTAGTTTTAGTGTGGAAATTGGAGGCTAGAAGCATGGGATTTTTTTTTTTTTTTTTTTAACCAAGGAAGAATGGTTAAAGTGAATGACTTTAGGCCAGGCATGGTGGCGCATGCCTGTAATCCCAGCACCCGGCAGGCTGAAGCAGGAGGATCATTGTGAATTCAATACCAGCCTAGCCTACAGAGTGAGCTCAAGGCCAGCCTGAACTGCATAGTGAGACCCTGTCTCAACAAGACAAAAAAGAAGGGGGAATGACTTCATTACAGTGTGACTACACAGAAAAGTTACAGAACAAATTTGGCATTTTGCACTCACAGCTGAATGATATTTCATTTAAGAATATATATAGATATGCCTTTAGCAAAGCCTAAAGATCAGAGAAGCCTTGATATTGATACTGCTAAATCTATGTTAGCTGTTCTGCCTGAGAGGACATAGCCACTGTTTTCAGTATTTTACCAGTACCTAGAGCAAGGTATCCTATTATGAACAAAGGTCAGTGGTACAATGCATTAGAATTCAGCAGAACAGTCCATGCAGATTTTAGTAACTATTATAAAGATGGTGTTTGCCCCTTCTTCTTGATGAATTTGTGGAGTTGCAAAAAATAATCCATCAAACATCATAACAAGAACTGTTATGAAGAAAATGCAAACTTTCTGATTCCCATATGTATACAAGTTAATGAGTTGAAGGGGAAAAAAGTCCAGTGGGTACTTTTTCATTCAGATGGGAAGACATAGTACTTTTTTCCCCTTTTTGGAACCAAGAATTGAACTCAGGACCTTGTGCTTACTAAGCAGGCACTGTGCCACTGAGCTATCTCTCAGGCCTTCCCTTTTTTTTTTTTTCCTTTCTTTTTGAGTCAGGGTCTCACTATCCAGTTCGGACCGGCCTTGAGCTCACTTTGTAGCTCAAGCTGGTCTCAAACTCACAACGATCCTCCTGCCTCAGCCTCCCAAGTGCTGGGATTACAGGTGTGCGCCACCACGCCTGGCTCCTCCCCCTTTTTTTAAAGGAAATTTTCTTGTTAA
Organism: Chinchilla lanigera; assembly: GCF_000276665.1. Taxonomy (NCBI): domain Eukaryota; kingdom Metazoa; phylum Chordata; class Mammalia; order Rodentia; family Chinchillidae; genus Chinchilla; species Chinchilla lanigera. The sequence continues at coordinate 8,141,227 of NW_004955456.1, forward strand.
ATGTGATGGACATCAAACCATACCTCTTTTGAGATTGAATAGTGACATTTTTGTTTCAAGTTTTTAACATTAAAGATTCAGATTTGTGACAAAGGCCCTAAAGTGAAAAAAAAAGAATAACAGAAAAATAGACTTTTCATGACAAACAAAATAAATACATTTTTATTTGTATAACTATTATTATGTTTTTTGTTTTGTTTTGTTTTTTTTAGTTTTTTTGGTTTTTCTCCGGTACCAGGAACTGAACTCACGACCTTGCGCTTGCCAGGCAAGCACTTTTGCCGCTGAGCTAAATCCCCAGCCCCAACTATTATTATGTTATTCCAGCATTATGGCATCACCACTGGAAAAATAATGCACTGATAAGATTCAGTAAACACCTTACAGTAGTGACTCTCAGTGTCAATGGTCTTAACTCCCCAATCAAAAAGCACAGACTGGGAGATTAGATCAAAAAAACAAAATGCAGCCATATGTTGCCTGCAGGAGACCCACCTCATCCAAAAGAAAGCTCATAGAATGAAGGTAAAAGGGTGTGTGTGTGTGTGTGTGTATGTGTGTGTGTGTGTGTGTGTTCCCATTCTTTCACTTTCAGCCTGTGTGTATGTTTACTTCTGAAGTAAGTTTCTTGAAGGCAGCATACTATTGTCTTTTTTTTTCTTTCCCATATCCATCAAGCTAATCTCTTATCTTTTTAATTAAAAAACTAACTCCTTTCATATCCAAGGTTGTTCTTGATAGGTAACGACTCACTTCTGTCATTTTATTTTAATCTAGTTGTTTTAAATATTGTGTGTTCTTTTCTTCCCCTCCTGTTCATCTTCATGGTTTTGGCTTACTGTGTTGAGGTTTCCTTTCTATTTTCCTTTTCTGGATCTGTTCTTCCCGTATTTTAATTGTAGTAGTTAAACTTCTTTCACTTCTAGATGTAGGAGTCCTGCAAGCATCATCTTTAAGGCCAGTCTAGTGGTGGGTTCCCTTAGTTTTTGCTTGTCTTGGAATGTCTTTATTTTTCCTTCATTTCTGAAGTCTGGCCTTCCTGAGTATTCTTGGTTGGCAGTTGTTTTCTTTCAGGACTTGGAATGTGTCATTCCATGCCCTCCTGGCTTGGAAGGTTTAAAAGGTTTCTACTGAGAATTCTTTCCCTGATAGACTAATATTGATACCCTTACATGTGACTTGGAGCTTTTCTCTAGTCATTTGCGGAATTATTTCTTTGTCTTAACTTTTGACAGTTTGACTGTAATGTGTTGTGGTGATGATCTCCTCTGGGCATGTCCATTTGGGGTTTTATGTCTCCAGTACTGGATGTCCATGTCTTTCCTAAGATTAGGGACGGTTTTTGCTATTGTTTTACTGGAGTTTTTTCATGCCTTTAACATTTTTTTCAGTGCTGGGGAGTAAGCCAAGCCCAGGGATGCTTCATCACTAAGATACATCCCCAGGCCTGGGTCTTGCAAATTTTTTTACGTTTCCCAAGCTGGGCTCAAAATTGCAGTCTTCCTCTCTCAACCTCCCAGATTGCTGGGATTACAGGCAAGTGCCAGACTGGCTTCCCTTCACCTTTGATCTCCTCACCTTTGGACATTTTCAATGACACAGGTATTTATAGTGTTCCAAAGATCTCACATAGCTTTGTTTCTTTTTTCCCCCTTTAATCTGAATGGAATATTTCAAAAGAATAGCTGTCTTTGAGCTCAGCTATTCTTTCTTCCACTTGATGTAATCTTGTCTTGAGGTTTTCAACTAAACATTCTGATCTACTGAACCCAGTATCTTCAAGATTCCTATTTGGTTCTTTTTCAACATCTTGCTGAATTTCTCGCATGCATTGCTTTTCCAATTTCACCCAGCTGGCTATGTTTCTAGACAGCTGTTTCTGTTGGACAATTGGATATCATGGAGCTGCTTTATAACATGTCTTTTAAGCTCTTTATCAGGTATTTTGTCAGTGATATTTTCTTTGGGATCTGTTGCTAGAGACTGTGTTCTTTGGAGGCATCATGTTACCATATTTTTCATGTTACCATATTTCTTGCACCTCTATACTGAGATTTGTGCATCTGGTCCTCTGGTGGATCATTTAGCACATCCACAGTATGGGCCTTCACAGTAAATGGCTTTGAAGTTGGTATTGGCTTTGTTTTTGGCGGGCCACCATAGTGTACTACATCTTTAGTTTCTTTGGCTGTAATTAATGACTGGGCGCTGTGTGTGGCGTGGGACCACATGAGATTGGGGACCTCCTGCAGCTTAGGCAAGTAGGGTGTACACAGCAGTGGGCCCACTCTGGGCCACTCCAGCAGTTTGGGACGGTGTCACCAGTTGGGCAGTGGACGTTTCTCAGATACTGCTGAGAGGAGCCCTGCTGCTGGCAGGGGGCTCCAGCATTGGCAACCCCAGCGGGGGGCGGGGCTGAAGTACGTGACCTTAGGCAAGGCCGGAGTGCAGCACACAGTGTGCAGAGGGAGGCAGTAGAGGGACCCACAGTGCCTTGTGTGTGGTGCTTGCACCCATCCCTGACAGCAGCCAGTCCCCAAACAAGATATGGGAGCAAGACAAGATGGAGCCCATGATGCTGTCTGCCAGAGATGTGAGGGACGCAGTTGGCAGGACACATAGCTGGCCATCCCCTTGTTCTCTGCGGGCGGGCAACCTGAAGCCTCAAGGGTGTGGCGGTGTCCATGGCTGTATCTGAAACGCCTGTCCCCTGCAATACAGAGCACCAAGAGGCCTTGGGTGCTGGGCTCTCAGCTGCCCTGCTGGGCCAAGTCAGATCTGTGAGGCTGCAGACACCCACACCGGTGAGGAGGAATGTGTGTGGGGTCCGAGAAATGTGCCCGTGCAACGGTTCTGATGCCAAGATCAGATGAACTCAGACAGCAGCTCTCCTCTCGAGACGGCTCCTATCCACGGCAGCCTGGATTTGCAGATAATATGAATTCCTTCCCCTAAGCAAAGTCGCTGTGCAGAATCCAGGCTGCTTCCCTAGTGGGACTGCATTCTTGTGACAGCTGCGAAACCTTGGACCACCAGCATCTGTACTGAAGGCGCTCCCTTTCCCTCTCTCCCTGAGAAGGGGATTGCCCCCACCCAGCTGGGGAGCCAGGCTGGCAGTTGCTGGGTCCACCTGCCTCTTTCTAAGATGTCATCCCAAATCTCTGCCTGCTCAGTCCAGGCCTCCCCCTGCAGTCACTCACCACAAAGCACAGCTGTCCAGCTGTTGCTTTGGTTCTTTGTGGAGGAGGAGGTTACGTGATGGGTTCTCTACTCAGCTGTTTTGAAATGTCCAAACATAGATTAATTTTGGCTAAAATTGTCACTCCTGCTGTATTTGTAGGTTTAAACACAGATGAAGTTTTTGATAATGACCATGAGCCAAAAGTCGCCATGTCGCTCCATGCCATTGTTGAAGATGCAAAGCAGGAGACTACCAGAGGCTGAACTTTGGTGCCACATTAAAGTTCAGCAGGGTGCCGGGTGTGGTGGCTCACGCTTGTAATCCCAGCACTTGGGAGGCTAAGGCAGGAAGATCGTTGAGAGTTCAAGACCAGCCTGGGCTACAAAGCAAGTTCAAGGCCAGCCTGAATTGCATAGGGAGACCCTGTCTTAAAAACAAAACCAAACAAACAAACAAACAAAAAACCATAAAGTTCACCAGGGAAGAGCTTTATTGGTTCACATAAACAGTTAAGGAAGTAGTCTGATTTATATATCTTTTTTTCTTTCAGTGCTGGAGCTTGAACACAAGGGCCTTTGTGTAGAGTTGCATCCCCACCACTCCTAATTTTTTTTCGTTTTGAAGCAGGGTCTTGCTAAGTCACTGAGTTGGCCAGGATGAACTCAAACCTGCAATCCTCCTACCTCAGCCTCCCAGAGTGATGGAATTAGAGACATGAACCACCATCCCAACCACATTTTTCCAGAAATGATTTTAAAATGCTTTAATTTTATTTCCATAGTTTGTTTTGTTTGGCAAAAGTCACATTTTCCTGTTAGAAAGCATTGTACATGTGAACTGTTATGAGCCATAGGTAGCTTCAAGTATGGAGATTATTCTGCTTTTCTTGAAGCCAAGGTAGGAATGCAGCCCCTATTTGTTTTCCTGAGAAACTATCTTGTAGGTAACAATATGTAAAACAATAACCATTGATAATTTCCTACCACTTCATCTGTAATTTGGTAAGCTCCCCCTATTATTATGTTATCCTTCTTTTACTCTTTAAAATAAAAAATAAAATAAAATAAAATAAAATAAAACGAGTGACAATAAAACATCAAATTAAAATCCATGAGTCCATCTAGGTCCTCAAAAGAGTTTTAAAAATTTTAGGAGGTGTGAGTGCAACAGCATTAATCTATCTCAGAAGCATAACAAGTAAAAACAGCCAGACTTGAAAGAATAGCTATGTGTGAATCCACTGTGTGATACATAGGCAGGGTTAATGTTTGGTGATAAAACTTAGACAGTGGTTGCTTCTCGGGAAACTGGATTGCTACCTCATCCACAGCCTAGGGGTGCCGGGGGAGTAGGAGAGGTAAGGTTTATTAAAATTTAATAGAAAATGAGACTTACAAAAAAAAAAGAAAGAAAGAAAGAAAATGAGACTTACTAACATAGAAGGATAGAGTCCTGTAACAATGCTCTGGACAAGGCAGTCCCCAGAAGGTACTTGGAATGTGTAGCAGCAGTGGGCTGGAGTAGTTAATTGCTGAAAAGTCTGGGGGCCCGCAAGCCAGACAGAAAATCATCATAGTTCACTGGCAGTGCTGGATAGAAAACTGCTAGAAGATCCAGGGACGGCAGGCTGGACAAGGAAATTGCCAAAGTCCAATGGCAGCGGATCAGACAGGAAATCTCCAGAAATTCTCCAGAGAGAACTCGAAGTGTTTTGAGGTAGCTGGTGGACTGGCACTCCATGGTGCTCTGTTCTAATCCCAGTTATTGGGAGGGAACGTTTTATAAAGCAAACTACATAGAAATGGCATCATTAATCCAGGCATGGTGGCTCACCCCTGTAATCCCAGCACTCAGGAGGCTGAGGCAGGAGGATCGCTGTGAGTTTGCGGCCAGCCTGGGCTATAAAGTGAGTTCAAGGCCAGCCTGAAGTGCAAGACAAAATCCTGTCTCAAAAAGACAAAAAAAAAAAAAAGAAAGAAAAAGAAAAGAAAGAAAAAGAAAAAGACAGCATTCATTAGCTTTCTTGATTCCATTGTATGACCCACATCCCAAGAAACAGCTGACTTGCATACAGGGAGAAAGGCACTTTCTTCTGATAGCACTCCTTTGCCCAGTTCCCAAATAGGATAATACTTATCTGGCTCTTCCCAGCTCTGATCCCTTACAATGTTGCCTTGACTTAGCAAGAATCTGAGGAACATAAGAGACATTTCAGGGACATGGTGTTAAATG
>NW_004955456.1:8146889-8162792 GCF_000276665.1 Chinchilla lanigera
CAGGCATGCACCACCACACATGGCTAAACCAACTGAATATTTAAAAGACACATCCATTCAACTGTATGGGGATCATACCTCAATTAATGTTTGTTCATGTATTGTGGGGGAAAAGAAGAGTATTTCTTTACAAAGAAAGACTACTGAAAATGTAGCAGGAATGCTAGAAATAGAAAAAAATCACCATGTCATAACCACTATCGTAATACTTGATTGAGGCATTGATGACCAATGGATGCTGAAATCACTGGCTTAAAGTATATTTGGAGAGCAGGATGTCAACACAGTTTTAAAACATCTCAGTTAGCCCAGCGTGGTGGTGCATGCCTGTAATCCCAGCACTCAGGAGGCTGAGGCAGGAGGATCACTGCGAGTTTGAGACCATCCTGGGCTACAAAGTGAGCTCAAGGCCAGCCTGAACTGCATAGGGAGACCCTGCCTCAAAAAGACAAAAAAAAAAACCTATGGAGACTCTGTACCCAAATATTGAGGAAACTCATCGGCTGTCTAATTTGGAATGGACACACTGGCTAGAGCTGACTGAGCTTATTCTTGCAGGGGCTCTTAGGATTGCTGACAAGGTAGAGCCGAGGAAGATTTCCACGGTGACGCACTGCAGTGAGGGTTGGGGTGGTACAGCTCAGCTAACTTTCCTTGCTGTGCTCATATTAGACGGATACCATCAAACTATCTGAAGATTTGAAGTCCTTGTGAAAAAGAGTGGCTAAGCTTTGGACACTGATTCCAACTAAGAGTTGGCTATGGAGATAAGAACCATGCAGATGAAGACATCACCTGTGTTTTCTTCAGTTTATTGACTTTATTGACTAGCAAATAACAAGACTGCTGCATTTGAATTCAATGACTATTTCCTCATCACTAGTTTGGACCACCTATACAGCTGTTTATTTAGAACATTCCTTGGTAACAGTGAACAGCAGAGAGGAAAAGAGAATCTTTCCAAAAAGACCGTGTCACTGTGGTTTACAGAAATATCCAGCTGGAAGACTTCACCAGTCCTCTCTATGGGAGCTATTCCAGTCATGTCCTTTAACCTATAGGCAGCATGCATGACCTAGGGCTCTGGTGGGATGTTACATAAGGTAGAATCCACAGATGAACCTATTCAAGGCAGATAGAACTTCTTGCTAAACCAGCAGAGCTTCAGAAAAAAGTAGAACTATGAAGAAAAAATTCCAACCAATCAACCTCATCCTCAGAAAGCTAGATCTCCTGCACAGTGTGTCACTGCTGTCCAAACTTTTGTATGAAATGACTATTAGATTAGGGACACCATTGCTACAAACTCTTCATCACAGTGGCAGCTTTGAGTAGAAATTCTTCCATATTTGAACTCATCTATGAGAGAGAAAGTTCAGATGCTTTATTTTGACTCCCGAGGATGAGTTTAGAACTGTAGCAGGGAAGCAGGAGACTGCACGGGGTCTCCGACAGAACTGACAAGAAACGGAGTAATAGGACAAAGACCAGTTTATTGTCACTGTTTCTCTGGGGACTCGGAGGACAAAGCTCTGTTTCCACTTTTACATTGTTTCTATTCTACAGGACAATTTTATATTGGAAATCAACGTGAAGCAAAGTTACAAAGGCAAAAGCAGTGACTGGAAGGAAATGAACAGTGATCAAGCGGGCAGGGATTTCAGCTGGGCCTTTCCAAGTCCGCTATGCTCCACCGACATTACCTCACAGCTGAACCTGTACGTGCTGGGGTCAAAACCATTGATCCCTTCAGGGAGCTCAGCTACATCAGCTTCCCCGGGGAGCTTGCTAGGGGGGTCGTCTCCCTCAGCAGTATGGGTGGCTCCCTTTCTAATTACACAATTATGACACTAATGTCACTGAGAGGATATTAAAATGTTTCAATCCTGTATCTGCAGTGGGAACAATTTTCTAAAGGGAAAAAGTCTTTAAAACTTTGGTATTTGGTAAGATCATAATACAAGCCACTTTAAAAATATACCTCTGGATGGAAGAATGCTCACTGCACAGAGGAATCATAGTTTTCAAAGCAAATCAACACTGAAATTCTGTGGTATATCTGGGTATGGTGGTGCATGCCTGCAATCCTAGCACTTGGGAGGCTGAGGCAGGAGGATCACCATGAGCTTGAGGCCAGCCAGGGGTACATAGTGAGCTCAAGGCCAGCCTGAACTGCATAGCGAGACCCTGTCTCAAAATAGAGAGAGAAAAAAAGAGAAAAAAAAGAAATTCTGTGGTATCACATATATTGCCTTGGTGTGTGACAGATTAAAGTATTTTATAAAAAAGAGGTAGACAGAGGCGCTGTTGTAGCATAAAGGAGACTAACAAGACATGGGGACTAAGTGCAACACATGATCCTTAATTAGATCTTTGATCATTTTTTTCACTTTTTTATTAGTAACTATATGTTACATAATGATCACATTCTTTGTGAGATGGTCTATGTACACACACACACACAAATTCTTTTTTCATCCCCTTTCCCTCCCCTCAATCCCACCTCCTTCCATCTCTTGATCCCCTCCCCATTTGAAAAAAAAATCTCTCATTACCTCCAATTATATTTTATTTTGCTCTTTATTGGGATTTTGGGCTTCTCATATAAAAGAAACCATGTGATGTTTAAGCTTGTGAGTCTGACTTACTTCACTTAGCATAATAGTCTCAAGGTTCATCCATTTTCTTACAAATGACTGAAGTTTATCCTTGGTGGCAGAGTAGTATTCCACTGTGTATAAATACCATATTTTCTTTATGCTTTCTTCTGTTGGTGGGCAGACATGCCATTTCAATCTTTAGCTATGATGAATTATGCTGCTCTACACATGGGTATGCATGTATCTCTGTAATATGATGTCTTTAAGTCTTTCAAAAAGATACATAGAACAGGAATAGCTGAGTCAAATGGAATTTCTAGTGTTAGGCTTTTGAAGAATCGCCATACTAATTTTCATAATGGTTGCACCAGCTTAAATTTCCACAAAAAATGTAGACATTTCCTTATTTCCCTGAGGCTTTACCAACATTTGTTATTATTTGATTTCTTGATGATGGCGATTTTTTCCGGAGTAACATGGAATCTCTGTGTTATTTTAATTTGCATCTCTTTAATGTCCGGTGATGTTGAACGTTTTAAGCGAAATAAGCCACTCAGAAAGTCACATATTGCATGTTTCTTTCTCATATAATGAATCTAAGTGGGAGAAAAGAGAGATGACAAAAAAGTATAAGGGAGGTTATTAGAGAAGATGAAGGGGAGAAGGAGGAGGAGGAGGAAAAGGAAAGGGAGAACAATAAGGAGAATGATCAAAGTTATTATGTGCATGTATGAATATGCCAAAATGAGACCCACCTGTGTATAATTAATATATACAAGTAAATAAAAGACTTCATAGGAGCAATCAAAAAAGGACTTATTCATGCTCAAAATATTTAAAATGCAGCTCTCTTCCATCTCTCAGCCCAATAAATTGAAGCAAATGGATTTCTTTTCTGAGTACATTAACATCATTTTTATAATTTCCTAAAATATCTAAATTTAGCTGGGCGTGATGGCACAGGCCTGTAATCCCAGCACTCAGGAGGCTGAGGCAGGAGGATTGTTGCGAGTTTGAGACCCGCCTGGGCTACAAAGTGAGCTCCAGCCCAGTCTGAACTGCAGAGCGAGACTCTGGCTCAAAAAGACAAAAAAATAAAAAATAAAAAAATAACTAAATTTAAGTCATGGTATTCATTTAAAAGTTGAATTTTCACTTTAAAACAAAAAGAGAAGCTTAATAATAAAAACGTATTTCCAAACAAACCCTTAAATTGAACCCATCTTATTGAGCTGATGGGTAGTCTAATATAATAATATGCAGAAAGACCTAACACAACACTGTCATATCTTAAGCCATCAATTGACAAAATACTACTTAGGACGTGGTGAGGGGTGTCAGCGTTGCCAATTGGTGGTTAGGGGCATAAATCTCCTATAACTACTGTTCTGTAGTTTGCCTAACCAGAAATAGCCTAGAGCTTTAGGGGTTCCCTCTGTCTGCACCCCCAAGATTGTAACAAATTCTTCTTGAGACTCCACAGCTCAAGACTGTCATCCAGAAATAACCAGGGGTGGTGGAAACCCTCGGGGAGCCGGCTACGATCCCAAGCTTTGCCATCTCCTCCGGATCTCCCAATCCACAAACTGGGGAGCAAGCAAGAAACCGCGCTCGTCTCTGAACAACTGTGCGACCTTGGAATGGTCCCGGGAGGGTTTGCAAAACGCCGGGAACAGAGGCCACTGGAGGGTAAACGGCTCCGCTCCCCAGACGCGCCCCCAACAGCTTCCGAAAGCCCAGACACAAGGTGTGACAGCGCAGTGACAGCCAAATGACCCAAAAGGGATCTGCAAGTTGAGTTCACAAGCTCCCCAGGTGTCCGCTAAGCGAAAAGGACGCGTTAGAGAGCGCCCCTGAATGACGTCCTGGTCCACCTACCAGCCCGCGAGGAACTACGTGCCAACCCCTCCCGGCCTCCGTACTGCCGTAGAGAATCACGGAACACGTACTACGCAGCGAGCCCCAGCCCCGCCCCTCTCCCCGCCGCGCGTGCGCGCGCCTTCCCAGCGACCTCATCTAATTTCCGGTTTCCTTGACCCTCCTTGGTGGGTCGCCTCGTTTTCATCCTTGACGCGCTGGTCCGCCTTTCCAACCCTACTGGACAGCGCTGCACGCGCCCAACCCCACCTCCTGCCTGGGTCTATCGCGCGCGCGGTGCACCCGGAATGGCTGCTTTCGGTGGGAGAGCGGCAGTGTCTCTGAGGAAAGCGGAAGCCCTTGGCTACCCGCTGTGTTTTCTTGCTAACGCATATTGTACAGATTAGTGTCTTCCCCTTCCATCCATTTTCTTGCAGTTGACGTGATTTTATTCTTCCTTATGGCTGAGTAAATCCATTGTGTGTGCATAGATTTTCCTTATCCGTACATCTGATGATGGGCACCTAGGCTGATTTATAACGTGGTATTATGAATATGCTGCAATAAACATGGGCGTGCAGGTATTTCTTATATACTGGCTTCATTTTCTACGGATATATACCCAGAGTTGTTATAGCTGCGTTACATGGTAATTCCCCTTTCAGTTTTTTGAGACCCCTCCACACCATTTTCCATACCGGCATGCCCACCGACAGTGTATAAAGGTTCCTTTCCCCCTGGATATTAGTTTTCGTTAGGGTTTGTGCAGTGTCCCCCCAAAACGTTTGCAGAATTGATCCCCAAAGCACCAGTGTTCACAGGTAAGGGTTTGGGGAATGATTGTACCATGAGGCCTCCAACCTCATCAATGGGTGAATCTGTTGATGAGTTCATCACTTAACGGGACATTGAGATGATGGAAATGTTCAGAGATGGGCCTGATCAAAGTAGGTCACGTGGTGCGTGACCTTGAATGGTGTTTCACAGCCCCCTTCTGTTTCCAGGCTGCCTGGTCTTGTGTGAGTACTGTAGCACTAGTGTAGTGTGCAGTTTTGTCTCAGACCACAGAAAGGGCCTTCCAAAAGAGATTTTGAAGGCAGGCCAGTTTTCTATAAACAGAAGGCTGAGAAGTTAATAACTTGCTTTTTGTTTGTTTGTTTGTTTGTTTTGAGACAGGGTCTCGCTATGCAGTTCAGGTTGGCCTTAGCTCACTTTGTAGCCCAGGTTGGTCTCGAACTCCCAACGATCCTCCTGCTTCAGCCTCCCGAGTGCTGGGATTACAGGCTTGCGCCGCCACACCCGGCATGACTTGTATTTTAAAATTCAGGAGGAGAGGGAGAATTTCCAGATTTTTAAAATACAGAACTCATTTTAACTCATTTTAACTCATTTAGCTGTAGTTTAACTATTACCTTTTAATTTTCTTGTGTGTCACTCATAATTGTTTCACTGTATTGAGTTTACAGTAATTTTGCCTTTAAAAAGAGCTGCATTTACCCGTTGGCATGGCTCAAATGACAGCAGAATGCCATTTTTCTCCCATATATTGTCCTGGATTTGTCTGGGTTGCCTTAATTCTTAGAGAAGTTCTGCACTTGGAGTGGCAACCTCATGACTCAGCAGAAAGCAGCTCTTCCTTGGGTCCAGTGACAGTCCCCAAACTGAGTCTTATTCTGATTTGGCTCACATTGAACCATGCTTTATGGAAAAATGACCCTTGAGTAATTCCCAACATACTCAGTGAGCAGTTGTGAAGTGAAGACAAAATTATTAGAAAGTGTTACTTGAAAACATAAAAATAGAATAGAAAACAGCATATAGACATCCATGATCCAATTAGATGTTTCTGGTTTTTTGCTTTTTTTTTTTTTTTTTTTTTTTTTTGGTACCGGGAATCAAACTCAGGACCTTGCACCTGCAAGGCAGGTGCTTACACCACTGAGCTATATCCCCAGCAGATGTTTCTGGAAAGGAGTAATATCGTCACATTTGGTGAGCTTGTTAGCTGTCTAGTCCCCTGACCATCTATTATTTATTCAGATAGTCTCACTGTCTATCTCCTTCCATGCCCATGGTTCTCCGTGACTACATCGAAGAGGTGTATAGGTGAATATCCCTTTTCTAGACCTATGTTTTATTTTTTATATATATATTTTTTAGACATGTTTTAGCAAGCCCATTTCTTACTGTGGAAAGAGTGGATAATTGACTCTACATGTCTATTAGAAATGTGGTAGGTTTTTAAATTATTTTATTCAGTCAACTGTATGACATAATAAGCAAAGCCCAAAAGGTTATTTCTCATGGCCCTTAAATCTAGAATTAAGAGTCATAGCAGCCTAGGTGTTTATGATTTGTGGCTCTAGGCCTTCCGGCTCTGCTCTACCTTCTTACATCTGCCTCTATCTTCACCTTTCAGGTGATAATAAAGCAAACTCCAGGATAGAGGAGATGTTGCCGAGCTGTCTCTTTACTGTAGATATATGCCAAGGAATTGTTTAATTATGATCTTTGGCCAAGAGCATATACAAGTGAATGGGTATAAACAGATAAGAAGAGCTGACAATGAGGTTCTTCCCCTACATCCCAACATCTTATATCTCCTACTTTGCTTCCAGCCTTCCTCCTTTTACTTCCCCAAAATTTACTCTGCATTGAGTTAGAGGACTCTAAGGAGCCTAACTAAAGTTTGGTCAGAGGAGAGACGGTGAAAAATATAAAGGGAGCTATCTGCAAGCCAGGAAGAGAACCCGCACCAGAAATGGAATTGGCCAAAACCTTGATCTTGGACTTGCAGCCTCCAGAACTGTGGGCCAATTCATCTGTATTGTTTAAGCCACCCATCTGGTGGCGTTTTGTTATGGCAACCCGGACAGACTAATACATATTAATTCTATCATTATTGTCTATATGTACAAATATGACCTCCTCTCATTCCCTTGCTTCACACAGCTAGTCAATTTCCTAGTCACCACTCCAACTCATGTTTTCTCTTTTATTCCTACTGCTCCGATTTAGGTCTTCATCACCCTGTGATAAATCACTCAGTCTTCAATTCCACCCACCACTATTCTGTCCCTTTTTAAAAAATTAATGTATGTTTTCCAAACATAATAGTTACCTTCATTTGGGGAGATTATATATATATATATAATATATATAATATATATATATTCACTTCAGATTATATATATATATATATATATATATATATTCACTCTTCAGCCCTTTACCCTCCCATCCTTCCCTCTTCCCCCTTCCCCTGATCCCCTGATTCTTGTCCCCATCTCCAGAATGTATGTCTTCCTGTTTCTTACCATATCTCCTTTATTTTACTCTATTTATATTTGTGGTATCTCATATAAGAGGCTATTCCTCAGCTGAGTGTGGTGGCACATGCCTATAATCCCAGCCTACAGAACACTCAGGACACAGGAGGATTGCTGTGAGTCTGAGGCCAGCCTGGGCTACATGGTAAGTTCTTTTTTTTTTTTTTTGTCTTTTTTTTGAGACAGAGTCTCGCTCTGCAGTTCAGGCTGGCCTTGAGCTCACTTTGTAGCCCAGGCTGGTCTCAAACTCGCAACCATCCTCCTGCCTCAGCCTCCCAAGTGCTGGGATTACGGGGGTGGGCCACCATGCCCGGCTTACCTGGTAAGTTCAAGGCCAGCCTGAAGTACACATTGAGACCCAGCCACAAAATATATATATATATATATATACATAAAATGGTCTCATTTAGTATATTTGTTGCAACCCACAATGGACATACTGAATTTTAAAATAATAACTTATAATTAAATATAAATAGTACTATTGATATTAATACCTAAATGATAATATAAATTATAATTAAGTATTTGTAAATACCCAAGTAGGTGCCTTTAGATAAGAAGTAAACACCTTTGTAAACAGATGAACTCGGGGTGCGGGGGGGAGGGGGGAGGCGGGGACAGATAAACTCGAGACTTATTGCTGAATGGCCAATCAGAGTACAGACACAAGACATGAATAACGTGCACACTTGATAATGGATGTGGTTGTGACTCTTCCATGAACCTGCATAATTCAGTGTGTTGTGTGTTGTGACAGATGTATTTGATAACTTGTATCAAATAAAGAGATGTTCTCTGAATATTGGTGCCTGCCATTTTTCCTCACTTTTGTGTGGCCCATCCTTCCTAACCATCATCATTTTTGTTGCCACTCCTGTCTCATAAGTCTTCAATTAGCACTTCATTTCATGCAAGAGGCCGGGACTTAGGTGAGGAATTCTCAAGGGTAAAATCACTGACAGCTGTGTCGCCGCTGCACTCCGAGCAGGCTACGTGGACAAGAAGCGCTCATTCAAGGAGAGCTGTGTCGCTGGACCTGAGAGATGGGGTCAGTAGTTCTACAGGAAATGCAGTCTCAGGAAATTCAGGTCAGAACTGGGGGTTTGGAGAGTTTGACAATGTTCCAAAAGAAGATATGACCGTATCTGAATAAATGTAGATTGTTGTACATAAAAAATAAGACATCCCCTGAAAATAAGGCTTCTTATGTCTTTTGTGGCAAATATATTAGAACCTTGTTTGCGAGTAAATATGGTAATATTCCATTGTGCGTATATACAACATTTTTGTTATCCCTTTATCTGCTTATGGGTCTATTCTGTCCTGAACACACCACCATGATTATCTTGAAAAACAACAAAAATGCTCACAGTTTTCACAGGCTCCCCATCACTGAGAAGGAAAAGTCAGGTCTTAAAAAGAAATACTTCCTGGGTAGAGACCTGGCCTTAGTTCCTGCTACCCTTTCAGGCAGTAACAGAACACACACTTGCAGATGCCATGTGATGCGACCTTTTGATCTAGAGATGGCAGAAATGAGACTGGGCCAAGATTGCAAGTGTGCTCATGCCTGCACAGGCAAAGCTCTTGGGGCAGAGCAAAGTGGACCTGAGCAGAGCTGGAGCTATAGCAAAGGGAGCCAGAGTAAGTCGAGAGAGTGGCCAAACTGCTGCTCCCAAAACAAAGGGAGCAGCAGGTTTTTATTGATTTGGTGGGATGGCTAAAGTCCAGTAATTAGCTGAAGGCATGCTTCAAAAGATGTTTCTTCTTGTGTTGGGCTTGAATCACCCGATGTCACAGTGAACCCATCCTAGAAGCTACTGAACTTTCCTGTAAATGCCACCGTCGTCCTACACAAACATCATGGCCTTGTACTCAGTGGGCAACCAGATGGTCAACTTCACGCAGGAACTGCTGAGTTACTCTTACAGCCGGTGTCACCATCCTGCATAAACACCCCAGCCTTACGGCAGGCTGAAGGGCTTTTAGTGTTGGAGTGGCTGAAAGCCCACAGGGGGGAGCAGGGGAAACACATCCCAGCTCCAACAGGCAATAGACCAAGCTAACCCCGTCACATTCTTGCATAAAACTTTTTTTTTTTTTGGTCATCTTTTTGGGACAGGGTCTCGTTGTGCAGGTCAGGCTGGCCTTGAGCTCACTTTGTAGCCCAGGCTGGCCTCAAACTTGCAACGATCCTCCTGCCTCAGCCTCCTGAGTGCTGGGATTACAGGCGTGCGCCACCATACCTGGCTGAAACATTGTAAAATGACCAACAATGTCTCTGTGACAGCAAAGGGGACAGACACAACATGAAGGCAGAGGTGTCAAGCCTTTTATTTCGTCTTAATCACCCACCAGACATCTGCAGGTCCAAGTGAAAAGCCAGCGTTCCCAGCAAAAGTGGCCCGCAGGTCTCTGGGACATGACCTAGGTAACTGTTTCGGGGTGTCATCTACAGCAAAGCTGAGAATTTCAAAATGTATCACCCAGCTGTGTAACCTCCAAAATTGGTGATCTTAAATTGACTAAGTGAAGCTAGAGGGATAATAGGGATTTTTCTTGGTGACAGTTTTTCATTGCATGCAGACTACAAAGGGTAATAGTTTACTGCACCTGGGGCTTGTTTTTTCATCTTGGCCTTCCCTCCCATCATTGTTCCACCGTGGCGGTCTCCATCTCTCTCAATACTATGTTTTCCTCACACCCCAGCACCTTTCCACACTTCTTTCTGCCTCAAATATCTCCCTACATCCCATATTCCTCTATAGGGCCCCCTGGTCCCCCTATTTTCTTTCTGTGTCCTGACCAGACGTCACAGAATGCCTTGACCACTCTGTGACACAGCCAGTGATAGGATCTTCCTTGCAGATTAAGTCCAAGCCATGGCCTTGAATGTTTCCAGGCACCAATACAGGCATTAGATGCTGCCCAAAACACTGAAAGAAACTGGTCCCGTCCTTGAGCCTTAAACCCTCATCTAAACTCCATTCCCTGACACCCTCACTGGGGCATACCTAGAATGTCATCTTTTTCTTTTGCATTCGGTTCCACAGATAAACTGGAGCCTTCTAGAAGTTCCTTTAATAAATATTAATCACCTTGGCACTTACAGTTTCTTTCTTTGGAGTCCCAATCAGCCCTACTTCAGGTCAGCTTGAGGTATTTCCTTGCAGTAAGTCTCTTGCCAGCACTGTTGGCCCAAAACAGCTACACCTTCCAGGGGGTGGGGAAGACTGTTGTATTTACTGATCCAGCTCCCCTATCCCCAAATCTTTCTCCAGGCTTGGGTTCACCTATGCTCATTTTATAATTGTTTCTTTCTCATCTGTCCTATTGAACTGTGAGCCTTTTGAGGGCAAAGGTGCCCTTGTATTCATCTTTCTGCCCAATACATAACACAAAGTCTGAGAGTAAGTGTCCCATAAATATTTGCTAAGAAACAAATGCATGTCGGACAAATTAATGTTTGGATGAATCCTTATTTTCCAAGTCTTCCCTCACCAGCTGCTAAGATGTTTCCATAGTCAAAGATTCATCACACCTATATTTTTTGGACAAATAGCCTGTTTCAATACCCTATTACTTGCTATTCTTTGCAATTTGAAAGTAAGAACCTAATATATTATCAGTCTTCCCTCTTAGAAGGCATCACCAGGCAGCCTGCTCATGGCCCATACCTTCTTCATAACTGGCACACAAAATACGTAGCTGACTTCCTTTCATCTCAGATACTAAGAAATAACAGCGAAAGTCATACTGGTCATAAAAAGCTACAAAAGCAGCACAAGAGCCAGGTAGGGTGGCAGGCACACACCTATAATCTGGATCACAAGTTCAAGACCAGCCTGTGGAATTTGGGACTTAGCAAGACCCTGTCTCAAAATATAAAAAATGGTTTGGGGATGTAGCTCAGTGTAAAGGTCTTGGGTGTCCAATCCCCAGTGGAGGGGGGGACGTTTCCTGAGGATAAAAACGGTTATTTCAATCCTAGAATTTGGAAACTTAAATGTTTCATTTTTAAAAGAATTGTTATTCAACTTGTTATTTAAATGTCTCAATTTTTAAAACTTACTAAATTGTTAATTAATACAATTATAATTGCAGGCGGGGCGCAGTGGCGCACGCCTGTAATCCCAGCATTCCGTAGACTGAGGCAGGAGGATCACTGCAAGTTTGAGACCAGCCTGGGCTACAAAGTGAACTCAAGGCCAGCCTGAACTACATAGCAAGACCCTATCTCAAAAGACAAAAGACCAAAAAAAATTGTAAATATTTATGAGGCACAGGGGCATTCCCATGTCTAATACTATGTCTAATGGTCACATCAGGATAAATGATATATCGATCACCTCATTTACTATTTGTCTTGAAAACATTCAAAATCTCTACTAAATATTTTGACATTCACAATTAATGTTGTCAACCATAGCTACCTGACTGCGCAACAGAACATTACCAGTTATTCCTCCTACTTAACTAAACCCAAAGTTGTTTTTTTTTTTTTTTTTTTATAGGCCCAAAGTTTCAATGTTCCATGAGTGAAAATGCCTTTGACTTAGAAAACCTTGTTCAACTCCCCACCGGAAGAGGACACTAAAAGAATGGGGAAACTACCGGAACCTCCTGCGCTCCTGTCGCAGTTCACGCGGGGAAAGCATACGCAGAGTACCTTCCTGTCACGATTGAGACGCCCCGCCCCAACTTTTACGGGAGATTGCACGGAGTCCACCTCTGACCTCTAAGAGCACGCGCGGCCAATAAGACGCTGATGGGGGCGGGGCCTGCGTGCAGCGTGACGCACACACGCTCGGGCGGTGCGCCGTGGCTTTTGCGGTTGCGCACTAGAGCCCTGGTGAGTGCTGGTCTCAAGGTCTGAGGGGCAGGGATGCAGGGGCGTGTGATCGGGTCGGGTCACCTGATCTCAGGGTTGCCGAGGGCTGGGGCGGCAAGTCACCCCGATCTTCCCCATGCACAGCGGGATGGCGTCAGTAGTATCGGCCCTGAAAGCAGCCCCACGTGAAGGTCTCCGGCCGTGCGTCTTGCCCGCTGCGAGTAGCCGAGCTGTGCAGTCTTGGCGAGGTCGCCCTGTGGCATGGGGGGTGATGAGGGTCAGAATTCCGCCAGCGTTTGTTTATTGAGCGCCTTATAGGTGGAGTCTTAAGCACATTCCTGTGAGTAGCCCCATTTTGTCAGGGAGGCAAGGCTGAAAAAGATTAATGCTGCTGCTTTGTCAACACTATAAAGATGGAGGTTGGGTCCCGAAGGCAAAAGGGACATGTAAACGTCTCTGCAATAGTGATTCCAGAAAGATAACAGAAGCTATTTCTGAATCTCAGCGATTTTACTGACAAAATTCATTTGGCGAGTAATAACCTCCAAAAGTTAAACTTTTTTTTTCCAGGAGATCGGAGCCACAGAATGTCAGCAGTTCGTTCATCCGTGCATGCCAAATGGATCGTCGGGAAGGTGATTGGTACAGCAATGCAAAAAACTGCTAAAGTGAGAGTGACCAGACTTGTTCTGGATCGCTACTTATTAAAGGTGAGGAACATACCTGTTTTCCGGTGGCGTTGATAAATCACCAACATTTCTTAGGTTTTGAGCAGAAAAAAAAAAACTTCCCCTTCAGTAAAGAGTTGTTGAGCATCCGCTGTGAGCCAGGTACTGTCCTGGTCTGTGAGTATAACGTGGCTTGTGCATTTGAGGAACAGAGTTGATTTCAAGGCAGTCTGATAACTGGTCTACTTAGTCTGCATGCAGAGCACTGTGGGAACAGAGAACAGCACACTTTCAGACATAGAAGAGCTTCTTTGATTAGGAGATATTTGAGCTGAAGATTTTATCCAGAGAACTAGATGGAGAACAGCCACTCCAGCTGTGATGAGTAGTACACGGAAGTTCACTTACTCCTGACGGGGAATGGCATGCTACGGAAACAGCATAGGGTTTGGCAAGGTGGAGCCCAGAGGTTGGCGCTCTTGTTGAATAAATGCAAAGACAACGGGAGCCGACTGTGAAGGGTCTTTAGTGTTTCGGATTTCGGGCTTGGAGACATAGGGGTAGGGACGAGCACTAGGGTAAGGAGGGTATTGTAGAAGTCGAGAATGGAAAGGATAAGGATCCGAACTAAAGTTAAAGCTGTGGAAATGGAGTGGGGAAAGGTAGTTTCTAGGTAGAAGAGACAGTCAGTGATTTGTCAGGTGAACAAGAGTGGTTACTGCATTCGTGGTTGGGCTCGCGGGTAGTTAGAAACGCTGCTCATCAAGCCGGGCGTGATGGTGCACTCCTGTAATCCCAGCACTTGGGAGGCTGAGGCAGGAGGATCTTTGGGAGTTCAAAACCAGCCTGGGCTACAAAGTGAAGCCAAGGCCAGCCTGAACTGCATAGTGAGACCCTGTCTCAAAAAGACAAAAAATAAAATTAAATTAAATTAAATTAAGAAAAAGAAATGCTGCTCATCATCTGGCAACAGAAACACAGAAGTAAGCCAAAGAGCGATGTGACTAGAGTGATGGTGTGGGCCTTAGCATTAGGAGGCCTTTCTTTGAGCCCTGACTCGTTTATCAGCTGTGTATACAACTGAACCTCTTAAGCTTGGTTTTATCATCTATAAAATGGGAAAACCGGATGCAGCAAGGTTATGAAAAATAAGGTGGGTCAGGGATTTAGTTCAGTGGTGCAGTGCCTGCCTGGCAAGCGTGAGGTCCTGAGTTTGATTCCCAATGGCCACCCGCCAAGAAAAAAAAAAAGAAAAGGTGATTCTAGTTGCCATCTGTAGGTTCTTAGTGATTCTTTGAGCCAGGCAAAGAACTAAGTACTTTATGTACGTTATGTCAGCTAATTCTCTGGAGCTGCCTTCTATGGGGAAGAAACCCAGCATGGACTCACAGCTCGCGGAGAGTGCAGTGTGTTACAGGCTGGAGAGAAGGCCTCAGTGGGCAGGAAGACTTAGGGTCAGAGCAGTCATACTGCTTGGAAGGGGCTAGAGCTCAGGGGTGAGATCCTCTCTGGGACAAGTCATGCTGTTTTCCAAAAATTAAGCAGCTCATTTTTGTACTAGAGGTTTCCTTAAGTATCTTCTTTCCCCAAGTCCTGGCTTGTTTTCTGTCCATTTCTTTTTTATAATCTATACTGCACTGCCCGGTCAGGGCTGGGAACTACTAATTTGTTCCTCTTTTTCTCTCAACAGTATTTTAATAAGCGAAAAACCTACTTTGCTCACGATGCCCTTCAGCAGTGCACTGTGGGGGATATTGTACTTCTCAAGGCTTTACCTGTTCCACGAACAAAGCACGTGAAACATGAACTGGCTGAGATCATCTTCAAAGTGGGCAGAGTCATCGATCCGATAACAGGAAAACCGTGTGCAGGAACCACCTACCTGGAGAGTCCAGTCACTTCAGAGACCACTCAGCTCAGCAAAACTCTGGAAGAACTAAACATCTCTTCCACACAGTGAAGGGCTAGAAGAAAGAGACAAGGGGAAAGGTTTCTAAGTTTCATTACAGACTGTCTCAGATTCTCTCCTGGCATTTATGAAATAGTAAAGGACTTGTTACAATTTTTCATAAAGGTTTGTGTCGTGTTTCAGCTTTTTCAGGGAATATACTTTCACACCATGCTAAATGAGCCTAGCAATCTGCATTATTTTGTAAGCGCCTTGTCTTAGAAGGTATATTGTTTTACTTTCTTTTCTTTTTTTTTTTTGGTACTGGGAATCGAACTCACGATCTCACGCTTGTCAGGCAGACACTTGCGCTACTGAGCTATGTCCCCAGCCCCTTGCTTTACTTTATTTTCATTCAAAGGCATCTTGAGTTTATCTTTGAACCTCTATTTTGGGAGGAGAAAACCGTGGATATAAACAGTGATTTGAGGTGTGTTTGAACCTCAGTTAATGTGTATATAGTGAACTGGGTTTCCTTGATGCCTGCAGGCATTGGTCAATGGCTCACGGGGTGGGCACTATTCTATAAAGTCATACTGGATTCAGGTTTTCAAAGATGATAGAATCTGAGCCAGGCATGGTGGCGCACGCCTTAATCCCAGCACTCAGGAGGCTGAGGCAGGAGGATCGTTGGGAGTTCGAGGCCAGCCTGGGCTACAAAGTGAGC
>NW_004955456.1:8162892-8166822 GCF_000276665.1 Chinchilla lanigera
TTTATTATCCTTTTCTGTCCTCTTAGCAGGTTTTAATGTATTTACATTCAAAATAATTACTGATATAGAAGAAAATCCTTTTGTATTTATCATTTTTATTTGATTTCTCTCTGCCTTATATATTGCTTCTCTCACTTTTTTCTTTTTTCTTCTTTTTTTTTGTTTCTGTTTTTGTTTTTTTTTTTTTTTTTTTTTTGAGACTGGGTCTCTCTGTGCAGTTCAGGCTGGCCTTGAGCTCACTTTGTGGCCCAGGCTGGTCCTGAACTCACAAGAATCCTCCTGCCTCAGCCTCGAGGGTGCTGGGATTACAGGCATGCACCACCAGGCCTGGCCTTGATTTGCATTTTAATAAAAGTTAAAGAGCAGTACTGTAGAGAATGGGCTGGACAGGGAAAGACTGGTCCTCACACCTGACTGGTTTAGAGATGAGCTCGGACTGTTGGTGTTTGCAGTAGATCTTGGATTGGTGCCAGGCTGGGTGAATGAGAAGGAAGCTTCTTAGTGTCTAGGTCTCTACTGGGTGGGCCTGTGCAGTCTTCCTCAGCCTGGAAGTGACCCCCAAGAGGTGCTCTCAGCAAATGACAGGACGCCTGTACACCAGCTCTGGGACAGAGTCCAAGCCATCTAAAATATTTCAAAGGACTGCAGGGTGCAGTGGCACACGCCTGTAATCCCAGCGCTCAGGAGGCTGAGGCAGGAGGATAGCCAGTTCAAGTTCAGCCTGAACAACATAGCGAGACCTCATCTCAAAAAAAAATTTTTTTTAAGTTTACATACATCTTAATATACCATTTTTATTTAAACAGTTTTTTTCCTGGGCTAGGGGTGTAGCTTTACTTCCCTAGCAAATAAGAGGCATGGCATGGAGAAAAAAGAATTCCTGGAAATCTTTGGGTAAAAATGCTTCAGGAAGTTGCTATTTTTTTTTCTTTGAGATAGCGTTTCACTATGTAGTTCAGGCTGGCCTTGAATTCACTATGTAGGCTAGTCTAGCCTCGAACTCAAATTTATCCTCCTGCCTCATTAGATTTTTTTTTTTTTTTCTTAAGATAGAGTCTCAGTAGCTAGGTCAGGCTGATCTCGAACTCACTATGTAGCTCAGGCTGGCCTCGTGGGTGCCGGGATTTACATGTGCAAAGGCATGACCAGAGAAAGTTGCTAAGTTTATGTGAAATAAACCCCTCTCACGCCTCTCCCATAAAAAGCACTGGGTTAATGAAACTGCAGAGCAAAATGATATGGGGGGGTGTGGGATAAATGACTGATACTAAAGATAAAAACAAGATCGGCAAAGAAATGTCTGACTGCCCTATTCAGGTGGCTGAACCAGGATGACAAGTTCAAAGCTGGCAAACTTAGCAAGACAGTCTCAAAAAAATAAAAATGGCAGGGGATCTAGTTCAATGTAAGGCCCTGGGTTCAATTCCTAGTACCGGAGGAAAAAATGCCTAGCTACCAAGTTCACATTCCAGGAGAAAGTATTTGTCTTGATGTAAAGTGGAGAAGTTGAGGAAATGTTTGCAAAACAACGGGGTCTCATGCACACTTGAAAAGGCCCTGCCTCCTATTCTGGAGGACAGGAACAAGTCCTTCCTGTCCCATTGAGAGCTCACGTCTACCTCCTTTTTGCGTCCACAGTACCTCAAGGTATTAAGCGTGTGTCAGTTGATTTGTTTGTTTGGTCTTTTTTGAGACAGGATCTTGCTATAGGGTTCAGGCTGGCCTTGAGCTCTCTTTGTAGCCCAGGGTGGTCTCGAAAGCCTGTGTAAGTTGAAATAGGGAATTCGCAGCTCCGCCTCTCGACTTCTGGCTGCATCCCACAGGCTCCAAGGGCCCAGGCCTCTCCCCGTCGGGAAATTCATGTTGCCCGGACTTCTGCACCGCTGGCCCCACGCTGGCTTTCCTAAGGGTCCCTTACCATTTAACATTGTTCGTTTCTGCCCCAGTCAGGTAATTCCTGCAACTCTTACTGTTTGTATCTAGATGTCCCCCGCCCCACAAAGCCTCACATGCTAGTAGGTGGGGACTTGGGGAGGCGACTGGATCATGGGGACGTGGTAATTATCAGTTGGGGGGAGACAACTTTGCAATTAAACGATGCAGGGAGCGGAGCCTGGGCGTGGCGTGGGGGCGTGGCCTGGAAGGCCCTATCTCCCCACCCTTAGCTAGCTCCGCTTCGGGCGCCAGGGTGAGCCGCTCTGCCAGGTGGCCCTGCCTTGGCTCTAAGCCCACTGTGAGCTGAAGCTCGAGTGAAGTAAGCCTCACCTCCCTTAGTTGTGGGTACTGGCTGTTTCCCAGCGATGGGAACATGACTGATTCCCAGTGACAAGCCTCAGAACTTGGGCTACACTCAGTCCTTGTCCCCGGCTCTCCCACACAGGAGACCTCCCACCTGCAGTGTGGACAGCGGCTTTCTCTTGGCCTCCGCGGGCCTCTCCGAAACGCTGTCCTTGGCGGCTGGAGCCTGTGCCTTCCCCGCCCCTATGCCTTGAAGTTTTCATGGTTACGTACCTGGGACCTTTACCTCCTTACGGGACACATCTTTCAGTGTCATCTAGACCCACACATTTGCTGAAGTTGCTTCTTCTGCCAGAAGTGTTCCTGTTTTCAGGGATCGACCCCTTGAAAACTGAGCTAGGAATTTTTCTGACATCTCCTCCACTTCACAGCTACCCACCCCCTCCCACTGAGCAATGCTGCCCCTTTCAGCACTTGACACGCAGGAACTAATCCTTCCATACCTGTACCCGACAGCCTGGGCCGGCCTGAGCACAGGTACCTGGAACTCACGCCTGCTAGCAGGAATGAGGACAATGTAG
Organism: Chinchilla lanigera; assembly: GCF_000276665.1. Classification (NCBI taxonomy): domain Eukaryota; kingdom Metazoa; phylum Chordata; class Mammalia; order Rodentia; family Chinchillidae; genus Chinchilla; species Chinchilla lanigera. Next base: position 8,165,712 of record NW_004955456.1, read on the forward strand.
TCCCTAGATAAGACAGCTGGAGTAAAGCTCGTGTCTGACTTCCTCTCTCTGTCTTTGCCTCTCTCTCTTTCCATTACTGAGGATCGAACCCAGGACCTTCGCACTAAGCTACATCCTCAGTGCTTTTTTACTTTTTATTTTGAAGCAAGGTCTTGCTAAGTCGCTAAGTGCCTGGATTGGGCTGGAACCCCCTCCTGCCTCAGCCTGCTAAGTATTGGGCTTACAGGCATGTGCCACCCTGCCCGGCTAAAGGGTTATGTTTTTAAAATGGTAATACAATGGTACCTCCTTATACCAATGCTTTTATTTGCAAACAATTTCGCAAACAAAAGCATTTAGCAAAATTTTGTTTTGGTCTGCAAACTCTACATTGGGTGACACAACGGCAGTCATCTTTCTGGCACAACGTGGCCAACTTTTCCAAAATTGTGGAACAATTTGAATTAGTGAACTAAGGTACCACTGTAGAGCATTACCTACACACTTGTTTGCTTTGTTTTCTTGTTTCTGTTTTTGTTTTTCTTCCGGTACCAGGAATCGAACTCACGACCTTGCACTTGCCAGGCAGGTGCTGTGCGGCTAAGCTAAATCCCCAGTCCCCACATTTGTTAACTGGTTCTAGTAGGCGATGAGTACCAAACAAATTTGGTTGGAAAGGATAGCAAGTGACAAGTCGTAGCTCGTGCATCAACTACCCAAAAAACCACGAGTAACAGGACAAAATTTTAGCATCAAAAATGCATACAAGCCGCGCGTGGTGGCACAGTCCTGTAAACCCAGCGTTCGGGAGACTGAAGCAGGAAGACTGCCACGAGTCTGAAGCCAGCCTGGGCTACAAAGTGAGTTCAAGGCCAGCCTGCATAACCAGCTTAAAAAAAAAAAAAAAAGGATCAAGACCCGGATTCAAGGAGTTTCAAAGCAGTCGAGTACCATGGTGTGCCTCCCGTATATTCAAGTAGCAGGAAGTACAAAATCCATGATATTTAAGGAGTGCCCCTTCGCAAGGCGTGGTGGCGCACGCCTGTAATCCCAGCGCTTAGGAGGCTGACGCAGGAGGATCGTTGGGAGTTCGAGGCCAGCCTGGGCTACAAAGTGAGCTCAAGGCCAGCCT
>NW_004955456.1:8167495-8172779 GCF_000276665.1 Chinchilla lanigera
GCGGGGACGCGCCTGGCCGCCGGCGCGGGGCTCGTGGCCGCGCCTCTCGGAAGACGTCGTAAAATAACGCTCCGCGCCGTTCCCGGGGCGCCCCCGCCGGGCCAGCGGCGTCGGTGAGGACGGTTCGCGCCGCCATCCGTCTCCGACCCAGACAGGAGAGCACGCGGCGGACGTTAAAGCCTTGAGTTCCCGGCGCTCGGGAGACGCGGGCTGGTGTTGAAACTTTCCTTCTGAGCTCGCTGGAGTAGAGGTTCAGTTGCCTGCGCTCATCACGTTGACGTTGCCACGGTCAGCAACCACCGCCCGTCTCCCCTTGCCCTTGGCTCTGTTTCCCTTTTTCCTTTGGGCAGTGTAACTGTTGCCTTTCTGGAAGTGGCGGTGCATTAATGAGCCTCTGGTAACGTGCAGTAGTTGACACTTGAAAAGAGCAAAAGAACTGTTAAGTTCTCTTGTGGGGGGCACCTGAGGATCGAGCCCAGTATTAAACTCTTAGTACAGTATCGTGTGTTGTATTTAATCCTAGGTAGGTTTTGTTTTTATTTTGTTGGCAGTGCTAAAGGTTGAACCTAGGCCCTGGGCGCGACATACATCCTAATCCCTTTTTTATTTATTATGAGATCGGATCTCCCTAAGTTGCTAAATTTCCCCGACTGGTCTTAAATTTGCGAGAACCTGCGATCCTCCTGCCTCAGCCCCCTAGAATGCTGGGATAGCAGGTGCAGCCGCCGTGTCCAGCTGTAGTAGCAATCTTAGGTAGGATGTGCGCAGTAGAAATTGGAGATGGAACCTGGTACCTTTACTTCTTGCTGGGGCCAAATACTGATACTGAGCTCATCTCTGATCTCTGTTCTTTGATTCCCCTCAGGTCCCCCTTGCACTGTTCCTTGCTGGCCTCCTATCGGCCTTAGTGTAGGTATTCTCTAGGACTCAACTAGACTAGTGAATTCACCAGTTCGACTCAATATTGAATGTGAAGTATGTGCTTGAAGCCCTGTGGAACCGGGCTTAGGAGCATGGTCATTATCCCCAGGAAGTTGTGACAGAGACAAAATGCACATAAACCTAACAGATCAGGTACAGGGGAACCCTCCATGACCTCATGTAAGGCCTCTCCAAGAAAGTGACATTAAGGTGAGACCTGAAGGGTACGTGAGAACGTCTTGTGTGGGAGAGAATCAGACATCCAGAGAAAGCCAGGAAAAGTTTAAGAGCTTGGAATACAGGGGGGAGGGGAGGGCTGCTCGAGGAGACAGGGTAAGGAACACGGGCCAGGGAATTCTAACCTTACCGATGGTCGTAGCTCGGATTTTTATTCTGAGAAGGGTGGAAGATAGATATAAGCATAATCTCTGGTGGACATGATGTGATGTGTTTTTATTTTTTTTTTCTTTGATCTATGTTTTTTAGAAATCAGTCTTACATTGGAGAGGGGAGAGCATCCTGGGTAATGGCCAAGTGAGAGGATGTTGGTGCTACTAAGTCTTTTGTCCCATCAGTATATACTCGTCCACCATACGGCAGCCACTATTGGCTACGAGGAAACAGCAGTGAATTCTTAGTCACTTTCCTTGTCCGTGAGACACAGTACCTGGCACCCACAACTTAGAGGAGGAGAAGTTTATTTTGGCTCCCTTACAGTAATCTCAATCCTTGCATGGCCGCCTGGCTCTGGGCAGAAGTGCTTGGAGGAAGGACCTGGGCAGAGGACAGCTGTTTGTGTCATGGCAGCCAGGAAGCAGAGAGAGGGGCTGAACCAGGGAGAGGGAGATGCACCCTTCCAGATCACACCCCAGGGGGGCTGGGGATTTAGCTCAGCGGCACAGCAAGGTCATGAGTTCGATTCCTGGTTCCGGGGGAAAAAAAAAAAAGATCATACCCCAGTACCACTGCCTGACAGGAGGTCCCCTGCAGCCTCACCCCCATAACACAGTCACCTTCCAAAAGTCCCACCTAGGAGTGCGTGAGACCTTTGGGGACATTCTTGATCCAGATGGTGACATTGAAGGAGGTACACAGGGCTCTCTGGTAGCCTGCTAGTGTAGTAATTCAGAGAGGAGAAGCAGAGGGATCCGGAGCAGTTTAGAACCTTGTAAAGTTTGAGGTGGCTGCATGATGTTTATTTGAATGAACAAAGTAGCCAGTTGGCTGGGACTCCCCAGAAAAAATAATTGGGCAGAGGGCAACATATAGAGAAAGATACTGATACATAGTGAGAGATACATGGTTTCCTTACACTGTTTTTTAAAACAGGAGGAGTGGATGAGATCACTGGAGGAGAGAATGTGGGTAGAGAAGAGGCTGAGAAACAAGCCTGAGATGGGTCAACATGTAAGGTTGGACAGAAGAGGGGGACCCTTCAAGGTCAGCCAGGAGAAGCCCACAAGGTCACTGTTAAAGGACAGCGGCCAGCAGGGGTGTTTGTAGGAGGGCATCAGCTATGCCAGTACTGTTTTCCTGTTTTGTTTTGTTTTGTTTTGTCTTTTTGAGACAAGGTCTCACTATGCACTTCAGGCTGGCCTGAGCTCACTTTGTAGCCCATACTGGCCTCCAACTCACAATAATCCTCCTGCCTCAGCCTCCTGAGTGCTGCGATTACGGGTGTGCGCCACCACACCCAGCTGCTAGTGCTGCTTAAAGATTAAGATCACAGAAGAAAACTGAATCTGCCCACAGTGGTGTTGTGGGGGACCCACAAACAGCTCCTTGTCTTTCAAGCCTTCGGCTCCGTGCATTCACTACTTCACGTAATTGTTGGGTTTCTCCTCCACGCTACCTAGACTCCAGGACCTCCAGCACAGCTGGCGCCTTGTGTCTCACATGGGCTGGGACCGTATTGTCTCTGCCCCCACCAGTGAGCTGAGCTCTCGGAAGGCAGGCTTGGGTTTACTTACCTTTGTGTCCTTAGCTTGGCCCAGTGCCTGGCACATGCTGGGCCTGGTCGGTAAATATTTGAGGATCAGAAGCATTCAGCCAGCCCTGCTACCTGCAGGCCCATTGTGATGTATTTTCTTTCTTGGATTTGCTATGCATAAACCCTAGCACCATCCTCCACCCCTATCGGACCTGTTCCTCCCTCACCCCAGGAATGGATTCTTTCCCTTCTTCCCTACTGCCATCCTCCTCACCCTGGACCCTCCATTGATGCATCCGGTGCGTGTGTATCAGGTGCCCCCTTTATACCTTGTGCTGGCCGCACTAGGGAGCCCAGAAACTGTGCCCCCTGCCTGTATTGCCTTTGGCATCTGCCACACCACTACCAGGCTGCTTTCTACACTTCTTTGAAAATTTGCCGGCATGGCACCTGGTGAAGGAGGAAGAGCAGCTCGTAGGTGAGGTGCACAAGAGCCTGATCTCTGTGCCTCCCCTCGAGGCTCGCCCATCACCCACTCCCTGTTCTCCTGCCTTGCGGAACCCTTCGTGGCATGGCCCGGAAGTGTAGGAAACCTCGTTGGTCTCCCCGTACCCAGGGAGGAATGGTGGTGGGTTTGAGGAAGATAAAAACGAGACAAGAGCTGGGTCACGTGGAGGCGACCTCTTACCTGATGGGCAAGAGGACCTACCATCAACAGTAGGGGCGTTTATTTATACTCTAGCAAGGTTAGTATCTTGAGAGGCAATGTTTTTTGTTTTTTTGGTTTTTTCCTGGTACCGGGAATGGAACTCACGACCTTGCGCTTGCCAGGCAGGTGCTGTGCCACTGAGCTAAATCCCCAGAACCTCGAGAGGCGCTGTTGCGGAGCTACTAAGACTGTATTGTCCAGGCAGGATGCTTTTCTCAAGACTGAGGTAGCTTGGGGCTGGGGATTTAGCTCAGCGGCAAAGCACCTGCCTGGCAAGCGCAAGGTCGTGAGTTCGGTTCCTGGTACCGGAGAAAAACCACACACACAAAAAAAAGACTGAGGTAGCTTGACTGCTTGAGGCACTCTGGCTCTGTCCTGCCCTCACACTTACAACCAATTCCCAGTTCCCGCGGTTCCCAACAAGGAAGTGTGCCACTCCTGGGTCTCTAGTTAGGCTACTGTGGCTGCCTTCAAGGCTGAATGGATTAAAAATGTTACCCTTTCAAGGTCATTTTGCCTTGGGTGTCAGATCTGGTGAATGAGGTGGGTGGGGACACAGTGTCCTGTTTTGACGAGCCTGCCTGCCCATTGGATGGCTTTCGGCAGCAGCATTCAGCACGCCTCATAAAAACGCTCATGAAGACTTCAAGAATTGTTTTGAAATCTGGGATGGATGTGTTTGAAACAAGGGGGATAACTGGCAGTGTGTTTTGCTGTAATGCATATTTTATTTAAACATTCACCCATGTACATGTGCCCCTCGACTGGACTTGTCACCTGCCTCGCTTGTCCTCCAGGACAGACTGGGAAGGTCTGCACTGGGGTCCCTCCCCCCAAATGCGATTGTAAGCCGGCGGCCCGTTCCCTACAGCCCCTGCGCTGTGTGCTTCTGCTTCTACGATACCTGTGTCTCCCTGGTGTGTACTGACAGGTTCCCCCAGGTGACTGAACAGGCTCAGCACTGACCCAGTGTAATGCCCACAGAGCCAGCACATACTGCCCACTGTGTTGAAAGTCTGGAGGCTGGGCGAGGTGGCGCACACCTGTAATCCCAGCACTCGGGAGGCTGAAGCAGGAGGATCATTGTGAGTTTGAGGCCAGCTTGGGCTACAGAGTGAGCTCAAGGCCAGCCTGAACTGCATAGGGAGACCCTATCTCAAAAAAAAAAAAAAAAAAAAGACAGTCTAGCGTGTTATAGGACGTGCTTCTTTCTGCCCCCTCTGACACACCACCCAGACTCCTGACCTTGGTGAGTGTCACTGTCAGTAAGAACCCAGGCCTTCCTGGATCTTATCACTGGCAGCTGTTGGCATAGCTGCTCCTGCGGAGTCCTTGGATTCCTTCCGTGATTCAGATTAGACCACTAGATGCATGTAGCACGTTGAGTAGCTTTAGTTGCCTTCTTCTTTAGAAGACTGCAGTTTGACGGTTACTTGAGAGTGACAGAATTGTCACCTCCTGTTACATGTGCCATGTAGGACCGTGTGTTAATTTGCACTGGTACTGTACTGATACTAATTTATTACTTTGCTTATTTAATATGAGTTTGCTGCTTTTGAATCTTTGAAGGATTAAAAAATGTTTTATTTCTTGATCGCTATAAGAAACATTAGTGATTTTATTTTAGTCTTTTTTTTTTTTTTTTTTTTGTCTTTTTGAGACAGGGTCTCGCTATGCAGTTCAGGCTGGCCTTGAGCTCACTTTGTAGCCCAGGCTGGTCTCGA
>NW_004955456.1:8172879-8176932 GCF_000276665.1 Chinchilla lanigera
TTGTCTTTTTGAGACAGGGTCTCGCTATGCAGTTCAGGCTGGCCTTGAGCTCACTTTGTAGCCCAGGCTGGTCTCGAACTCACAACGGTCCTCCTACCTCAGCCTCCTGGGCGCTGGGATTACAGGCGTGCGCCACCACACCCGGCTCATTACTGATTTTATATTGGCATTTTTGTTTGTATATTTGTAAGTTCACAGCACTCAGAAATCTTTATCCAGGTTTTCAGCTATGTGAGATACCCTGTGAATTATTTTTGGTTTGTTTTATGGTGCTCGAAATAGAACCCAGGGCCTTGCACATGCTATGCAAATGCTCTACTCTGAGCTATATCCCTTTCCCTTTTAAAATTTTTTTTATCTTGAGACAGGGTCTCTCAAAATTAACACAGTTGGCCTCAAACTTGTGCTCCCTCTGTCTTTGCCTTCTGAGTAGCTGGGATTACAAGTGCGCACCACCACATCTATTAAGAGTTATTTTTTAAGTTAAAAATAACATCTCAGCCAGGCATGGTGATGCACACCTGTAGTTGCAGCACTTGGGAGGTTGAAGCAGGAGGATCACCATGAGTCTGAGGCCAGCCTGGGCTACATAGTGAGTTCAAGACCAGCCTGAACTACATAGCCAGACCCTCTCTCAAAAATGAATGAATAAATAAATAAATATAATATCTTATGAAGAAGAAATTGTAATGTTTGTTTAGTAAAGCAAATAGTTACTATATTAAGGGGAAAAAGATGCCGATGTGAAATTTAGAGCACTGTTATTTCCAGAGTACTATAGTTGAATAAGAATAGAGATTTAAAAAAAAAAAAATAAGAATAGAGATTTATATTTTCTAGTGTGGAATCTAAATGTTCATCTCATGACGCAATGGGAATTTGCCCTACTGTGTTTTTCTTGTCCCTGTTTAAATTGCTGGGCCTCTTCCACAGTTGCCCTGAGGTTACTCTCTCTCTTCCACCTACTTTTGTCTGGTGATGGTGGTGTCCTGAGGCAAGGCTGCTATACAGATGATAATGAGACTTTTGAAAATCTTGCAGTGTTTCTATAGAGATCCCCTGGAATGGGTTTACACTAGCCTGTCTGCAGCCCAACTTTGTTTCTGAAGCACTGGCTGAGTGTGCGCCTTGGCCATTTGGAATCCCAGCACATTACTTCCAGGAAAGTGCAGAAAAGGGGTCAATCAAAGATCAGAACTCTGCAAAGTACCCTGTACTAACTCTAGCCGAGATGGTGCTCAGGAATTATAAAAGGGGTTGGGCAGAAAGAAAGGCCATGGACTCAGAAGGCTACATTCTGCATAATAGGACGTTCTGGAAGGACGGAACTATAGGGACAGGGACAGAGCAGTGGTTGCCATAGTTGGGGAGAGGACTGATTACAAAAAGGGGAACTTTGGAAATTGAAGAAACTTCTTTTATAATGATGATTATATGATTTTATGCATTTGTCAAAACAGAAGACTATGCAGAAAGAAGTGTGCTGTACTGTACGTAAGTTTGAACGAAAATGTAGACATAAGGACGCAGTTTGTTACTTGATCATGGTTATGTAAGGCTAGAAAGAAAGTGTCTTGACCAGGTCTGAATTTCTTCAGTATTGTTTTCAGTGGTTACTTATAGAAAGATTTCAGAACATGTACTTTTTAGGTATCCTAGCTAATTTTTAATTATAAAAATAATACTGAATTGTTTCACATAATGCACGTTTACTCCTGCTCCAAGCGCAGTCACAGTCCCCAGAGGTAATCACTGCTTACGGTTTGCTTTGTGCCTGCTCTTCCCACATAGTTTCTCTCAGAGGCACCAACGTGCCAGTGCATGTAGAGCTATCTCGATCTTTTTAATGATTGCATATTTTCCGCTCTGGGCATTCCCTAATTTAGTTAGCCAGCCTGTATTAATGGATATGCAAATTGCCTGTATTAGGAAAATCTGAAAACAAGACAGTAAAGAATGTTTTTGTGCATTCAACTCTGTGCGCTTATCTAAATATAGTTGCCTGCAGGATATAACCACAAGAGTAGTCATTGGGCCAAATGTCACAGCTTCAGTTTTGTTATAAATAGTGTCACACTGCCCTCCAGATTGTACAGGTTTGTATTCTCACTAACAAGCGTATGTATGGGAGTTAAACGTGCACTTTAAAATACATGGGTAAAAGCCGGGCGTGGTGGCACACACCTATAATCCCAGCGCTGGGGAGGCGGAGGCAGGAGGATTGTTACGAGTTCGAGACCACCCTGAGTTACAAAGTGAGCTCAAGGCCATCCTGAACTGCTTAGTGAGACCCTGTTTCAAAAAGACAAAAACATCATCATCATCATCATCATCATCATAAATCCATGGGTTAAAGTGTAGGTTGTGGAGTGAGCCAAATTTATTCTTGGGGATCATGCCCAGGACCTCCCACATGCTGGGCAAATGCTTCACAGCTGATATACATCCCAGCTCTGACCCCACACACACACCCTTTGAGAAAGGGTTACGCTTATATAGTGCAGAATGTAGTGCGAGCTGGCCTTGAACTTGCTTTTGTACCCCAGGCTGACCTTGAACTCATGGTGAACTTCCTGCCTCAGCCTCCCAGGAGTGCTGGGTTTACAGACATGTGCCACCACACCACCCTTTTTTTTCCCCAAGCCTTTTATTTCAACCTTTTTGTTGTTGTTCTTTTGAGACAGGGTCTCACTATGCAGTTCAGGCTGGCCTTGAGCTCACTTTGTAGCCCAGGCTGATCTCAAACTTGCAACAGTCCTCCTGCCTCAGCCTCCCTAGTGCTGGGATTACAGGCATGTGCCACCATACCCAGCTTCCTATTTTAACCATTTTAAAGTGTATAATTTACTGACACTAGCTGCAGTCACAATGTTGCACAACCGTTACCACTTGTCTCCAAATCAAATCTTTTCTTAAATCATGGAAAAATGTATATAACAGCATGGCCCTACCTTCTATCCCTAAAATCTGATTGTCTAGTCCACATATACTTTTTCTGTGCTTTGGACGTAGAGGTATCGAAATCAGCGCAGATTGCTGAGACAAACATGAGAGCTCTTAGGAGTTGCTGCGCGCTTTCCTCTGCGCCTCCTGCCATTTAGAGGGTGTGTTGTCCCGTCAAAAAGCTGACGCGCTGTGGAGTCTGTTCGTTGTCTGGAGTGAGGGTCAGCGTGTATTTGCTGAGTTGATCGATGGACGTATGAGAGAGCACTATACTCTGAGACACTTCTAGAGACACTGAGGTCGCCGCACTCCTGATGAGATCACGTTACCGGGTTTGTTCTTCTGCAGGAGACTGACATCTTCCGATAACAGACCTCGAGAAGACAGCTGGTTAAAATCCTTGTTTGTCAGGAAAGTTGATCCCAGAAAAGATGCTCACTCCAATCTCCTGGCCAAGAAGGAAACTAGCAGTCTGTACAAGTTGCAGTGTGAGTAGCAAGTTTGCTGCCTTCCTGTTGGCTTTTGCTTGTTTGTTCATAAGTTTATTGTCGGATTTTTTTTATTTCAGTTCACAATGTTAAACCGGAATGCCTGGAAGAGTACAACAAAATCTGGTGTGTATGCCCAACTACCTTTCCTTAGGGAATAAATGACTTAAACTTTTTTTATTTTTAAATCCCAGTTGATAGCAAGAACTCAGATATCTTACCTCCTTTGAGCCAATGTTAGAGGCTTTTAAACTGGGTGTGTGGGATTGCCAGTGCCATTTTTATTTTAAGCACTCACACAGCTAAATCATCACCTAGTCTATCAAACCTTAGAATGCCTCTGGGCTCTCAGGGTTGGAAAGAACTTTGCAAAGCCCTCTCACCCATCTGTTCAGTCGGTGCTTGAGTCTTTTCTGCAGACCCACCTGTCTGGCTATGCTTACACGGGCGCTTCTCTGAACAGTTTAGAATATCAGAAACTGGAATTCATATTCCTGTGACTTTCTTTATTCCTTGTTTCCCTCCTAAGTAAAAACTGGTATGTATTTGGGTGTAACTATCTTTTCTTCCTAAGTCTTCCCTTCTCCGGAATCCCAGTCCCTTGAGGTAGTTGCCATACGAT
>NW_004955456.1:8177297-8191747 GCF_000276665.1 Chinchilla lanigera
CAAATATAATGAAATTATTTTTTAATCTTTACTGTATTTTCATGAGCAAGTAAATGATTCTGTCTATAGAGTCAGCAAAATTCCATGAGCTAAAAACATTTTGTTGTTTTAGTGCTTCCTTGTTGGGGGTGTTTTTGTCAAATGTAACATTTGACTAGAATTTCTTGCTCATCTTGGCATATTTTACTTTATTTAAAAATGACCTAAAACAAGATATGGTGGCACATGCCTATAATCCCAGCACTTGGGAGGCTGAGGCAGGAGGATCACTTCAAATGCAAGGCCAGCCTCGGCTACAGAGTGACTTCAGGGTCTGGGCTACTTAACAAGACCCTGTCTCAAAAAAAAAAAAAAAAAAAATTGAAGAAAATTCTAAAACAAAGTAAATATTTATTGCTTAGTCTTTTCTGGGGGAATGAAAGTTGTCTCTATGCTAGTGCTTCCCTGGTTTATTTCTCTTGTCTTGTTTTTATCATTTCCTCTGCCGGCTCAGATTTCTGGGTATCTATTCGTATTTGTATTTGGATACTCTTCCCTCACTCTAAAGCCAACACAGATTCACCTTGTCCTGTCCACCTCCCTGTCTGTATGTGCTACTTAACCCTTTTCCTTGGCTCTTCATGAGAATATGAAGAGCTGGTCGCTACGGGTTGGCCCGTCTTCGTCTGACATGCACAGTATTTGGATTCTCTTTGCTTATTTCTCCGTCTCCCTCTCCCGCCAGTGAACCCCAGCCCCAGCCTCCCCTCCTTCTGGCTCCTTGCCTTGCGCTCCTCCCTGTGACCCCGCCCCATCCTGGAGCCCATTACCCAAAGGCCTGTCGGGTTGACTTGCTCCCCATTAGGTTTTCTCTTTTCTCTGAAACTTTTAGCAGCTGTTTCCAGAACATAAAGACTGAACTCCTCTTGGTTTTTAGGGACCCCTATAATGAGATTCTGCCCAGCCCATCGAGTTCTGGGTACAAGTACGGCCTTCCTTACAACCTCCTTTCAGGTAAGGCCAGGGCTGGAAGGAGCAGGTGTGGGGCCCCCAGCGAAGAGGATTGGCTGGGATTGACCCCAGCTCGACGCATGACTTTGGTCTTGCTGACAAACTGGGGCCCAGCTGTCAGGCTCCCTATGCCTTTGCGGGCCCCAGGAGGCCACTTGTACCAGTGCCTTCTGCGTTTGCTCTGATTCAGAGCTGTTTACTTCCTGCTCCTGTCATGTGGCCAAAAAGAAACCCATTTTGGTCTTCCTAACATAACCCACATTCCCCACCCTGATTCTCACCAGTCCCCGTTATTTCTGAACAGTCCTGGGGTACGCGAGGTGGGGGATGCCTTTAATATTGGATCTTAGTTTTAAAAAGTTAAACACCCCCCTTCAAAAGAAAACGTGGTTATAAAAGGTCTGGGTTTTCAGTCAGACCGAGGCTGTTCGGAGCGTGGCTCTGTCACGTCTTCGTATGTACCCCATCATGGTACCCCAGCATCTAGTGGTGGTCACCAGCCTGGCAGGATGCATTGTCTGCGAATCATTTGATTTTTTTTTTTTTGGTGTTTTTTTTTTTTTTTTCTTCCGGTACCAGGAATCGAACTCACGACCTTGCGCTTGCCAAGCAGGCGCTGTGCTGCTGAGCTAAATCCCCAGCCCCTGCAAATCATTTGAGCAGGTTCTTCTCCGACCTTCGTAACTGTTTTGCAATCCATTGTTGAATAGATGCAGTTTTTCTTTTCAAAAATTATACAGGTCTGAGGTTTCCTCCTGATATAAATAAAGCATCATGCCTCTTCCCTGCCCCTGCGCGGCAGTCTCTAGACCATAAGTCAGCGTGCCCGGAGCTGAGCGCTGGCGCCGCCCTCTGTCCCGATAATGCGCCGGCCCGGCAGGCGCGGTGCCCCTGCTCCCCTGCGGCTGAGGGGAATGACGCGGGTGTGTGTTCGAGGACTGCGCAGTTCTCTGGAATCGCTCGGCCGGTCGAATTGCGTAGAAGCTAACTTTTCCTTGATGTGTGTCTTCACTGGTCTTCCCCGCTACCCGAGCCCCTTGACGCCCCGGGGGCGCTTGCGGGTGGGGTGCGTCCACACTCCGCTGTTCGGGCCTGTCTCCGCCCTCCTTCCGGCCTCCTTGCCCGCTGTTCCTGTCACCTCAGCCTGCTGCCCGTCTGCTGGCTGCTTCCGTCTTCCATGCTATTTTCTTCTCTCTTCTACTTCATGCTCTTTTCTGCTGCTCCCGTGTCTCATGCTTTTTATCTTTAGAATCAGCAGAGCTTAGCTTTGTAAACATCACATTCCTAAGTAATTCTTCTTCTTCCTTTTTTAAAAGCTTTTTTCAGTTTTTTTCTCCTGAAATGGAAATCATAGACCCACAGCTCCTGCAATCTTGGGACCTTTGGCTCTTTTTTCCATCATTTTATATTTGAGTTGCTAACAGCTCTTCTAGATGGTTGAGGTTTGAGCCAGAGTTGCTGATAAGTGAAGTGTTAGATTACAGTGGAGTTCAGCGCAAAGCGTAGTTCTGCCCGTCCTTTGATCATAAATGTGCTCCAAGGTGCGCTGCCACAGAGTGGGCGTTCTGTTCCTGGTACCACTGCTTAGGTGCTGTCCGCTCGTAAGTTCCACTGGTTGTTTAATTAGTGCTGCTGTTTCTTCTCTTTAAGTCAGGAGGTGTTGCCCAAGATCCACGAGGATAAGCACTACCCCTGTGCCTTGGTGGGGACTTGGAACACGTGGTACGGCGAGCAGGATCAAGCTGGTAGGAAGCAGGTCTTTGGAGCAAATGCTTCTTCCTTAGGCATTTTTGTAATTACCTAAATGATTTTCTAATTAATGTTTGTTTTTATAATCAGAGCTGTCCATATCTCAGCCATGGTATGGTTAAAATAATAATTCATTCCAAAGCCTACTTTTTAATTATTTTCTGTGTTTGAATCCGCTGTGTGACCTTTACAATGTAAGCCCGTACGTGGCACATGGCAGCTGTATACTCTGTTAGCGTCCTACCTGAAGGTGAGAGTGTCAGGAGTCTCTAAACGTGTACTGTCTTTTCAAATGCGTTTCAGTGCACCTCTGGAGGTACGAGGGAGGCTATCCAGCCCTCATGGAGGTCATGAATAAACTCAGAAGAAATCAGGTAATGATGTTGAAAAACGGTGCCGTACTTAGCATAGATACAGGAGATCCTGACCCAGAGTTAAGTGACTTTTCTGCCATTAATCCCTATTAATGAACTCTTCAGTTTTTGTCATAGAAATATTATCATTTGGATGCTCATTTCTATTTAAACATAAAGTAACCATTGTAATACGACTAAAATAGCAGTTCTTGGTGTCCACCTACTCTTTTTGTTTGTTTCGGGTACCAGGGAGCGAACTCAGGACCTTGTGCTTACCAGGCAGGCACTTGTGCAGCTGAGCTATATCCCCAGCCTTCTGTTGGAAAAGTCAGCTGTACTTTGAAACTGGAAAATCAGCCGGATAGACACAGTCAGCCTGAATGGCCTGATGCTGTCCATTCTACTTTAGGAACTGTCAGCCACACACTTGTTCTTTTTTTTTTTTGGTACCGGGAATCAAACTCAGGGCTTGCCCTTGCCAAGCAGGCACTGTGCCACGGAGCTACATCACCGGCCCCACACACTTGTTCTTTATCTCGGACTGACTGCTCTCCTACCTAGCCCACTTTCCGTAACAGGTGCATGTTGGTAGTTTATTTCTTGCCATACTGGCGATTGCACCCAGGACCTTCACACTGAGGTATCTCCCCAGCGCTACCTCCTTTTATTTATTTGTTTATTTTTGAGACAGAGTCTTGCTAAATTGCCCAAGCTGGACTTGAACTTGTAATCCCCCTGCCTCAGCCTCCCAGAGTGCTGGGACTAAGGTGCATGCTGCCATTCCCAGATAGCAGAGGGAATTGTGACAGCCAGACAGCGTTACAAAAGGAAGTCTTTTTGTGTAGGTTCCCAGACCAGCGTAAACACCTTCCGAGTTACTTGCTGTTTGTAGTCATCATGTTCCCTCCATGTACATGCTAGGGAAATCCAAAAATGGAGAGAACTAATTGTGGTTACCTTACTTAAATATTTAGGGTAACAATGCAATTTGTTGTCTAAACCTGGACAGTAGCCGGGTGTGGTGGTGCTCGCCTATAATCCGAGCACTCAGGAGGCCAAAGCAGGAGGACTGCTCTGAGTTTGCTGCCCGCCTGGGCTACACAGTTCAAGTGCAGCCTGAATTACAGTGAGACCTTGTCTCAGAAAACCAAGATAAACAAACCAGCCAACCTGGACAGAGAGTGAAAAGGAGGTGTAAGTCACTACCCCGCTTCAGCAGCTAGAAACTAGGATTGTCTGCTGGCCAGGCGGGTCATGCTAATTACTCTATAATCTCATTCCATGGCAACATAACTGTTACTAAAGGACATTTATGTAAGTACTAGAAGATTTCATAAGCCCATTTTTTTTTTCATGGAAAGGAATTTGCAGATTTCCGTAAGGCAAGAAGCAACATGCTCCTCTCCAGGAAGAATCAGCTGCTGCTCGAGTTCAGTTTCTGGAATGAGCCTGTCCCCCGCTCAGGACCTAATATCTATGAACTCAGGACTTACCAGCTCCGAGTAAGTGCTGAATGCGAGGGACCTGTCCCCTCGTTCTGTGACAAAGCGCAGGCACTGTCTCGACAAGAAAGACCTCAAGTGTAGGAGTAGGCAAAGGTTATAGGACCTAGTACAGTGCAACCAGAACAACTAGTAAATATTAGGACAGTTGAACAACAGCATCATTAAAAGTCACGTGCTCAGCTGGGTGTGGCGGCACATGCCTGTAATCCTAGCACTTGGGAAGCTGAGGCAAGAAAAGTCACGTGCTCAGTAGAGCCCAGTAACCACTTTTGTAATGGCAAAAGATGAAGTGATGGCCTCGGTGTATCCGAAGGATAAACCTAAATTTGGTTTGGGATTTTGGGGGCGTGTGGGGAGGATTGACCCCAGACCTTTGCATTGCGGTACATCCTCGGCCCTTTTATTTTCTTTGAGACAGGATCTCTAAGTCACATGTCCACATCTCTAAGTCAGACCGTCCTTGCTGAGCTCAAACTTGTAATCTTCCTGCCTCCACCTCCCGGAGTCTCCACCTCCCAGATTACAGGCATGAGTGACCACCCTGGCCTGCTATGGCTTTGATAACCGTAAATGGATTAAAAACTCCTGCCATTATGTGTACGTTGTCTTCTTGTATGAAACCATAAAGTGTGACTCCCATTATGAGCTAGGAAAACAAGCATATAATCATCATTTTATTCCTGTTTCTTTATTTCATCACAGACAAACTAACAAATCTAAATCTCTTTTCAGCCAGGAACCATGATTGAATGGGGCAATTATTGGTGAGTATACTATTGATGTTTGTGTGTGTTTTGTTTTGTTTTGTTTTTTTCCAGTACCAGGAATCCAACTCACGACCTTGTGCTTGCCAGACAAGCGCTGTGCCGCTGAGCTAAGCTGAGCTAAGCTGAGCTAAATCCCCAGCCCCCAACTGATGTTGAGTTTGTAAGTCTTAACAGATTATTTTAAAGCACAGTGTTAATTTTAATTTTAAAAGTCTCTGAGGATAATAAGGCTGTGACTTGACACTGGGCTGGGGTGTCTTGCTGTGGCACCTGTGTTGTTCTCAGGCTCCCAGCCCAAGTGTGATGCTTCCGGCTCCTGGATACCTGTGGCTGAGGCACACAACCCCCTGCCCAGCTTAGACTGCCACCTTGTGTAATGTTTTTATATGAAAATTTTCCAGCTGGTTGTGGCACGCCTGTAATCCCAGCACTCGAGAGGCTGAGGCAGGTGGATCCACGGGTTCGAGGCCAGTCCATTCTACATAGTGAGTTCAAGGTCAGCCTGAACTGCATAACGAAACCCTGTCTCAAAAAGACACACACACAAAAAAAGAGAGAGATAGTCCTGGCGTAAAGATGGACATACAGACAAATGGAATAGAATTAAACGACCAGAAATAAGCCATTATATTTATAAGCATTTGTTTTTTGACAGATGTGCCAAGGTAATTCAGTGAGGAAATTAACTAAAAAAGGGGGGGGCGGTATCATAGTACTTAAATATAACAATTAAATTATGCAACTTTTAGAGGGAAATCTTTGTGACTTTGAGTTAGGCAAAGAGGTATTAGATATAATACAAAAACAATCCGCAAAAGAAAAAGAATTGCTAAATTAGAAGTCATCAAGATTTAAAAACATGTACTTTAAGGGACATCATTGTAGCTGAGTTTGGTAGCACACCCCTGTAGTCCCAGCACTCAGGAGGCTGAGGCAGGAGGATCGCTGTGAGTTCAGGGCCCGCATGGGCTATATAATGAGTTCAGATCCAGCCTGCGCCACAGAGACTGTCTCAAAAACAAACAAACAACAAGGATATCATTTTAAAAATTAAGATAAATACAAACTGTAAGAAAAAGTATCAGCAAGGATGTAGAGAAATTAGAACCCTTTTCGCTGAGCTTGAAATGTGAAATGTTACAGCCATTATGAAAGTCAATCTGGAGGCTCCTCAAAAGAATTAAAGTAGAATGGTGTTGAAGATCTAGGAGGGCCACTGCGGGGTAGATGGCACACGAATTTAGTGTAGGCGCTCACCGGCATTTGCACGCCCGTGTTCATCACAGTTACTCCCAGGAGTCAAGAGCTGGAAGCAGTCCGGGTGACCATCGCCGGCGAGTGGTTCGGGACAGCTACGCGTCCGGATAAAAGAGGAGGCCTGTTAGGAGAAAGCCAGTCCTGTCACGGGACATAATGGCTGAGCCTTGGGGGCATTATGTAAAGTGAAATAAGCCAGTCACAGGGCAATACTGTGTGGTTCCACTCCTGGAGCTGTGACCAGAGGGGTCAGAATCGTGGAGACAGAAATGCGGCGTGGTTGCCAGGGGCTGGGGCGTTGTGGTGGGAGTAGAGCTGCAGTTTTGCAAAGTGACGAAGTCCTGGGTATCTGTTCTGTACCAGGGGGATACCCTCGACCTGCTGAACAGTACACTTACAATTGATTAAGATGAGAAATTTGAGGGTAGCTTTTTTACCATAATAAAAAGTAAATAAAATTTTTTAAAATAAATTTTAAAACTTTGGGAGGGAAGTGCTGAGGATTAAACTGAGACTTCACACAAGATGAGCTACATCCCACTAAGACATGTTTTTTAAAAAGGCAAAGGAAGCCAGGTGTGATGGTGCACACCTGGGATCCCAGCACTTGGGAGGCTGAGGCAGAAGGATCCCTTTGAGTTCAAGGTCACCTTGGGCTACATAATGAGTTCAAGGACAGCCTGCACTACATAGTGACACCCTGTCTCAAAAAAAAGGCTGGGGTTTGTAGCTCAGTGGCACAACCGCCTGCCTGGTGCAAATACATACATAATTAAATAAATGAATGAATGAATGAATAAATACATACATACATACATAGGCAAGCACGCACGCACGCACAGGATTTGAATAGACATTTCACCAGAGAACATACACGAATACCTACTAAATACATGAAAAAAATGTTCAATATCTGTAGCCATTAGGGAAAACTACAGTGAGAATTCCTTCACAGCCACAGGGTGGCTGTCACTAAGAGAACATGTGTGGCCACAGTAGCCTTCAGGTATTGCTGATGGGAACGTAAGATGAGAGCCACTGGGGAAAACCATCCAGCAGTTCTTCGGATATGACCCAGCAGTTCTGTTTCCGGGAACACACTCAAGAAATGAAAACACACACACACGCACACGCACACGTTCACAGCTGCATGTTTCATAATGGCCCAGAACGGGAACAGCCCAAATGCCGGTGCGCAGATGAACAAACGGCTCTGTCTGAACAGTGGGACGCAGCTCAGCGAGAAGTGAATGGCCTGCAGCCTGCAGTGGCGTGGGTGAACTTGACAAGCACACTACATAAAATACATAAGGCAGAGCGGATCGTGTTACCTGATGCTGTGTTTATGAAGTGTCCAGAAAAAGCAGGTGTACGCAGACGTAGATAGCGGGTTCCCAGGGCAGAGCATGGAATCGGGGGTGACTGCGGATGGTCCGAGGGACCCTCGGGCACAGTCAGGTGGCGATCGTTGCGCAAGTCCATACATTTTCTAAACACCGCAATTGTGTACTTAAAGGGATTCCATGGTTTGTAAACTACAATCCAAGAAAGCTGCTAACGACATGCCTCACTTAAAGAGTTTAAACCACAAATCCAAGGTTAATTCTCGATGAAGAAATCAGTTCATGTAATATAATCAAGGCTGGAAGAGGAGTTCACATGCTCTCGCAGCAGGCACACAGTCTGTGTGGTTACACCGCAGAGGTCCCTGTGCAGGTCTCCCGCTGTCTTTGTGGCCTGACACTTCCGAGGTGGTCAGTAAGTGCCAAGGAATAAAGAGGTGACAGAAACTAATGATTGCGTGAGAACTACATCAGTTGTAATTGCTCAGGTTGTAAACCTAAACGCCTTAAAGAAATGGATTATAGCCTGGTGTGGTGGCGCACTCCTGTAATCCCAGCACTCAGGAGGCTGAGGCAGGAGGATCGTAGCAAGTTCGAGGCAAGCCTGGGCTACAAAATGAGCTCAAGGCCAGCCTACACTGCATAGCGAAACCCTGTCTCAAAAAAAAGACAAAAAAAAAGAGAAATAGATTGTAGTATATTCATCTGTGGGGTTGTAGAAAATGGTTTAAAGCAGATCTAGCCGAGCATGGTGGCGCATGCCTGTAATCCCAGCACTCAGGAGGCTGAGGCAGGAGGATCGTAGCAAGTTCGAGGCAAGCCTGGGCTACAAAATGAGCTCAAGGCCAGCCTACACTGCATAGCGAAACCCTGTCTCAAAAAAACAAAAAAATAAAGCAAATCTATAACTGATAGCATGGATAAATCATGAGAACACCATGTTAAGGAGAAAGAGCTACAAAAGAATTTATAAATGTGATACCTTCTACGTAAATTTTCTTTCTTTTTGTGCAGTACAGGGGGTTGCACCCAGGGCCTACTCACAGAGCTACCTCATAAGTTGTTTTTTCTATTTTATTTTGAGGCAGGACCTTGCTAAATTAACTAACTTACCAGCTGGGCTGGAGCTTGGAATTCTCCTGCCTCAGGCTTTCAGAGTGCTGGGGTTATAGGCCTGCACCACCACGCCCAGCTATGGGAGTCTTTAAAGATACAGCAAGAGTACTACTGCTGGTGGATACTGCGGAGAGTGGAAATGTAAACACGGACGGGAGGACCGCAGCAGCGGCAGCCCTGGGGGAGGAGGGAGGCGGGTGGAGTTGAGGATGAACAGAAAAGATGCTTCCCAGTCTGCAGTGTTTATATCTTTATGAGAAGAACCAAGCAAAATACAGCAAAACACGAAGTATTAATGTTTTAAAATAAGGGATTAGAACATTACTTTATAATGTTAAAAATTAAAATCATCTTAGAGCGTGTTCAGAAGGCAGTTGGTAAGATCTGACTCCAGTGTTAGGGGCCCTACCTCCTAATAAAAACTACTTTAGAAATTAAGAGTAGAGGATTTTTTAATAATTGAAGTGAGGAAAAGAGAATTTACCTTTAGGTAGATTCTACCAACTAGAGAAAATAATTTACTTTTTTTATATGCACATAAACATTTTTATCATCTGTCCCATCATCGCACCCTCCTGCCCATTTCCACTTTTGGGGGCGTTTCGTTGTGAAGTATTTTGGTCCTATTCATGCTCCGTATTACCTGCCCCTACACCCTTTCCTCTCCGTCTTCCCTTCCTCTTGCCTAATAAGCGTCTCCCCTCTGCTTTCTTGGCCTCTTTTTGATGCCACATATTAGGAGAACGTGCGACATTTGTATTTCACTGTGCACGAGCTCCAGCCCGGTTCCCTACGGATGCCGTGATTTCTGTGTTCCTCGTGGCTGAGTAGTACTCCGCTGTGTATCCGTGTCTACGCGCTCATCTGTAGGTGCACCTCTCGGCTGGTAGCTCGGCTCTTGTGGGCAGTGCTGCAGTACACGAGTGTCAAGGCGTGTGTGCGCTGACTTCATCCTTCGGGCACACGGAGCAGCGTGGGAGGGTCGTGTGGTGTTTCTATTTTTAGCTTTTTGAGGCACCTCCATACTGATTTCCACAAGCTATTCTAATTTATATTCCACGCACAGTGTGTGAAGGCTGCCTTTTTCTCCTTGCCAGTATCTGGGGGATTTCTTGGTGGTGATTGCTTAGTTTTTAAATAGCTGTTCTGACTAGCAAGATGAAATTAGATGCAGTTTTGAATTTCCCTGATAAAGATGTTGAGCGTTTTTCTCATACACCTACTGGCCATTGGTACTTTATGGAGAAGTGACTGTGGAAGTCCTCTGCCCATGTATTGATAGCATTACTTGTTCTTTTGGTGTTTTTGTTTTTAGTTCTCTATATATTCTGGGTGTTAGTCTTCTGTCAGGTAAATTGCTGGCAGAGACTTTTTTCCCATTCTGTGGGCCGTTCTTACTCTGTTAATGGTTTCCTACTGTGCAAAGCTTTTTCTTGGTTGATTTTTTGAGACAGGATCTCACTTTGTAGGTCAGACCTTGAACCCAGAGCAGTCCTCCTGCCTCAGCCTACCAAGTGCTAGGATTATAGGAGTACATGAGCACTCCTGGCTAGATTTTTTTATTCACCTTATACAGTAATCAACTCACATTGATTGGGTCAAGATCTTAATAGAAGACCTGATGAAACCCTGAAATCACTACAGAAAACCATAGGGAAAACACTTCAAGATTTTGGCACTGGCAGTGTCTTTTTTGAATAGGATTCCAGTAGTTCAGGAAATAAAAGCAAGAATGGGATGGCAGTAGTTGCATGGTTTTATTTCTGGGTCCACTATTCTGTTCCTCTGATGTTAGGATTTTTTTCTCTAGTTCTGTGGAGAATGTCGTTGGTGTTTTCATGGGATTGCATTGGGTCTCTAGATGGCCTTCTGGGGGGACCATTTAACAATATGAGCATTCCCTGCCTGTGGGTACCAGGTTGGACTTAATGGAAAAACACAGCAAGCACCATTACCACACTAACAAAAATGCAGGCCGGCCATGAGCTCACTTCGTAGCACAGGCTGTCTTGAACTCGCAACGATCCTCTTGCCTCAGCCTCCCAAGTGCTGGGATTACAGGCGTGCGCTACCAAGCCCGGCTACTTCAACTTTTTTCGGCATCATTTTCCCACCAAAGGAGGGTCTGGCTGCTGCGAAGCAAAGCTTTGGGTGGAAATCACCTGACTGCTCTGATCCTTCCTTCCTTTCTTGAAATGAGAACCTATGACTTTGACTTACTTTCAGCTTACATCTGTTCTTTTTGGATTATAAAATAATCTTGCTTTGCATTTAGTCATTTCTAAGCTCTCTCTCCAGTTCAAACAAATGGTTCTGTGATCTTTATTTCTAGTGACTCTTTTCTTCTTGGATCCTCAAAAGCCCAGTACCGAAGTTCCTCATTTAACGACAGAGTTACTTTCCCGCCACTAGGCTGCTAAATGAATCGGTCACTAAGCGAAGAAACTGCAGATAGTATGTACAATATTCAGAACAAAGGAAACTGCGACTTGATGATTTTGCTTTCTCTTACATGCAGTACTGTAATGTCCAACAGCATAAAACCACAGTGCTCCAGGGTATAATCAGCAAAAATTACAGTACTGTGTACACAGGTGTTGTGTACAAAGAAAAGACACTGAGGCTGTACCAACAAGATGAACAGAACTGCACCCGATAACAGGTCATGCCGTCCAAGTAGTCATTAAGTGAGGGATGTCTGTAACACGTACCCATTTCTGTTGATTTGAAAACTGGGAAATGCAGATTTGATTATATTCCGCTCTTACAGACGCAGCTTGTTGGACTTTTGTGTATGTTTTTGTGCTTTCGTCTCTGGACATGACTGTCTAGATGTTCACAGGGTGGATCATCCACTGCTTCCATTTTTCCATATTACCAAATAAAATGTACTCACCCGGGAACCCACAGGGCGCACTGAGGTTGCTCAGCTGTTTTTGTAGAGCCGGGTCGGCACACAGTGTGTGTTTTGGCACGTAGGTAACTGTGTAGGACGATGACTCCTTGCAGGCCATGCCTCTGATTTCTCCCACGCCACGCAAGTATGTTTTCTTTGCTTCCGTGACTGAATTAGAAAAATTCAGAATGAAATGAATAATCCAGAACATTTATCACTACCAATGATAAAGTTCTCTGAGCACAGTTAGAATGCATGTGAAATTGATTTGCTTAATTTCAGTAATTTATCAATCAGATTTGTAATTTTTGTGAAGATGCTGATTACTCAATTCCAAATGTAAAACCTGAAGTGTTTAATACTGTTTCTGGGTAACCCACGGGACCACAGCAGGCATCCCCCCTCCACCTGAAGGGGGCCAGGAGCCGGGCCGGGTCTCAGGTATGGCGTTGAGCTCGGTGGACTAGGGTGGGGGTTACTGAGTGGCCTTCAGGACACTGGCCTCGTCCCTCGCATCAGGTTCTCCTGGCTCTGCAGCTGCCACTGCGGTGCTACAGGGCAGTCCCTTCATTCCCTGCAGAAAGGGTGGCTAGGGGGGCCGTCCCCACTGTGGATACGGGCAGCCCACCATCCATTCACGTACCTATGACCATGGCAGTGACCGCCTCCCCAGGTGCTGTCAGGGCCAGGACCCGGATATGACGAACCTCCAGCAGTTTTGCTACAGATTTCCCGGATGCCCCAGAGTGTGGGGCTCCTGACAGACCCCGGCCTGCTTCTCCTGCGGGCTTCCCTACTTCAGCTGGCGCTGTTTCCCTTCTGTTCAGCTGTGATTGGCAAAAATGGTTTTTGCAAAAATACATTTTTAAGAGTCCAAGTTATATTACTAAAAGTAAAAATAAAATGTCCAGTGCACGTATGAAAGAAGGTATTTACATTAAAAAGCCAATACCTTTCGGCAGAGAGAAATCTTACAAAGTGTTAAACACCCATTTTTAACCAATTTAGCCACAGTTTTTTGTATCCATAGAATGCACATGTGCACTTTGGTCTGCATGTGTAGGGAGTACCTTCTGGGTCTCCTTTTCCAAATACTTTGTTAAGAAAGAAAGAAAAAATAACAGGCAGTAGCCGGGTGTGGGGGTGCACACCTGTGATCCCAGCACATGGGAAGGCTGAGGCAGGAGGATCGCTGTGAGTTAGAGGCCAATCTGAACTATATAGTGAGACCATCTCTCAAAAGCAAAAAGAGTCTTCATTCTGAAGTCTGGCCCTGCGCCCGGAGAACGCAGTCTACTGATCTCCCTGACCATCTGTCCAGCGTATGTTGTCTCTCTTCCAGGGCCCGTGCAATTCGTTTTCGACAAGACAATAATGAAGCAGTGGGAGGATTCTTCTCTCAGATCGGGCAGCTGTATATGGTGCATCATCTGTGGGGTATGCATATTTTTGCCATCATTTAATTTTAATTTTTTCCTCTCTAGACAGAATCTAACTGAGTTGCCAGGCTGGGGTCAAACTTGACATTGTCCTGCTTCAGCCTCCCAGAGTGCTTGGATTCCAGGCATGTGCCACCTCACCCAGCAAGTTACTAGGATTTAAGGGTTCATTGCTAACTAAATTATAGCTCTGAGCCAGGAGTGGTGGCGCACGCCTGTAATCCCCACACTCCAGAGGCTGAGGCAGGAGGATCGTTACAAGCTCAAGGCCAGCCTAAACTGCATAGTGAGACCCTGTCTCAAAAAGACCAAAAAATTAATTAATTTTAAAAAATTGTAGCACTGGAGCAAATCTGCAGTGTGTAACCTTACACACTTTAGCAAATCCAAACATCACAGATGGGTGTAAGTGTTGTGGTATCTAAAAATGAAGAAGACAAGCATGGTGGTGCACACCTGTAATCCCAGCAGCAGGAGGCTGAGGCAGGAGGATCACTTCAAGTCTGAGGCCCGCCTGAACTATCTAGCAAGACCCAGTCTCCGAAAAAATAAAACTGGAGAGCTCAGCGGTAAAGGGGGTAAGAGGGGAATCAAGCAGCCGCAGGAGGAGGAGGAGGATAGAGACGCAGAGCTCCCTCCCAGGGGGCCTACTGTGTGCCCCCGGCAGCTCCCACGCGTGCGCTGTCCCGCACGTGCGTCGGGCACCTCTTCTTGTACCTTGGGGGGCTGCTTCAGACGGAAGCCCGCCCGCAGCCCCAGTGAGTGCCGCCCTCCTCGCCCTCCTCGGAGTGCCCAGGCCCTTTCCTGCGGGGCGGTCGCACTGCTGGCTGTCGGTGCTTCTCTTGCCAGAGCAGAGACTCGGCCTTGGAGATAGCTTGGTGAAATTCCACCAGCGCGTTCCGGGCGCGTTTATAAAAAGTTGCAAACATGGCAGTTAAAGCGCAGCTCCCGTCGGCGCCCGTGCCGGCCGCGGGGCTGGTGCGCCCCGACGCGGGTGTGTGGGCTCCCAGGGGAGGAGAGCCGGATCTGCCG
>NW_004955456.1:8192445-8211004 GCF_000276665.1 Chinchilla lanigera
GGGACCTCGCCTGTCCCGTCCTGAGTGCTTCCTTCTGGGCCCGCGCTGCCCCTGCTAGCCTTCGGGGCTCCCCTGGTTCCGCAGTTCCCCTTCCTGGCCCCTGGCCCCTGGCCCCTGGCCCCAGCCCTCAGGCGGGCCAGCCTGGCTTTTTTTGTCTCTGTTCTCCACTGCATTGAAGGCGGTCTCTTCCCAAATGGACGCAGGGCTTTACAAGTATTGATTTTTTTTTTTGGTACCGGGAATCGAACTCAGGACCTTCCACTTGCCGGGCAGGCACTTGCACCGCTGAGCTATATCTCCGGCTCTTTACAAGTACTGAGCAAAACTTTGCCTTTTTTTTTAAGGCGCTAGGGCCAAACCCAGGGCCTCCTGCGTGCTGAGCACACACTATACATCGTAGAACGGAATCACCATTGCATCGCGACACCCCCCAGCCCATGTTGAGCAAAAGTGAATGTGATGTTATTACCAATGGCCTGACAGGTTCCGGTTATGAATTTAACATATTTTTTAAAAGTTTTCTTGCCAGGCCTGGTGGTGCATGCCTATAGTCCCAGCACTAGGGAGGTTGAGGCAGGAAGATTGCTGTGAATTTGAGGCCAGCCTGGGTAACAGAGTCAATTCAAGACCAGCCTCAACTACATAGTGAGACCCTGTCTCAAAAAAAGAAAAGAAAAAAGTTCCCTTGCTCTCTCTGGTCACACCTCCCTGAATGCACCTGACCTGGTCTGAAAAGCCCCCTTGCTGTCGAAGCGTGTCCAGCGCTCACTGGGCTGAGGTGTGAAGAGCAGGTCATCCCGGGCCTCACACAGCATAGCAGGCTGTCCGTGTCCCCAGCTCGGTGCTCCGTACTTAGTGCTGGAGCAGGTTTGAGGAAAGGGGGCCAGCCGGATGGGGGGCTGTCGGGGGTGGTGCTGGGTTTGGTTTGAGTCCTTCCTCTCTGTGTTTAAGCTTACAAGGATCTGCAGAGCCGGGAAGACACGCGGAACGCAGCCTGGCACAAGCATGGCTGGGAGGAGCTGGTGTATTACACAGGTGACCCTAAAACACTTCCTTGTCCTGTTGTAACTGTATTCTCAACCTGAAGTTAATGTGTGTGTTTTTTAAATTATACCATTTGTTGGGGTGGTGAGTTTCACCAAAATCCTCAGTTCCCAAAAACATGACTTAGTGCATCAATTGAAAAAAGTAGTGTGGGAGCCGAGGAGGTGGCCCAGCTTCAACAAATAAGAGTAAATGTGAAATTAAATTTGACAGGTTAGCTTTCCACATGCACGGTGTGTGCATGTGGACACAGAGACGGGCGTACATGGGTTATGAAATCCTGTTGGTTTGATTTGTGTAAGAAATCCGCTGGGCTAAGTCCAAGCCAGTGGTACTAAGGAGGCCGTAGCCGCCTGTCGTGCTGAGGTCAGGTGCGTGTAAGCTGTGGGCTACCAAGCGCGCGCGTCGTGCGCTCCAGGAAGCAGGTACTGTCTTGCCTCTTAGTTCCAAAAAATCATAATGTATGTGAGTTCTATGGCTTACTTATACTTTTATCAGTTCCCAGAGTTTAACAAATGTCAGTTTAACAAATGTAGCCCGTCTGTATCTTTGTATAGGATTCTTGGTTTTATATAAATTCACTTTAGTGCAAAGATCCTTTGAAGAGATCACCTTTTTCTGACGTGCTGGACTCTCCCAGTTTGCCCCAAATTGAATAGATCCCCAGAAGGGTGTTGTGGTGTGAGGAGTGTCTCTCGGGACACTGGCTTACCCCTCCTCAGCGCGTGGGTTTCTGCCCTGAGGTCAGATTTGCTTTCTGATCGTCTGCTCTGTTCTAAGAGCAGCCCGTTGGTGAGTGTGTGTGTGCCGGGCGTGATGCTCCGACGGGCTCGGCAGTCACTCTGCTCCTGCTTTCAGTCCCGCTCATTCAGGAGATGGAGTCCAGGATCATGATCCCGCTGAAGACCTCGCCCCTGCAGTAAAGCTGGAGCGTGTGTGTGCCCTCGTACGCGCATGTGGCAGGTACTTGTCCTAAATTAACTATCAAGTGAGAAAAGAAACGCTGATTATAAATGGCTGTACAGAGCTTACAGGAGACCTCTTTTCTCGAAAGTTGGCCTAGTCCCGAGAAAGGAAGCTGTGTGACAGTGCCGGAGCAGAGCTCCAGAGGCCTCTGAGACGCAGAAGACAGCTTTCCCGCCCTGCCCTCCAGGAAGAGAGGGCCCAGATTCACACTGGAATCATTTCAGAATAAGATTCCAACCAGGAAACAAAAAATCAGCCACTTCTTTCTAAAAAGCAAATGCATTTTATAATCACAGATTTTGACAAATTTTATTTTTATTTTTATTTTTTGGGTTTTTTCCGGTACCGGGAATCAAACTCACAACCTCGCACTTGCCAGGCAGGTGCTGTGCCGCTGAGCTAAATCCCCAGCCCCTTGACAAATTTCTTGCATCCAGAAGAAATGCCCATTTTATCCTGTCCCTCAAGCAGTTTTTCTGAGTCTCAAGCTACGAACTGGTGTGAGTGTACCCAGTGCCCGAAGAGATTCGAACTCCCGCTCCTTCCTGACCAGTCAGAGGGAGCAACCGGGGTGGACGAGTGCACCTCCCAGGGACCCCGTCTGCGCGGAGGACGTCGTGTCGTCCCTGGGGGTGGGGAGGAGGCCTCAACCCATGTATCATACGTGATTTTTGAAATGAACACCTTGAATAGCACTAATTTTTATTTGTAATATTTTTCTATAAAGCAAGCAGTACTCGGAAAAGAGGTTTTATTTTATAAAGAATCATTTGTGACCTCAGACATTCTCCGGTTACTGTTTTAGTAAGCTCGTAGCATAGACGTCCGAGATCACGTGTGAAGGGCAGTGCATGCTGCGGCCCCGCTCCGCGTACAGCTGCGTACAGTGCTGTGTCTCGCCCGCTCTGTGATTTCCTTTTCAATGTCGTGTGCCAATCTCCTGACTGTAATCATGTGACTGTCCCGGTGAACTGAAAAACGACGTCTGCCCCCACAAATTGAGGAATTGATGTGTAAAATAAAGTGTGCGGAAATCTCTTATCAGATGTTAAACTTTTACATGTGAATGCTTTTCTCCGAGAAAATACCAAAGTCAATAAAATCCTCTTAATTTTCACATAGTCCATGTTTGGGGTCTTTTTTTCTGAACTTACAGCGGAGCTTGCAGCAGCTCTTCTCCGAGCCCGTGTCCTGACCTTCAGAGTGGGCACGGATCGCCCGCTCAGCCTTCCTCATTGAGTTCTGAAAAGAACAACTTTTCTTGACCCATCCGAAACCACCCTAGACCCTCAGCTGTTTGCAAACAAGGACTGTTCACCCTTGCCCTCCTCCCCCAGCCTGGGCACGGGGCCAGACACGCATTCGCAAGATACTTGAGGCAAAGAACGATTTACATGAAGCTACTTTAAGAAAAATGGCAGAATTCATGCAGTCCTGGCAAGGGTAACCTAGCTATTCAGAACGGGAGAAAACGCTGAGAACAGGCATTTTCACTCAGAAAGTGTGTGCACTGGCTGGGCTCACTGATGTGTAGGTGGCTGTAATCCCAGCCAGTCAGGAGGCTGAGACAAGGGCTGCAAAGTGAAGGCCGGCTTGGGCAATTTAGCAATTTAATGAGATACAATCTCAAAAACTAAACTGGGCATGATGGTGCAGGTCTGTAATCCCAGCACCCAGGAGGCGGGGCCGGGAGGATCACTGTGAGTCCAAAGCCACCGTGAACCACATAGCGGGACCCTGTGTCACATACAACACACGGTTTGTCTTTTCGTGACGATAGGGCGCTTCTGAACTTCCTCCTGGGGGCACGAGGGCCACCCAAGCCCCTGCGCGGCTCAGGTGACAACGCAGGTGCGCACCGCCCCGAGGTCGGGCAGGCGCCCTGGGGCCGGGGCACGGCAGTGGGAAAAGGGCTGGCTGAGCCCGCTGTGCCGCACCCCTTGCTTCTCTGAAAGTCCTTGCGGCTGAGGCAACCAGAGGTCCCTCCGTCGCCTCTGCAGCTGGCTTTGAATAAAGCCCTTTCCTGCGTCACCAAGGAGAGAAGCTGGGCACAACCCTGGGGGGCCGGGAACATTTCTATCAATTCCAGAACTGGAAAAGTAGAGCCTCCTGTGCGGGTGTGATCTGCCTTCTGTCACCTGAGCTTCGTTGCAAATTTCTAGTGTTACCTCAGACTCGCCCCTCTGACCTGACAGAGGACTGCGAAGGCTACTTCGGCTTGTGCGCTCAGAGCTGGGCAGGCTGTGTGCCAGAGGCGCCGTGCATTGTACCAGAGATTCGGAGGCTGGACACGCCTGGAATCCCAGCGCTCTGCGAGGTCCAGGCAGGAGTTCAGTGATTTGGGAAGAGCCTGTCTTAGAATCTCAAAAGGGCTCGCGATGTGGCTCAGTGTGAAGGCCCTGGGGGGCCGGGGGAGAAAGAAAAAGAAGAAAGAGAACGGGAAGAGGAGGGGGAGAAAGAAAAAATAAGGAAAGCAAGCTAGTTCCCGCGGGCACCGTGATCCCCCGCAGGTCCGACCCCCAGCCAGTCCGCAGCCGGGCTGAGCCCTGCCGGCGGGCGGTGCGCGCAGAGGCGCGCGGGCCCGGCCCTCCTGCCACCCACAGGCCTGGTCCTGCCCGGGCGGCGCCGCCCTGCAGACCCACAGACAGCGCCAAGGAGGCGGCCGCCGCCGGAGGCATTTACAATTGTGAAACGGCTGCTTTGTGTGTGAGCTCCTTGGTTTAACGGTTGCCAACCTTATTTCGCATCTCAGATAAAAACTGAATTTTTTTTTCCCAGCCCTTTTCATTTTGATATCGAGTCTCACCAAGTTGCCAGTTGCCCAGGCTGGGCTTACGAGCCACCTGCCTCAGCCTCCCAGCGTGCTGGGATTGCAGTGGGGGCCATGAGACCCAGCTCAGAAACCGATTTTGAAAGAGACTGGATGCATCTGACTTATTTAGCTAATGACTGGGCTATTTGGTTAAATGATCAGTTTTTCGGATAATTTAGAGCACCGGGGTTTGATCCCCGCACCACCACCACCACCACCACCCAACCCAAACCCAATCATACTGCGGCACACCTCTCCCCGGCACAGCTCTCCCTAACCTCGGCCTCTCCCTCCCTTCCCCACCAGGGAGCGAGAATTGCATACTTTCACCGCTCTTACTGTAGTTTCCTTTCTTGTTACCGCTCAAAATAAACAGGAACCAGCTTTGCAGCTCTGCCTTTCCAAGTCACCTGTACCATTTACCTGCGCTCTTGGGATTCACATGTGCTGTTGGGAGTTCGTTCCTAATTTTTTTAGAGGAAAAAGCTGGCCTTTGTGATTAGTAAGTCTTTCTTCTACTTGCAATTTTCAAATATTCTATTTTTAAGACTGGTACTTTTTTTTTTTTTTTTTTACTTTTTGAGACAGAGTCTTGCTATGTAGTTCCCACTGGCCTTAAACTCACTATGTAGCCTAGTCTGACCTCGAACTCAGTGATCTTCCCGCCTCAGCCTCTAGAGTGCGGGAAAGACTAGTACTTTTTTTTTTCTCCTCATCCCCCCACAAGACCAGTACTTTTAAGCCTCCATTGTTTTCTTTTATAAAATCTTTATAACATTCCATGCATAGCATTTTAAGAGATTTTAAAAAAAGAACGTGTCTTAGAACTGTCACAGAGTAAAATGGATTTTTAAAAACTGAAAAGGCTGAGGCAGGAGGATCACTGTGAGTTCAAGGCCAGCTTGCACTACATACTGGGACCCTGCCTCAAAATAACCAGAACTTTCTCACATGGGAAGGGGAATCAAGGCAGCGGAGAGGACGGGGCAGGGATGGGGAGGAGAAAGGAATCAAGATGCTTTATGTGCACGGAGCGAGCCCCATGGGGCACAGAGCCCTCCCATACTGCAGACATGTACTAATATAAGTGGAGTCGAGCTGCCAGGCGCGGTAGCCTGCGCTCAGAGGAAGGGACGGAGCTGCGGCTGCCGCTCGGGGCGCCTCTCCAGCTCCTCCCCCAGCTCCAAGCTCCACGCTCCACACCTGCACCAGGTCAAACAGAGCTCTGTGGCAGGCAGTCACCAACCCCAGCAGCCTCCTCGGAGCTGGAGCTGGCTTGCAACAAAGCCTCCTTGTCCCCCGCCTCTTGTGTCCTCGGGAAGCAGCATGTGCTGCAGACCGCAGGGACTGGTGGTTCTTCCGGGGTGGCTGGCGGGACAAGGACACTGCGCCCAGGAACACGCAGAGAAATCTCAGCTCCTCCCTCACCCGACGGTTCCCTGCATGAAAGGCAGAATTCAGACCCCACAAATTGAGTAGATAAACTTTTATTTTTATACCACGGGGTCACCAGTGTCCCCTTAAGGCCGCAGAACTCAACTATCCAAGAATGAAAGTATTTAGTTTATTATACGCCTTTAAAAGGCTTCAAGTAAAATACAGCTAGGGTTATACCTAAGAATTCAGATGATGAAATTCCCCAGGTAATTAACAGTCATAATAAAATACTGAGCTATGTTTTAAAAACCCACCGTCTCCGAGGAGTCCTATCCTTTACTTGAGTATACACAGAATCAACTTTATATACCAAGTCATCCTTGGCAATGCAAGCCAGCAGTACCACTCTATGTAACGGTTCAAAGTTGACTGAAAGTTGTTACAAGGCACATAAACATGTGCATTATTCTTCCAGTGCTCCTAAGAGCTCCACAAAATCAGTGATGTACCATTTGGCATTGTCCTTTACTTGCTGCCTGATTACGTTTCCTCCAAATCCAATGAAAACATCCTAGAAAGGAAAAAAAGGAGGGAGGTTAATTTTTTTTTTTTTAAATAATGCAGCAGTAGGTCAGGGCAATTTCTGTTTGTTTTTTGAAACAAGGCCGCAATAGTAGGCTGGCCCTGAATTCACTATGTAGCTCAGGCTGGTCTTGACCTCACACAATCCTCCTGCCTCAGCCTCCCGAGTACTGAGATTACAGGCATGCGCCACCATGCCTGGCAGAGGGCGTTGTTTTTGTTTGACAGAATAAACTCCGACAAAGAAAGGTGAGCCTGTCCTCTGTGGTGCACAATGTGGGAGCTTTGGGGGAAAAGACAGCTTGTGGCCAAGTCCTCTTAAAACCTCCACAGATGCTTTCGAAGATCAGATCACATCGGAGGTAAAAGCTTTGTATTCTAAACTGAAAAATGAACACATACACGCCAGGTTAACTTTAAAGAGAACCCTGCAGGGTAGGGGCAACCCTGCTGGACCCAGAGTTGGGACCACACCCGCCACCTCCTGCCCTACCCCTGCGGGCAATGACCGCAGTGACGGGCAATGACCGCAGTGACGGGCAATGACCGCAGTGACCCTCAGGTCCCTGGCGGGGTCACGTGGCTGGCCTGTTCAGGGCAGAAGGGGAAGATAACCTGAGTCTCTACTTTCATGGTTAAAATTTCTAGTTACATCATCGTCATTTCATTAATTCTACTAAATGACCCCTCCTTTTTTATTTTTCTTTTTTTTTTTTGGTTTTTCTCCGGTAGCGCTTGCCAGGCAGGCGCTGTGCCGCTGAGCTAAATCCCCAGCCCAATGACCCCTCCTTTAGTCAATTATCTTTTTTTTTCCTTTTTTTTTTTTTTGAGGCAAGGTCTCGCCATATCGTCCAGACTGGCCTCCAACTCACAGCAATCCTCCTGTCTCAGGCTCCCGAGTGCTGGAATGACAGGTATGTGTCACCACGCCTGCCAAATGATTTTGTTTTTGTTTTTGTTTTGGTTTTTGTTTTCCGGTACCAGGAATCAAACTCACAACCTTGCACTTGCCAGGCAGGCACTGTGCTGCTGAGCTAAATCCCCAGCCCTTAATTTTTTTTTTAATGGTCATTTCTTTGCCAGGCACCATGGCACCACGGTTGTCATCCCAGCACTCTGGGCGGCTGAGATAGGAGGGCTGTAAGTTTGAGCCCAGCCTAGGCCGCAGGGACAAAGGGTCAATAAAAGTTTCTGTTTGTTTTTTGAGACAGGATCTTGCTACGTAGTTCAGGTGATCTTGAACTCTCTATGAGCCTCCTGCCTCAGCCTCCCCACTGCTGGGATTATAAGAGTGTGCTACCACACCCAGCCATAAAAGCTTTCAAAGTAGTAGTTCCTTATCCATAAATATTCTTAGGTTTGCAAAAAATCAATTGACATGAGATTGTCTTAGCTGTTTTGTGTTTTTACTTTGTTTTATAATGACCTCAGCTATTTTTGTTTAACTCCTGCTGTAAACCTTACGGAGTTCTGAATCAGCTGCCTCAAACAAAATCACAACCAGAAGAGGCGTCCCCTTGATACGTACAGCGGGTGGGCAGGCTTCCATGTCCGTAGCGCCATCTCCGACCATGACTATGTTCTTAAAATGAAATTTTTCCTTTAAAAATTTTATTACTTTTCCTTTCCCACCAGATTCGGCTGTGGGCTGTGTCTCATCAAAACCCGCATATTCACCTTGAAAGGGCAGAGAACAGTGTTACCGCTGCACGGAATGATGCTAAGGGGTCAGCTGAATGCCTCAATGTCACGGAGCAGGCGCCCAGTGGTCCCCCAAGTCTCTGAGCCTGCCCCCCTCCCCCGCTTCCTACTACAGCCGCCTTTGCTGGGCTCTGTGGGGTCATGAACACTGCAGGGTGAATCAGATGCATCCTCTGAGCTCCTGTGCAGTGATTCTAAACCTTGCTGAGGTGGCCAAACTCCCGAAAATAGTAAAATAGACTAAATTTACTATGTTCATATGTCATTCCTCCTAAGAGGAAATTCAACTTATTTTCAATTTTTTGTTTGTTTGCTGAGACGGGGTCTCGATATGTAGCCCAAGCCAGCCTCAAACTCCTGGCGATCCTCCTGCCTCAGCCTCCCGGGTACTGGGATGTCAAGGGTGCTGGGATGTCAGGCGTGTGCCACCATGCCCAGCTTAAATGCAGCCGTTTATATATAGACAGGTGATGATATGGACATTAAAGCTAGAGCCAAAGATTCCAAACAACAGAACCCCTCAGCCCAGAGTGATCTGATATTGACCTTAACCGACACCGCCCGGGACAAGGAGCCCCGGGTCTGGCAGGAAAGGGGCGCGTTCCTGTCACGTCTTACCGTTAAAGTAGAATTTCAGTCTATTGGCAAACACATTGGCGGCTGGGATGTTGAGCTTTGAGGCAACATGCTCTACGATACTCCTAAAGCCTCCGGAGATGAGGAACACCTGGACCCCACGCTCCTGCAGGCGACTTATCAGCTCCCTGCGGCAAGAAATGCAAAACACCAGACCCCAATTAATACCAAGAATATGAAGAACTAAAATGTATTTTTTCTCCTGAGCGCATTCCTGAGATGTCTCTGACAAGATACTGACATGGTTATTTGTGTTTTATGTTTTTCTAAACCCACTCCAAAATGAATGGGTGGAGGACCGAGGATATAGCTCAGCAGAGGCCCTGAGTTTGATTCCCTGTGCAGAAGGAAAGAAAGAGAAAGAAAAAGAAAGGAAAGAGAGAGAGAGAAAGAAAAAAAGAAAGAAAAAAGAAAAGAAATGAATGGGCGGTACTTTTCTGCTTCTTACAGAACTTTCTTCTGCCACAAACTCGGAAAAACAAGAGATGAAGAAATACTGGAGGGCACGGTGGTTGTGTGCCTGTCATCCTAGAACTCTAGGAGGCTGAGGCAGGAAGATCACAAATTTGAGATCAGCATTGGCAACTTGGTGAAACTGTTTCAAAATTAAAATCAAATTAAATTCAAATAAACCCAGGAGAAAGAAGGGCGAACTGGGCAGGACCAGTGCCAGCCAAGGAGACCACCCAGCAGGGCGCCCCGAGCAGCAGACACCAGGACACCAGGACGGGAACCTGGCCGCCTTACCTCACGCCGGGGGTCAGGTGCGGCGGGTGCTCGGCCAGCAGTCTCTGCACCTGCTCCCTGGACGGCCGGATCAGCGCCAGGCGCTCGGCCAGCGCCACCTGGAAGGGCACTGCCCCGCCCATGGCGCGCCGCGTCCTAGGTGAGACCCAGAGTCAGTCAGCCGGGCAGCCTGGGTCCCAGTGGCTTCCGCAGCCCCTCCAAGCCCCGCCCAGGAGCGTGGTGTACTCCGCACCCACAAATCCAACCTCCCTCACCGCAGGAAGCCACGAGTCAGTCCACAGGGACCTCGCTGGAAGCTAGGAGCTCTTCTGAGCCAATAAGGAACCCGAAGGGCGGCCACTGTCACATCCCCGCACCTCAGCACAAAACAGTCTGTGACCTAGCGACAGGGGGGAGCACAGGGAGGCTCCACTGCTTCCAGGTAGGGCAAAAAGGAGGAAGGAATCTTAACGGGCGTGGCAACGCACACCTGTGATACCCGCACTCAGGAGGCTGAGGCAGGAGGATCGCCGAGAGTTCAAGGCCAGCCTGAGTTACAGAGAGAGACCCTGTCTCAAAAAAAGGCGGGAGGAGGGCTCTGAGCTGGGATCCCAAGGGACTCTGGCCCCAACCTGACTCTTCAGGGGCCTGCCGAGGCCATATAATCCCCAGCCCTAGGAGGGCCCGGCTGCCTTCCTCTTTCTGTCCATGCTAAACGCGCCTCCTCTGGTCTGCCTGCCGGGGACGACTGTGCCTGCCACTTGTCACGGATGCTACTGCGCACGAGTGTGGAGAGGGCGCAGACAAGCCAGCCCGGGGACGGGGAAGGGGGAGCCCCGCGCCTCCTCCCGCCAGCCGCCCCTACATTTCCGACACGGCGTCCTCCACGCCGCAGAACTTGGCCAGCTCGTCGATGCCTTCCTCTCGGATCACCGTGCTGTCCACGTCGAAGCACACGGCGTCCGCCGAGCAGAACAGCGTCCTCAGCTCCGAGTGCGAAACCATGCTTGGAAGAGTGCCCCCTACCGGAGGAAAAGATCTGTGTCTTTAAAGCGACAAAGTAGAGGGCCCCGCGCGGCGGTGCAGGCTGGGATCCCAGCACTCTGCAGGCTGAGGCAGGAGCACTTCAAGTTCCAGGCCAGTCTGAGCGCCACAGGAGGAGACCCGGTCTCCAAAAACCAAAAAGAAAAAAGAAAAGAAAAACAGAAAAGGGAAGGGTGCAGGAAGGAACGCGGGGAGGTGCACCAGAGCCGAAGCAGGGAGGAGAGAGCTTCAAAAAGAATTTTGGGGAGGGGCCAAAACAAAGAAAGTGGGTTGGATTTTTATGGTTTTAAAAATGAGAATTGGGGGCGCTGGGGATTTAGTTCAGCGGCACAGCACCTGCCTGGCAAGTGCAAGGTCGTGGGTTCGATTCCCGGTACCAGAAATAAATAAATAAATAAATAAATAAAAATGAGAACTGAGGGGGAAAAAAATGAGAATTGGGATGAGAGGGATCCTGAAGTGGCCCGGACCAGCCGCTCACCGGAGACACCAACAGGTCAAGTGTAAGCCCGCCCAGATGGTAGATAACCCTAGATTTAGAGCTGACGGTGGCTAAAAACAGACTCCGGGCAGTCAGCCCACACCATGGCTGATTTCCACCTAACCAGCGCATTTGGCAGAACGATCTGAGACTTCAGTGTTGACCTGAGAAGAACAAGATCTTTTAAGTCAAAGGCCAACAAGCTACAGCCCGCAGGCCAAATCCCGCCTGCCACTTGTCTTCCCGCGGTAGTCACTGGTGTTTCTGCTTGTGAGAATCTATTCAGATCATTTGCCCTCGTTATTGGGTTACTTAAAAAACTTTTTGTTTTAAACATGGTTATTTGCGTTTCAGTTTTAACCACTGTGCCCGCCTGCACTCAGGTTTGCCTGCTAGTAACTGCAAACCACACCAGCATCAGATCAGGTTAAGACTGGCTGGGGCTGGACCTTGCGCCAGGTCTCTTACGACCCCGCGCCCCGGCATAGCATCGAGACCCGCATAATTTGCTGCTCCACACGTGCGTGCTTGGCTCGGCTCTCGCCCATTCTACCAGCCTCATTCCCACTCCCCTCGAATACAGCTCACGCTCCGGAAATGGCAGGGGCCGCGCTGTGATTCCTCCGCGCCTTTGTGAGCGCTGCTCCCTCTGCCCGAGTCGCCACCCGCCCGAGTCACGCAGAAATTCCTATTTCTTCTTCAAGGTGCAAATCACACGGCCTCCCCTGCACTAGGCTGCTTTCTCCCTAGCCCACCCAAATTGAACAAATGCTGGCACTCAGTAAAACAGCCCCAGGTTAGTGGGCCATTAGCCCACAATTAAAATCTTACGCAGTTCAGGCTGCTCTTGAGCTCACTTTGTAGCCCAGACTGGTCTCGAACTCACAACCATCCTCCTGCCTCAGCCTCCCGAGTACTGGGATTACAGGTATGCCCCACCACGCCTGGCTAAATTCTCCTTTAAAAAAAATATTCAACCAGCAATGAGGGCTGTACCCCTGGGACAGATTTAGCATCGTATACTCTGAAATTGGAAGGAAGGGCAGAACTCCCACGGGCCCTGAAAGGGTGCCTTTCCGCAGGAAGGGCATTAATATGTCCACTTCCTAAGTCAGGACTGCCTTGTACTTCTGCTCCCTTCCCCCAGGGCCACAGAGCTACCCAAGTGATAGCTCAGGAACCGGAATCTGGGTCTCCAATGCTCGGAGATAATAGAGGAAGGCTCATAAAAGAAGCAGAATGAGAGGAGCGTAAGCACTGGACCCAGGAAACGTCAGGGTTCTCTCAGGGGCTCAGGTGGAAATCCTGCCAGCTGCACCGAGGCGTGGGTGATGATTCACCAAGAGCCTGCATTGTTCCGGAGGCCAGCAGAGGGAAACAGATTTCATAAACCTCCGTTCCCAGTTCCCACTGAGCCAGGACCTGGGGAGCCACAGCGCCTTCGGCCCTGGTCCAGCGGAGGAGGCACCTTCAGGTTCCCAGCCAGGCCGTAGGCGAGAAGCAGAGGATCCACGGGGCAGGGACAGTGGGGCCACAGGTGAGCGCAGAGGAGGCCGGGAACACACACAGGGTGTGGGAGGAGCTGAGGGAGCCGCAGGGAAGGCTCTGGAGCACTCCGGGAGTGTGTCGGAGGCAACGAGGTGGAACTAAGGAAGGGTGGTACCCGGGGCCAGCAAGCACCCAAGGTCTCAGCACCGGGAAAACAACAATGCAGGCCCCAGAACCTGGCCAAGGCCTGAGAGAGGATAAAGAGGGCAGGGTCTTCAGGAGGCCCCGGTTCTGTTAAGATAATCAGGTAAGGGCAGCAGGGTGCATGGCGGCGCCAACCCGTAATCTCAACACTCTGGGAGGCTGAGGCAAGAGGATTAAAAGTTTGAGCCCAGCCTGGGAAACTTAATGGTGTAGGGAGGCCTTGTATAACACAAAACAAACACAAAAAAAGGGGAGTGTAGCTCAGTGCAAAGACCCTGGTTCAATTCCCAGTACCAGAGAGAAAGAAAGAGGGGAGAGGAGGAAGAGAATAATCAAAACAATAATTATTGCTCATGTTTGTTTTGTTTATTTGTTTGTTTTGTGTCTTTTTGAGACAGGGTCTCGCTATGCAGTTCAGGCTGGCCTTGAGCTCACTTTGTAGCCCAGGTTGGCCTCAAATTCGCAAGATGCTCCTGCCTCAGCCTCCCAAGTGCTGGGATGACAGGTGTGCGCTGCCACGCCCGGCCTATTGCTCAGGTTTGAAAACCCATGTAATTGAGCTTCTTCCCCACCACTGACAGCAGCAATAGCTCAGACACGGACACCCTGACCTTCAATAGGAACAAAAAATGTACATTTCCTCAAATAAGGTAAGAAATCATGTCCACACTCCAGCTTAACACAAGGCCTGGCTTAGGGTCTGCAGCGCCGGACACCCGCCTCCTGGGTTGCAGTGTGGTCCTGAAGATGGAAAAAAACGGGCTCTTGGGGACAAAGCTTACACTGAACTTCCGGGAAGTCTCTCCAGGACCCCAAGCAGAGTTCTGTGACCATAAAATGCTTGAAAATCCTGTCTCCTTGCTCACTGCTGGTTCCCTCTGCTCTCCTGTCCTATGCAGCTCTGACTCACAATTCTGAAATATTTGAAATGCTCATGGGAGGGAGGGAACCTGTCAAGTATGTGCAGTTGCTTAGTCAACTGTTAGCAGGGCATGGTGGCGCACGCCTGTCATCTCAGCACTCGGGAGGCTGAGGCAGGAGGATCCTTGTGAGTTCGAGGCCAGCCTGGGCTACAAAGTGAACTCAAGGCCAGCCTGAACTGCATAGCGAGACCCTGTCTCAAAAGAAAAAAAAAAAAAAAAAAAACCAATAAAGTCAACTGTGTACATTAGAATGTCACACAAAGAAAAATCATTGCTGGGATGGACTCTGGATCCTTCCCATCCGGCTCCTAGGGGAGGAAAGGACAGGACTGGGGGTAGGAAAATGCTGGTGGGAGGGTCACTCACAGGTCCAGCCCCAGTGTTGGCCCCTGTAGCTGGGAGCAGGACTTCAGCTCGCTGGCTCCCCGCTGGTCCAACAGATTAAAAGAAGAAGAAAAGAAACCATGCTGACAAGCATTTCTTATCCCCAGCTCCAAAGTACGCAAACAGGCTTTCAGAGCCAGGCGTGGTGGCGCACGCCTGCCATCCCAGCAATAGGGAGGCTGAGGCAGGAGGATCGCCGTAAATTCGAGGCCAGCCTGGGCTACACAGTGAGGCCAGGCCAGCCTGAACTACATAGCGAGACCCTGTCTCAAACACAACAAAACAAAAAACCCAGGTTTTCCTTCTGGGCCAGCCACAGGAGGTCCAATTTTGTACTTGATCTTATCCAAAAAGGCCAAGAAGCAATAAGGTCTGATTTTGGATAAAAAGAAAAATCTCCTTGCCCATACAAAATTTCTCCCAAATTTTTTATCTAATATCTTACAAGAGGCGCTCAAGATCACATTAATTCCTTTACCTTTTATTAGGACTAACCTCTTACCTCCGCCTGCTCAAGAACAGATAAAAACAGCACAGTTTCAGGGCTTAAGCACAACAGGGAGAACAAAGTTTACCGGGCTTTGGTAGCAGGGCCGAGTCTACCAGCAACCTGGCCCCAAAACCGCACAATAAACCCTGAGGCCCAACAGATTAAAAGAAGAAGAAAAGCTTCACAAGGCTGGACTCCCTCTGCACTTATGCTACCCTTTATGATTTAAAGAAACCACTATTTCAGCAACCTGAGGTTAAACATGTGCATCACAGCTTACAGCAATTTTTTTTTTTTTTTTTTTTTGAGACAGGGTCTCACTGTGTAGCCCAGGCTGGCTTCAAACTTATGGTGATTCTCCTGCCTCAGCCTCCCAAGTGCTGGGATTATTACAACGATTTTTTAATTCTGGTGAAGAGCGAACTGCTAACTGACAGACGGCCAAACACACAAAAACATCAATGACTCACGGTTCTCCGGTGCTGGATTCCTAGGAGACAATGCTCTTATCCTCCTG
The DNA here is from genome assembly GCF_000276665.1 of Chinchilla lanigera. Lineage (NCBI taxonomy): Eukaryota > Metazoa > Chordata > Mammalia > Rodentia > Chinchillidae > Chinchilla > Chinchilla lanigera. The sequence continues at coordinate 8,207,821 of NW_004955456.1, forward strand.
TTCCTTTGCGGAGGAAAAGACACGCAGCATACAGTTGTGACTACCGACTCCTTTGAGAAGGATCTGTGGGCTCTGTGAGAGCCGAGAAAGAAAGGATGAGCAGATGAACATCAAGGTCATACACAGGACAAGAAAGTCGGGTCCACTTTCCTTCAATGGACTGTTACAAAAATGATTCCAATGCAAAGATTTCTGACACTGCTTCCTCCGGGAAACACTTCTCTGACTTCGATCCTACGGAAGTGTCAAGCCTCTCTGGGTGTGGCGGTGCACGCCTGTAATCCCAGGACTCGGGAGGCTGAGACACAAGGATCATTGCGAGTTCGGGACCAACCTGGACTACAAAGTGAGCTCAAGCCCAGCCTGAACTGCATAGCGAGACCCTGTCTCAAAAGGACAAAAAAAAAAAAAAAAAGTGTCAAGCCTAACAGGAACTCACCTGCACCTATTAGAAAAGAGGATGCACACCTTTTGGGAAAATGTGATATAAATATACAAAGAAGCAATGCCAGGCACATTCCAGGCACCATCAAGCGGTCTTTGCTGTTTTCAAAGTGAGGAAATAGCCAGGTGTGGTGGCGCACACCTGTAATCCCAGCACTCGGGAGGCTGAGGCAGGAGGATCACTGCGAGTTCGAGACCAGCGTGGGATACAAAGTGAGCTCAAGACCAGCCTGAACTGCATAGCAAGACCCTGTCTCACAAAGACCAAACAAACAAAGTGAGGAAAAAAGCCTGGGGTGTAGCTCAGCAATGAAGCTCTTGCCTAGCAGGTACAAGGGCCCGGGTTTGTCCCCAACACTGAAAAATAAGTTAAGGAGACAAAGTTAAGAGCATTCCAGGAAAAGTCAGAAAAGAATTCTGCTGCCCAGCGATAAGAGGACAGAGCCAACATCTTTGAATTATAATCTTCACCAATAAAATTGCAAATACAAAGCAAGGTGTGATGACATATCCCTGTAATCCTAGCTACTTAAGAGGCTGAGGCAGGAAGGTTGTAAATTGGAGCCAGCCTGAACAATTTAGTGAGGTCCTGTCTCAAAATAAAAAATAAAAAGGAGCAGGGATGGGCTGGGGCTTTAGCTCAGCGGCACAGCGCCTGCCTGGCAATCACAAGGTCATGAGTTCAATTCCAGGTACAGGAAAAAAAACAAAAACAAAAAGGAGCAGGGATGTAGCTCAGCAGTAGCGAACCCCTGGGTTTGATCCCCAATACAGAAAAAAACTAAAACAAAAATTAAAAAACTGCAAATATTAGTGAAGTGGATAAAGATACCAAATCTCAGAAAGGGGGAAGCATTTTAGAAAACGGTTAAGAACAGGAGGCCAGAAAAAAGCAAATGGAGATCAAAAGAGAAGACAGCCAGGATGGCTCTGTAAAGGGAATAACTCAGAAGGTCCAAAACCGTCCTCAGAGCAACAGTGCCATGAACTGAAGCCGTGCCTCTCACACGCGAGTGAGTGCAAGGTGAGCCTGGGTGCAAGTCAGGCGCTCTTCCCCCCCGCCCCAGCCCACCCCACTGAGCGCGGATGGCTTCCGCCCAGGCCTGACCCCCGCGGGCAGCGCGAGATGCAGCCTCGGCCTTCCCAGAAGTCACCGTCCTCAGAGGGAGCCCACTGCCTGCAACAGCAAGGCAACAACAGAAGCTCCTAAAGGAAAAGAAACTGCTCAAAAGTAAAGAGCCACTGGGATGGGGGAAAAGAGAAAAGACAGAAGGGGAAATTATGTAAGTATGTATATGCAGGATCACTAACAGAGTTGTACTACTGACTTCTATCGCTTTAGCGAAAGGAACAGTTAATGATTAATTATTTGATCTATCTTGCATGGCTCTATTTGTTTTCCTGAGAAACCACTTTGAAGAAATCAATACGTAATACAACAACCATTGTTAATTTCCTATCACCTTGTCTGAAATTCAGTATTGCTTGTATTGTTCTTGTGTTATTTTTAAGTGTATGTATGTTTGTGAATATGTTTTCATTCTTTTTTTTTTTTTAAATAAAAAAAAAACAGCTCCTTTCACTTCCCCTCCCCCTCTTTTTGGCTCTGGAATTGAACCCAGGGCCTTTGCACTGAGCTCCATGTTCAGCCCTTTTTTAATGTTTATTTTGAGACAAGGTCTCACTAAGTTGCCCAGACTGGGCTTGAACTTGGGATCCTCCTGCCTCAGCCTCCCAAAGTGCCTGGCTTATAACTGTATAGCATCATGCCCAGCTAATTTACTGTAGCTGTTTGATACAGTTTACTTTCCCCTTTGATGCTGCAAAAGAACTGCACGGTCACAAAGACCGGCCCTGTTTCCCTCCTCTATCGGGAATCCCACACTGATCGCTATGAAGTGACACTGTTTTACTTGGGTACGCATTAAACCAGTGAAAATTTCAGAAGTCCTTGCTGTTTTGTCTGACCAACATGAAAATGACAGGACTGTGATCATTACTACACAGAAATCCTACCTGGCAGTGCAATAAAACAGAGAAATCTTGAAATGTATATTGTTCCCTGACCAATACCAGAAATAAACTTGAAATGAATCAGATCCCTAAATACAAAAGCTCAAACTGTGAAACCTCTGTAACATAGGGAGCTGGGTGTGGTGGCACACGCCTGTGATCCCAGCACTTGGGAGGCTGAGGCAGGACTGCTATGAGTCCCAGGTCAGCCTGGGCTACACAGTTCAGGGCCTCTTCCTGAGGGACAGCAACTACCATGCTGGCCTGTGGAAAGGTCCACCTACCAAAACCGGCAGAAGCTAAGTGCTCCCAGCCAAGCCAGCGGGGAACTGGGGTCCTGGGGAACTGCATCCGGCCGACAACCCCAGAGGCGGGCCAGGAAGCCATCTGTCCACCCAAGCGCTGAGATGAGTCGGCCTCCAGCAGCGGGACCTCTCATACCACCCAGGTGAGCGGCTTTCAGAGTTCTGATGTACAGAACTGTAGGAAAATCAGTGTGTTTTGTTCCCAGCTACTACATCTGGGGACAACTGGTTATCCAGCAACACACAGCTAACACCACAACCTTCGGGCAGGCAAAAATTTCCTAAATGAAACACAACAGGCACAGAGAAGAAAAAGAACAAAGACAGACTGGACTCCAAAATTAAAAATGAGGTGATCTTGTTGCGTTAAATCATATATTAATAACACACTGGTTTATGAGGCAGGAGCATGACTGCGAGGT
>NW_004955456.1:8211244-8214361 GCF_000276665.1 Chinchilla lanigera
AAAAGATTTTTAAAAATCACCAAAAAAAAAAAAAAAAGTAGTGTCAAACTCTTTGAAAAATGTTCAAGTCCTAACTAGTTCTATTTCACCATTATGAAAGTGACAGCCTCCTCTTCCTCATATTGAAAACCTACCCAGCAACTGTACTAAAACAAAGAAATTATGTAATTTTCTTCCCTGACCCCCACATCAATTCCAGTCACCAAAAATTCGAAGTGTAACTATAATATGTAAATCACACACAAAGAAAAAATAGTACAAAAATGAAGGACGGAAGGACTGACTTAGGTCCCGATTGAAGCTGTCTTCGGAACAGCATAGCAGGTGTTTGCTTAAAATGTTACTTCTGCGGAAGACGACAAGGTCAGACCCTCAGCTCCAGCTGTGGTACTGACGTTGCCCCCGGCGATATTGCATCATTCATTCATGCTGTTTGCTGACCTGCCCCGGAGGCATAACACCAGCGAAGCTCTCTAAAACTAAACTAACGAAAAGCAAGTGTCGAGCTCCCAGGGAGGATTCACCAATCCCGGACTGGGGACACTGGCGGTGCAGCGGAGAGGTCCGGGCGGAGGCCGGGCGAGCGGGTGGGCGCTCGGGGCGCGGGTGGCCGTGCCTTACCGTGGCCCGAGGCTGCGACTTCCCCGTGCGGCGCGGAGCTGGAGCGGGCGACCTGGGCCGGCGCCAGAGCCCTCGCCCGGCGCTCGGGCGAGATCTGCAGATACCGGGGGCGCTTTCGGAGCAGCTGTGCATGTGCTTTTCTTTCTGAACTGCAGGCACCGGCCTCAGCTCTGCAGAGCCGGCCGGGAGGAAGGCTTGGCCCCGCCCCGGGGCGGCCCCGCGCGCCCCCTCCTCCTCCTCCTCCCCCGCTGCCCCGCCGGCCCCTCCTGTCGGCAGAGGGGCGGGGCGCCGCGCTCCCCGACCTCCAGAGGCCACGCCCACCGCCGCACCCCCGGGGCGGGGGCGGGGGCGGGGCCACGGAAGCCGGGCACCTCTGCTCATTGATTTTGCAATCGATCAAGTCCCTTGGGTTCCTTTTCTGAAATCCACTTTTGGCGTCACGCTCTTGCAAGAACACAGGTCCTAGGAGAATTTCAAAACCTACACCCAGGGCACGTGCCTCTGCAGCGGACAACGAGGCGCCGCGCCCCAAACCCTGGGCTCAGTCGGGTGGGCGCGCACTTTGCAAACGGCACAAATGTCGAAGGAGTCTGCACCTCTCCTCCTCCTCCTCCACCTCCTTCTCCTCCTCCTTCTCCTCCTCCTTCTCCTCCTTCTCCTTCTTGCTCTGTCCTCCTCCCACTTCTTCTCTCTCCTAGGTGTCACTTGCCTGGCTACTTTTACCTTGACCACAAAGAATACAGACTGTTGTCCCAAGCATTTACCTTTGGCCGCGGCTGGCTGCAGCTAACCGATGCGGTCCCCCCACCCCAAACAGATCAGCTCAGATGCTGACAGCCTGGGCCCCAGGCTCTGTGTAAACTGGTGACCTGATCGATCAACTGATGGACTGATCGGAGAGGATGCAAGGGTCCGGGCCGGCCACTGGGTTACCGCACCCTGCCCTTAGCCTTCAAATCCAGCGAGAGAGGAGCTTGTCCCTTACGAGAGTGCTGGTGCCCTTTGACCGAATGTAACTTTGAAGTTCTACATTCCCGGTATTCATTACCGAGAAAATGGTTGCAGAGCTAGGGCGCACCGAGTTTAATTTCTTCAGGATCTAGAGGAGATGGTTCTGACGAAGGATAGGGAGAATTCCGACGTTTTTCCTTTGGTTTTGGTGCTGAGGATTGGACCCAGGGCCTCGGGCACGCAAGGGAGGCGCTCTACCACCAAGCCACGCCGCCCCAGCCTGGGATTTAGAAATGAAGTAAAAATATTATTCAGCTAGTGGGGCGGGGTGAGAAGTCTGAAATAAATTAGTCAAGTGCCTGCATGTATTGCATAGAAACTTTGAAGGATATAAGTAAAGGATATAAGATTTTTATTAACAGCCAGGCGTAGTGTCTCATGCCTGTAATCCCAGCATTCTGGAGGTTGAGGCAGGAGGATTCCCCATAAGTTCAAGGCCAGCCTGGCAACCTGGACTACATGGACAGTTTAGGGCCAGCTTGAACTACAAAGCGAGCCCCTGTCTCAAAAAAAAAAAAACAAAACAAGCCGGGCGTAGTGGCGCATGCCTGTAATCCCAGCACTTGGGAGGCTGAGGCAGGAGGATTGTTGCGAGTTCGAGGCCAGCCTGAGCTACAAAGTGAGCTCAAGGTTAGCCTGAACTGCATAGTGAGACCCTGTCTCAAAAAAAGACAAAAAACAAACAAAAAACAAAACAACAAAAAAAAAACAATAGGTTTTTGTTACGCACCAAATATTTGTATCTAACTGGTAATTGAGAATTTATTTCAAGTAAGAAAGACACTCACGCATATAATAATATGAATGACTACAAGTAATGTATGCTAGTATTCATATTTCATTTTTTATGATTATTCATGTTTCATAGGTTTCATTCCTAAACAGGTTTCAGAGGAAACCTTGACCAAAACCTCTCAGCTCCTCAGGGTCCTCATCCACATTGCTCTCTCACCTGCACTAATACTTTTGGACAGGAGGTGGCAGTGTAGAAGACACTGCTCATAGAACATTTTTTTTAAAAGTTGGCCAGAGCTGGGAACGGTGGCGCACACCTGTAATCCCAGCACTGGTGAGGCTGAGGCAGGAAGATAGTTCAAGTTCGAGACCAGCCTGAGCTACAAAGTGAGCCCAAGACCAGTTTGAACTGCATAGTGAGACCCTGTCTCAAAAAAAAAAAAAAAAAAGTTAGCCAGAAGACACCAGGGAGTGGTCATACATCATGTAACAATGAGGGAGTGCTCTTGCTAGCCAGGCATAACTGAGTAAACAGATTAAAATATATTCAATTGTTGATCTGAATGGAATAATGTTAAATAGAGCACACCAACCAAATACAAGCAGAACAATGAGCTCACTTTGTACCCCAGGCTGGTCTCGAACTCACAATGATCTTCCTGCCTCAGCCTCCCAAGTGCTGCGATTACAGGCATGTGCCACCATGTCCAGCAAAAAGAAAAAGAAATGTTTTTAAATAGACAAGCTGAT
>NW_004955456.1:8215233-8224050 GCF_000276665.1 Chinchilla lanigera
AAAAAAAAAAAAAAAAAAAAAATCAATGCGCAGGTTTTTGTGTTAATCTAAGTTTTCAACTACTTTGGGTAAAACTGATGAGCGCAATTACTGACTCAGATAGTAACAGCATAGTTAGGGTTGTTCTGCTCTGAAGAAAAATGAAATTGTGTCATTTGTAGGAAAATAGATGCCACTGGAGCTCATCAGGATAAGCGAAATAATCCAGAATCAGAAAGGCAGGTCTTACACATCTTCCTTAACATGTGGACTCTAAAAACAGTTGATATTAGTATATTTTTATACATATTAAAGACTTTCATCTCAGGGCAACTGGTATATACACACATTGCATCTCGATCCTTTCTACGTTCCCTTCCCCACACCCCTTCTTGTCTCCTCGTCCCTGGATCCCTTCCCACCCTATCAAAGAGCCAACTCCGCTTCATTGATCAGAAGGGAGACCCTTATTAGACAAGAGGAGCCAGGCACTTGGGAGACTGAGGCAGGAGGATTGTTGCGAGTTCGAGACCATCCTGGGCTACAAAGTGAGCTCAAGACCAGCCTGAACTGCATAGCGAGGCCCCTTCTCAAAAAAAAAAAAAAAAAAAAAAAAAAAAAGAAATCCAAGACAAGAGGAACAGAATGGGGGAGGTGACAGAGTGTAACAGGGGATAGATATGATCAAAATACATACACATTTGAAAATACCATATTGAAGCTCGATATTTTGTAATTTTTTTTTTTTTTGAGACAGGGTCTCCCTATGCAGTTTAGGTTGCTCTTGAACTCACTATGTAGCTCAGGCTGGTCTCAAACTCACAGTAAGCCTCCCAAGTGCTGGGCTTACAGGTATGCACCACCACGCCTGGCAATGTTTTATAAAATTAATGGACACTAATAAAAATATATTTAAGGAAGAGTCTGGTGTGCTGGCACTTACCTACATTTCCAGCACTTAGGAGACTGAGGCAGGAGGGTCACTACAAGTTCAAGGCCAACTTGGGCTACATAGTGAGTTCAAGGCCAGCCTGAACTGCACAGTGAGACACTATCTCAAACAAATAGACAAACAAACCATGAATTCCAATGGAACAGAATATAAGAGTGGATTAAACAGGAATTTATTGATTTGACAACATTTTTGGAACACTTGACAAGTACACCAGTGGCTGAGACAAATCCACAAAACAATAATAATAGTTGAGGACTTTAACACACCACCTTCAGCAAGGGATAGATCAGCAGACTGAAAATCAACAAAGAAACAGTAGTGTTAAATTACACCCTGGACCTAAGGGGCAGCAGACATCTTCAGAACATTCCATCCGGCAGCTGCTGAATACACAGTTTTCTCATCAGCACGTGGAAAATTCTCCAGGAAAGACCATACGACAGTTCAAAGAGCAAAGTCTCAACCAAGATTTTATAACTGAAATCACGGGAGGAAGGGTCTGCTCAGAGGGAAGGCATTTGCCGACCAGACATGAGGCCCTGGTTTGACCCCCGGCACCACCCACACACACCAAAAAAAAAAAAACAACAACTAAGAATTGAAATATATTTTTTCAACCGCAACACAAGGAAACTAGCAATCAACCAAAAGGAAAAATCTGAAGCGCCTGCCTGGCAAGTGCAAGGTCGTGAGTTCAGTTCCCGGTACCGGAGAAAAACCAAAAAAAAAAAAAAAAAAAAAACAAACCAAAAGGAAATATCTGGAGACTATACAAATACATGAAAATTAATATTTTTTCCCTAGAGATCAAATCTAGGGACTTGCACATGTTAGGCAAGTGGTTTACCATTGAACTACACCCCCACCTCGGATTTACTTACTTTTGAACAGCTAATGGATTGAGGAAGAAATCAAGAAGCAAATTTAAAAAATCTCCTGATGCAGACCAGGCATGGACTACATGCTTTTAATACCAGGCTGTAGGAGATTTCAGTGGAAGAATCACAAGTTCAAGACCACCCTGGAGTACATAGCGAGTTCAAAGCCAATCTGTGTTAGTACGTTAACAGTATCCCTTAATTATTGCGGGCTGATCAGGCCTGCAATCTCCCAAATGAGTGGACAGTGAAGGCTTAAATAAATGAGACAACTGAAATGATTTCAGGGCTCCAGGAGGGTTCAACCCTATTACAGACCTCGAGGTTCTTTGGGTTGACACCAAGACTTCCCTGAGCGGCCTGTACTTAGGGGGATACTGAAGAAAATGCAGAAATTTGGGAAACCCTTTACAGAATTCTCCAAGTAATACTTCTGCTAATTTAGGAGAATTAAGTGAACTCCAGGAAGGCCTTCACTGAAGGAGTGAGATGCCTACAGCTACGCCTCCTCTTAGCTAATGGGGGTGGGAGCCACATGTCCTCCGCTGTGACCTTATCTCGTCCTCTGAGGCCTCATGGCTTCACCCACCATTACAGGCCTCAGTAGGGCCCAGTGACTCACAAGGAAACACGAAAAGCCAATTGATTAATATTAAACCCTGCTCAGAGCTGCTTCATAGTGGTCTCCATCACTGTACTACATAGTTAAACCCTGTCTCAAAAAGCAATCAAGGGGGCTGGGGATTTAGCTCAGCGGCACAGCATCTGCCTGGCAAGTACAAGGTTGTGAGTTCGATTCCCAGTACCAGAAAAAAAAAAAAAATTAAAAAATTCTTAAAATAAATGAAAATGGGCAAAACATATCAAAACCTAGGGGATACAGCTAAAGCAGTACTAAGAGGCAACTTTATAATAATGAATGTCCACACACAAAAAAGTACAAAGATCTCAGATAAACAACCTTGGAGTATATCTCAAGAAAGTAGGAAAATAAGACCAAACTAAGCCCAAAATTAGTAGAAGGAAAGAAATAATAAAGATAATAGTAGCAGCAATGAGAGACTAAAAATACATACAAAAGAAACAACAACCTGGATTTTTGAGAAAATAAACAAAATAAACAGCTAGACTAAGAAAAACCTCAAGTAAATAAAATCTGAGATGAAAAGGGAAACATTTAAACTGACCACAGAAATAAAAAAGATCATTAGAGATTACTAATGGACAACTAATGCCAATAAATTTAATAATCTGTCTATAGGAAGTGGATAAATTTCTAGATACATTATGGTATACTTGACTAATACTGAATAATAAATAGAACATGAGATCATTCCTGAGAATATTTCCATAATAAAAAGCCAACCAAGACCAGGTGGCTTCCAAAAATAGATGTAGCTCCCTGATGTATACCCTTTTGGTTCTTTATTTACTTACACATAGTTGGAGGGCATACCTGTAATTCCAGCATTTAGGAGGCTAAGGCAGGAGCATCACTGCAAGTTCAAGGCCAGCCTGGGCTACATAGTGAGACCCTGTCTCAAAAAAAAAGGAAATAGTGAGATGAATCTTTTGCATATGGAAAGGGGATGAAGAGATGAAGGGAGGGGGGAGGGGGGAGGGAAGGAAGGAAAGAGAAGAGGATGAAAAATGAATTATGATGTGTGATGTCCATGTTCCAACTCCCCTTGAGGAATGTGATCATTATGGGCTGCAAGCATGCTTTAATAAAAATTGGAAAAAAGAGGCTTTATAAAAATATTTTAAAACTCAAAGAAAAAAAGAGTATCTATTTATGTATCAAATATGCTTTCATCATTCTATTAACTCTGCAGTGCTGGGGAGATCAGACCCGGGACTTAGCATATGAACGCTCTGCCACCGAGCTACACCTCAGCCCCATGCTGATCACCGCTACACCAATTTTTCAAGTCTTGTTTTTTTTTCTTTTCTTTTGAGACAGGTTCTTGCTATACAGTTCAGGCTGGCCTTGAGCTCACTTTGTAGCTCAGGCTGGTCTCAAACTTGCAATGATCCTCCTGCCTCAGCCTCCTGAGTACTAGGATTATAGGTGTGCGCCACCATGCCCGGCAACAGTCTTGTTTTCTGTGACTTCCCTATCCTTGGTCTTCTCCCCTAGTTCATCCTCCATTCCTCCTCCAGGGTGATCTTCTTTTTATTTACGTACTTATTTTTTAATTAATAACACTTATTGGTACATTTTAGGGATACATAACGATCGCATTCATCATAGGGAGTTCGTACCAGTACATGGCACAACTTGATTCTATTCCCAGCCCACATCCTCCTTTCCTCTCCTTCTTTACAAAAGTTTTGTTTCCATTTTTTCCTTCCTTTCTCACCATTTTTTTTCCTTTTCCCTTCCTTCCTTTCCCCCTCCTCCAATCCAGGGTTATCTTTATCCAGGTTATCCTGAGGAGTCCCACTACTGGTCCAGTAATGAGGGCTGGTGGGAAACTTATTCCCCAGACCCGTTTCCTCTCCCATTCACCCTGCATACCTGCCTTTCTCTAGATGGGCCGGCCCCTCCGCTGTTGTCCTTGGCCCAGAGTGACTTCGCTGAGCCCTCTTTCCCTGCAACACGGGCATCGTATCTGGAAATTCCATTTGAAACTTACCTCCTCCACCAAGCCCTCACTGATGCTGAGTTAGTAGGCGTGAGCCAGGTGTTGGTCTACAGGGAGCAGGAGGCGCGGGAGGTGAGATCAGCCTGGTCGGCACAGTGAGACCCTGTGTCAGAATAAACAAGTGAAAAGGACTGAGGATGTAGCTCAGTACAAAGGCCCTGGGTTCAATGCCACCAAAACAATGGCGAGTGAAGATGGGGATACAGCTCAGCACCTCTGGGTTGACCCAAACAAAAAAACCCCAAAGTTCAAAGCTTTGTGATCATAGCATTTCACTCATCTTTTAAATATAGCACCTTATCATTCACTTGTTTATACATTCACCTACCTAACCAAGCTTTGTGCTTCTTTGAGGATAAAGAATGTTTGTTTTTCTACCCACTGGGTGGAGATGGGGGATGGAAATTGGGATGGGGGCCGGGCATGGTGGCACATGCCTGTAATCCCAGCACTCAGGAGGCTGAGGCAGGAGGATTGTTGTGCGTTTGAGACCAGCCTGGGCTACAAAGTGAGCTCAAGGCCAGCCTGACCTGCATAGCGAGACCTTGTCTCAAAAAGGATTAAAAAAAAAAAAAAATTGGGATGGGGATGGAGGAAAGAAGTCCTCAGAGTATTCCAGGCTAAGACAAATTAGATAGACTGTTCTAAGAACTGAAGTTTGGGATGAGCAGAGGATAAAGTTAAGAGAAAGGGAGGATGATGAGCTTAGAGAGGCAGGTGCAGGCTGTGCCAGGCTCTGGACCCACATAAAGGCATTTCGAGTTCAGCCTCACGTCCCAGAGATACCTGAGGGACCATGAGCAGAGCAGTGACATGAGACTGCTCTAGCAGGACCATGGACAATAAATGCAGGGCAGCTTCCAGGGCACTATAATAGTTAGCCAATCAAGAAGTGAAAAGTTAGCCAATCAAGAAGTGGCACACACCTGTAATCCCAGCACTGGGGAGGCTGAGGCAGGAGGATCATTGCAAGTTCAAGACCAGCCTGGGCTACAAAGTGAGCTCAAGGCCAGCCTGAACTGCATAGTGAGACACTGTCTCAGAAAGACAAAAAATAAAACAAAACAAAACAAGATGTGATAAGGACTGGTACGGTTTGTGTGTGGACGTCCCCCAAAATCTTATGTGGTCAGAGGGGTGGGCTTTTTGTTGGCAGCTGAATGTAGAGTTTGTGATTGATTCATGGTCTAATGAGGGGATTAAAGAAGTGAGTGCTACACTCACCCTAGAGCAGGTAGCCTGCAAGCACCATAGAGGACAGAAACAGGCTTGTTCCCTGCTCCTGTTTTGTTGCTTTTGGTGCCTTCCAGGTGCCACCCTGCCTCGGAGCCAGTCGATTGTGGACTGAAACCTCCGCAAACTGTGAGCTAACTAAACCTTCCCCTCTTTAACTTTGGGAGTTGGGTGTTTTGCCTCAGCAATGAGAAAAGTAAGACGAGGACCTAGGTTTGGATATCGGAAATGGGAATGAAGAAAAATAGAGATGATACCGAAAAGTGAAACATACTCAGGGCGTTCAGTATTTGGGTATAGGGGCTGAGGCAGAGGGAGGAGTCAAGGGGGAAAGCAGGTTTTTGTTCTCCCCTAATACATCAGTGTGACCTTGAGTTGGTCATTTACCCTCTCTGCCTGTTTAATCATTTCTGAAACTGGTTTAATAATATCTGACCTATCAACCATTCTTGAGTGAATTCAGTGAGCTAGATATGGTGGCACATGCCTGTACTCCCACTTAGAAATTACTGACATATCTGTTGGTTGTTTTTTTTTTTTTTGTACCGGGAATTGAACTCAGGACCTTATGCTTGCCAGGCAGGTGCTTGTGCACTGAGTTATATCCCTGGCCCCTACTGACATATCTGAAGGAGTTTCTGTGTGAAAATTTTTTGGATGATATAGGCAGTGGTGGCAAACCTATGGTATGCATTCTGTTTTTAAGACACAAGATGTTAATGTGTGACTTGCTTTTGCTAAACTAAAACCTCGGTATTAGGGTTTAATTGCAATGTCGGCACTTTGTGATGAGTGGACTGTGGATCGCAGGTTGGGCACTTGGCTCTAAAAGGTTCGCCACCACTGACACAGGATGTAATGCTTCAGAGGCTTAGATACACTGAGTTCTTTTGCTCAACCATTCCTCATGTCCGCTAGGTAACATAGTGGACTTATCTCTAGTCCCACTGTCCGGTGCCTCCCTCACATGAGATCTTACTTCAGCATTATCACACAAAGTGATTACATTATACAGCACCTCCAAATCACTGTTAAATGTAACAGTGGGTTCGTTTCTGTACTGTTCCAGGAGCAAGGGAAGTTTCCCCAATGATTCTCAGGTTGACAAATTTGATTTTCTAAGTATTTTCCACAAAAGGACAGCGGCTAAGTCCAAACACGCCCAAACAAATGTTCCCTTGGTGGGCATTCCCTGCGACTCCAATCGTTTGTAACCCACGGGGAGAAGCATGTTGCAGTCCATGGGAACCTGAGAAGCAAACGAAGGCCCGCAATTTCTGCTCCACGATAGTCTATCGCATTTTGTTCCGTTGCGCAGTAATAAAACTTAAGCTTGACACCACGCTGGACGTGCTGTGGCCCCCGCTCATCCTTCCGTGGTCCCATAAAAGGATTCTGAGAATTGACAAGTTCAAAGAATCAGTGACAAAATTCTCCTAGCGAACGAAAGTCAACTTTTGCACTTTAAAAGAAAGTCTTCTTATGCGTGCTGTTGAGAGTTGGAGGTCCTCTTTGAAAATGGCTCTGGTATTTCCTTCAGTTCTGAGTTTTGATTGCTTCTCCCAGTAATCTTTTGCATGCTGTTTTGCAGTAGTTGGAAGTGTAACAACCCTCTCTGTTGCCAAGTACTTAAATATAACTTCTTGGTGGACTTTTTTACGCCTCAGAAGTTCTTCTATACTTTGACTACACACTAATACTGAGAGACTAACAGCTTGGCGGTCCTCGGGCTGCACCAGGTGGTTGGTGACTGTATTGCACACAGCCATGATCTCGCCGCTCGCTGTCCAGTAGAGGGAGTAGGTTAGACAGCCTTCCCTGTGAGTGACAGCCCTGGCAACTCGACTTCCTGGGAAGTAGGGAGAGGACCCTGCCAATAATGTTGTTCCTACCGCCCACCAGGCCTGCAGCTCAAATTTTAACTGAATCCTTACAAAAGACACCAAAAGGCCGGGCGTGGTGGCGCACGCCTGTAATGCCAGCACTCGGGAGGCTGAGGTAGAAGGATCGCTGTGAGTTCTAGGTCAGCTGGGGCACATAGTGAGTTCAAGGCCAGCCCGAACTGCATAGTGAAACTCTGTCTTAGAAAAAAAAAACACACACCAGTGCTCAATTAAGTCTGAGTTTTCAAAACTGCCTGGGGATCCGAGGCCTCGGAAGCGACCTAAGTCCTATGGAAGGACTAATTCTTGATTCTCTTCAATTCCCATATCAACCCTGTCGCTTTCTAAACCGATTTAGCACTTGCTACCTTGCATTACAGTTCATCTTCCCTTGCCTTAAAACGCCCTAAAGCCGGGTATGGTAGTGCACTCTTGTAATTTCAGCACTCGGGAGGGAAGCTGAGGCAGGAGGATTGCTAGAAGTTTGAATCCAGTTGGAACCACAAAGCAAGACGGTCTCAAAATACACTGATACTGGAGAAGGGTACTTATGAGATTCACACGTGTCCCCACACAACCCAGCACACCATCAAACACCTAGTGTATGGTCGAGAAAACCAATTAAAGAGATAGGGGAAGCCAGGGAAGGAAATCAAGGGCAAGCCTGTGAAGGGAAAGACCCGTCCCACACCCTACGCGCTGTGGCCTCACGCCCTCTGGTCACGCCCAGACACCCGGGCCGCCAGCCGCCTAGCGCGCACCGCAAACATCCTGGTGTTTCGGGCCGCAGCCCGGGTCCAGCGGCCAGCGATACAGGACCCGCTACTAAGCCAGACGGCAGCCGAGCAGGCTCCGCCCACGCTTAATGGCGCCCAGCCACAGGTGCCGCACTGCCGCAAGCCAATGAGCACCCGCGTCGGGCCCTCTGGCCAATGGCGGCGAGGCGTGGGCACGCCGGGGGCGGGCCGTGCGTGCCAGACTGTTCCAGAAGACCCGGATAGAACCTCTCGGCCACGCTGAGCCGGGGCGTTGTGCCGCACGCTGCTTTCCGCTTCGTCCTGAGCCCGGGCAGCGATGGCGGCCGTGAAAACCCTGAACCCCAAGGCCGAGGTGGCCCGCGCGCAGGCGGCGCTGGCGGTTAACATCAGCGCGGCGCGGGGACTGCAGGACGTGTTGAGGACCAACTTGGGGCCTAAAGGCACCATGAAGATGTAAGGCGGGGCCGGCGGGAGGTGCGGGGC
>NW_004955456.1:8224221-8232566 GCF_000276665.1 Chinchilla lanigera
AAGGCGGGGTCGCAGCCCCGCGGGCCCCCCACCGCCGGGGACGGGCCACTTCCTGTGGGGTTAGTGCCTTGGTTTCCCCGGGAAACTCACGTAGCGACCTTCTTTTCCGCCCGTTGAACAGGCTCGTTTCTGGCGCCGGAGACATCAAGCTTACAAAAGATGGCAACGTGCTGCTTCACGAAATGGTGAGAGGCTGGCGTGCTGCGGCAGAAAGGGCTTAATTTCCTAATTTCTTGTAGTTCGCTTGGCTTATGGAAAGATTTCTAATGCTCCTCCGGGTAGGAAAAAGTGGGACTCGCTGATTGCTCAACAAGTCAGCTGAGACAGTGGAAGGAATAGGAACGTTACTTGGTCGGTAAGGACGTCGTAGAATACAGTGAGGGGCCTGGAGGGTGACAGACGCTGCTCTGAGCCCGGCCCTTTTGCTCTTTGCAGTCTGGGTTGAAGTGTTAACCCGCCCCAGGTTTAGGGACAAAAGCCCTGGCTGTTCCAACAGGCCAGGCTCAGGGCTGCCCCAGAAAGATGACCAGAAAAGAGCCAATGAAAGGATCACTATTACTAAAATTAACTGTAGCCCCAGCAATTACCCCAGCTAGTTACAGATGGGGTTTTTTTGGGAGGGGGACGTGTCCTTTTTTGCAAAGCAGTTCCTGGGTCTGACTTTGTAGCTCAGTGGTGGAGTGCTCGCCTAGCATGTGAAGGTCCCGCATCCCATCCCATCGCCAAAAAAAAAAAGAAAGAAAGAAAAACGGCAATTCTTACATGTCATCTGTCTTCTGTCACCTGCAGGGGAAATAAGGCTCCTTAAAGTCCTAAGATTCAAGAATAAATAGTTGGCCAGGGATGTAGCTCAGCGGCACAAATGCCTGCCTGGCAAGCATAAGGTCATGAGTTTGATTCCCGGTACAAAAAAAAAAGTTTTAGAGAACAAGGTTTTAGAGAGGAGTATATATTTTACTCATGTCTGAACTCCCAGAACCTAGCAGTTGGCATCCAAAAGAGGAATGATTTACTTCTGACTTAAGTTGAGAATAAAATTTAGGGTTTTGATAGTGATATATGATAACATCAATATCCAGATGTTTTTAAATGTCTAAAGACTAGCTGACATAAGAGGTGTAAGATTTATTTACTGGGACAGCATTTGTTGTGTAGCCTAGGCTGGCCTCACCCTTCCTAGTGCTGGTCTGTTTTTTTTTTTTTTTTTTTTTTAAACAGGGTTTTCCTATGCAGTACAGACTGGCCTCAGACTTGCAATGATCCTCCTGCCTCAGCCTCCCAAGTGCTAGGATTACAGGCATACACCACCACACCTGGCCTGTTCTGGTTTTTTGAGACGGGTTCTCATTCTGTAATTCAGGCTGGCCTTGAACTCTTGACAATCCTGCCTCACCTTCCCAAGTACTGGTATTATAGACATTTGCCACCTTATCTGCTTTCCTTTCTTTGTTTTTTTGTCTTTTTGAGACAAGAGTCTCGCTATGCAGTTCAGGCTGGTCTTGAGCTCACTTTGTAGCCCAGGCTAGTCTTGAACACACAAGGATCCTCCTACCTCAACCTCCAGAGTGCTGGGATTACAGGCCTGCGCCACCGCGCCTGGCCTTCCTTTCAATTATTTGGTCAGTGCCAAGCTATTCTGAAGGCCACTGGGCTTTGATTTTAGAAGATACTTGACTTATTCTCACAACTACTAAACTTGTCATACTTTTGTTAGTCAGCTTTTGTGAACTTTAGAGGCTCAGATTTCCTGATCAGTAAAGTCAAGTAATCTGAGAAGTAAATTTGTACAAGAACTCTTGGTCATCATGAACAGGTGTGCAAAATAGTTAATTATGATTTTTAAATTTTTTTAATTTTTTTTATTTTTTTGGGTTTTTCTCCGGTACCGGGAAACGAACTCACGACCTTGCGCTTGCCAAGCAGGCACTTTTGCCGCTGAGCTAAATCCCCTGCCCAATTATGATTTTTTTAAATCACAGTAATAGAGGTGGAATAGTAGATAGTATTTAAAGAGCCTCTTCACAGATTTCAAGATACATTTTAAATTTTGTTTTGTTTTGTTTTTTGAGGCAGTGCTTCATTACATAGTTCAGGCTGGTCTTGCCCTCAAACTCACCTCAGTCCTCCTGCCTCAGCATCCTGAGTGCACAGATCACAAATGTGTACCACCACGCCCAGCTTCAAAATACATTTTACTGAAGTCACACTGATTTTTGAGCTAGGGTCTGTATGGTCATATATAGACTAGATAGGGTCACCATATAGTCAGGCCAACCTTGAGCTTATTGCGTAGTCCAGGGTGGCCTGGAACTCATGATTCTCTTGGTCCCCGAGTGCTGGAATTGCGGGCGGCACCATCATGTCCAGCTATTTAAGTAATTCTTTTTCCTTTTCAGCAAATTCAACACCCTACAGCCTCTTTAATAGCAAAAGTAGCAACAGCCCAGGATGATATAACTGGTGATGGTACTACTTCCAATGTCCTGATCATTGGAGAGCTGCTGAAACAGGCAGATCTCTACATTTCTGAGGTATGCATCGTCCTCCTGCTTGTGTACTATTGTGTATAGAAAGTGGCTGCTGTTTGTGTATAGTCATATGTTAATTGTAGCCGAGGCCGCACAGTGGAATGTAAAGATGCGGGGATTTTAATCTAGGAACCTGTTTCTATCCTAACCTGACACAAATTTTTTGTGATTATGAAGTTCTTTTTCATATAATTAATTCAGGTCTAGAGATCACAGCTAGGCATATGTATAGGGAAAAGGTCAACTAAACATTTAAATAAGAATTCTGCCCCTTTTTTAGCCTGGAATAGTTCTGAATTTAAAGCAAACTGCAGTATTAGTCCACTGTCAGAATTTCCTGGAAAGAAGAGAAAGCAGTTTTAGTCTCTTGTTTGTTTTATTTTTGTTGCTAAATAATGTGAATTTCAGATTACCTATAAAAAAGATAAAGTATTCCTATGGACTCCGAATATGTGTGACCGCAGCTGGGGTTTTGGCGTACTCTGGCGGTTTGCACAGTGAACATCCAAGTGTGCTCTGTAGTTCCCTTGGCTTTGACTCTGTGCTAGAGTAATATCTGTTCTTTCCCTCTGCATTGAAAGGACTATTTTTTTCCTTTTAAATGTATTCAGAAAGGCAGCACATATTATCGAAACTGTATCAAAAGTTGTGAATGATCCAGAATATCCTTTGAAAAATTATCTGAACTGTATTTGCAGCTACTTAAAGGGGCAGGTTCTAGGAATGATTGTGTAATTGTGTGTTGATTACAGGGTCTTCATCCCAGAATAATCACCGAAGGTTTTGAAACTGCAAAGGAAAAGGCCCTGCAGTTTCTGGAACAAGTCAAAGTAAGCAGAGAGATGGACAGGGAAATACTTATGGATGTGGCCAGAACATCTCTGCGTACTAAAGTTCATGCTGAGCTTGCGGATGTCCTAACAGAGGTATGTGTTAAATCTGATGCGTGTCAGATAAAATCTGGGAAATGGTGCGTTGTGTCAGTGTATGCGTAGTGTATAACGTGTACTGGTCAAATCCCGGGTGATTAGCATTCATATTTCCTTAAACATTTATATTATTGCTTTGTGTTGGGAACCTTAATGCTCCTCTTCTACTTGTTTACAAAAGAAAATTTAAATATAGTTATCAGTATTTTTAATTAAATAGTGGGAGGACATTTATTGGGGGGAATGTGTTTTTAAAAATACAAATTACAAAGTCTTTAATTTCTAGTATATTCTGTTTACTCATAGAAGAAAGATCCGCCAGGCGTGGTGGCGCACGCCTGTAATCACAGCGCTCAGGAGACTGAGGCAGGAGGGTTGTTGCAAGTTCGAGACCAGCCTGGGCTACAAAGTGAGCTCAAGGCCAGCCTGAACTGCATAGCGCTACTCTGTCTCAAAAAGACAAAAAAAAAAAAAAGAAAGAAAAGGAAAAATCCATTCAGAGATTGTAAAGTGAAGAGACTATGTTTAAACTTGTGCGGAATATGTATTTCAACTTCTGCAAAAGAAATTTGTTATACTCCTGTTGTAGGCTGTGGTGGATTCCATTTTGGCCATTAGAAGGAAAGATGAACCTATTGACCTGTTCATGGTTGAGATCATGGAGATGAAGCATAAATCAGAAACTGATACAAGGTAGGTAAAGAGTGTTATGAAAACCTTTTTTTTTATTTAAATTTTAT
The DNA here is from genome assembly GCF_000276665.1 of Chinchilla lanigera. Taxonomy (NCBI): domain Eukaryota; kingdom Metazoa; phylum Chordata; class Mammalia; order Rodentia; family Chinchillidae; genus Chinchilla; species Chinchilla lanigera. Next base: position 8,228,419 of record NW_004955456.1, read on the forward strand.
TTAATTCTGTGGTTTTTTTTTTTTTTTTTTTGGTTTTTCTCCGGTACCGGGAACTGAACTCACGACCTTGCGCTTGCCAGGCAGGCGCTTTTGCCGCTGAGCTAAATCCCCAGCCCTATTCTGTGTATTGAACCCAGGGCTTTTATATGCTGAGCAGAGACTACCAGTGGACTACACCCCAACACTGAAATATGTAGTACATTGTTTTTGTTTTTGTCTTTTTTGAGACAAGCTCTCACTGTCACCAGCCTGAACAACACAGCGATCCTCGTACCTCAGCCTGGAGTGCCGGGACTATAGCCATGCACCACCACCCCCGGCTCTCTGTAGTACATGTTTTTAGCAGATCTCTTCTAGTGAACATATATTTACGTTTGATAAGTTGTAGGTATCACATGTATTCTTAGAAATAATTCCTTTTGAGATGAGGGAGATGACATGTTTATGGTTAGAATATGAACAACGTTGGTGATTTCAAGGGAGACTGTTGGGGAATTAAAAAAAATTTTTTTTTTTTTTTTTTTGGATGTATAGTGTGGCTCACACCTGAAATCCCAGCACATGGGAGGCAGAGGCAGAAGGATGGTCTTCATTTTTTGTTTGTTTGTTTTTGTTTTTCTTCCGGTATCAGGAATTGAACTGATGACCTTGTGCTTGCCAGGCAGGTGCTTTGCCACTGAGCTAAATCCCCAGCCCCAGTTTTCTTCGTTTTTGTTTTAGGATTGACTTCAGTTCTGGACTACATAGTGAGACCCTGTCTCGATAAAAAAGAAGTAGAAGAACAAATTTTTTCAGAAACCTAATTTGAAAACTTTTCTTTCCTGGTGCACTCCTAGGGGTTGAATCCAATCCAAGCCCTTTGCATTAAGCTACATCCTTGGCCCGGTTTTTTTTTATTATTATTTTTTGAGATAGGGTCTTACTAAGTCGTCCAGGCGTCAGTCCTCCTGCCTCAGCCTCCTCCTCTTTACAGGTGTGAGTTACCATGCCCAGATGGAAACCTTTTTTCAGAGAAAGTAATAGCCACAATTTGATAGCTTACAGCTGAGACTGTCTCTACAGGGCTTTTTTGGCTTTTTGCTTGTTTTTTGTTTTTAGTACTGGGGATTGAACCCAAGGCCCTTATGGTAAGCTGTATCCCCAGACATTAGCCTCCCAGAATTCTTTATTCTCTGAGAATTTTCTTTGAAAGATAGAGCTGGCGTTTGTGTGAATAGCCCATCTTTGTTCTGGAATATTTCTTTCTTTTTTTTTTTTGTTTCTGTTTTTGTTTTTCTTCTGGTACCAGGAATCAAACTCATGACCTTGCGCTTGCCAGGCAGGTGCTGTGCCACTGAGCTAAATCCTCAGCCCTTGCAATATTTCTTTCTCACAATTGACCTTGTAGGTGTCTCTGAAAAGTCTTGTTAAGTAAATCAAAAAGTAAAATGTGTGAAATTTCTCAGTGTGAAAATTATCACAACAGTCTCAGTTCAATGTTTAAGTTCTGTTAGTATATGTTCCAGTCCCATCTGGAAGCCAGTAACTGTAACTTTTGTTGTTTTAACAGCTTAATCAGAGGACTTGTTTTGGACCATGGGGCACGGCACCCTGATATGAAAAAAAGAGTAGAAAATGCATACATTCTCACATGCAACGTCTCCTTGGAATACGAGAAAACGTACGTACATTTACGGCCCTTCAAGTTGGAGTAGAGGGACGGAGGGAGAAATTCGGGTTTTTCAGAGCAAATCCATTCTATTAGAGGCTCATTGTCCCACTGTGAGGACCGTGTGGCTTTGGCATGGTTTAGGATAAAGCAGGCGCCTCCGCAGGTGCACGAGGGCGGAATTGGACTCCAGACTTACTCAGTCGTAAGGCTGTCCAGTTTTGCAGCCTGGTGTTTTTTACTTAAAAAAATAAAAACAACTTTCCCCCTTTCTGTAATATTTTCTTTATAGAGAAGTGAATTCTGGCTTTTTCTACAAGAGTGCAGAAGAAAGAGAAAAGCTAGTAAAAGCTGAAAGAAAATTCATTGAAGATAGAATTAAAAAAATAGTAGAACTGAAAAAGAAGGTCTGTGGTGATTCAGATAGAGGATTTGTTGTTATTAATCAAAAGGTGAGTGAAAATTAAATTCGCCAGTGAAATTGTCTGCTGCATTTTTTTTTGTAAGGTGAAAGATACTGAAACTCGTTTTTCTCTTTGTTGTAGGGAATTGACCCCCTCTCCTTAGACGCTCTTGCAAAAGAAGGCATCGTAGCTCTGCGTAGAGCAAAAAGGAGAAACATGGAGAGGTACGGACCGGTCCCTGAGTAACTTTGCAAGTGAATTAAGAGTCTTTTCCCCTTCTACTTAATTTTGCACTTTTATTGTGACATAATGTAGATAATAAAAATTACCATTTTAACTTCCTTTTTTTTTGTTTTGATACTGGGCTCTATGGACCTGATGCATGCTGGACAAGAGCTGCATAATTCTGTGGTCACTGAAACAGATTTGATTTCTTTCTTATTATTTTTGGTGTTTTTGAGGCAGGGTCTCGCTGTGTGGTGCAGACTGGCCTCAAATTCATGGGATCCTCCTGCCTCAGCCTCCCAAGTGTTGGGATTACAGGGTTGCACCACCACAACTGGTGGGAAGGGTGGTTTAAACAGAAAAGACTAGTTTTCTTCTGGTTGGTGGTGAACAGAAAGATACAGGTTGAGACACAGTTTAGAATGTAATTTCATATATCGTTCTGGAAAATTTCTTTAATATTATTAGTCCTCTGAACGTAATCAGTAATGTTGCCTGTGTGACTCCCTTAAAAACGCTTTTCACTGTTTTAGGCTGACTCTGGCTTGTGGTGGGGTGGCTCTCAATTCCTTAGATGACCTGAATCCTGACTGTCTGGGACATGCAGGACTGGTTTATGAGTATACTTTGGTAAGTGTGTTTCCATCAGAAACTAACTGTACTATTCCGTTCATGAGTTCTTTGGTAGAAAAATTCAAACTCAAGATCACATTTTTGTTTGTTATTTAAATTTGATGATTTACATGTAAAGGTAGAAATCCATTGACAGGAGAAAATCCTGTTTCTTTTTTGGGTTTTTTGAGACTGCCTTGGTGGGTATTTCAGGCTGGCCTTGAACTCACTGTGATCTTCTTACCTCAGCCTCTAAGTGCAGGTTTATAGGGCTGCGCCACCACGCCCAGCTCTCATTTCTTTTATGTGTGAATGTTCTGCTAAAATTTTCTTCAGTTTGATCACCGTCGTATCCTGTGAATGTGCTGCTTTTCTCTGCATGCACCCGTGCCGTGCTCATCGGCGCAGCGATGTGCTGTTGGTGACATGTAACCTTTCACGTGTAGGGGGAAGAGAAGTTCACCTTTATTGAGAAGTGTAACAATCCGCGCTCTGTCACGTTGTTGGTGAAAGGACCAAATAAACACACGCTCACTCAGATCAAGGACGCAATAAGAGACGGCTTGAGGGCTGTCAAGAACGCCATCGATGATGGTAAGAGCTTCTCTGTTTCCGCTGTACTCCCCGCGTAGTCCAAGAAGCATGGCCGAATACTGTGTTCCTTCATCAGTAGCTTACACAGCCAGACACCATGCAAAAGTAAAGCGTTCCTTTTAAAATGACCGATGATATGCTGTTTGTTCACAGTATATCATTATTAAAAGCGATTACAAATAAGTGGACCTAATACTCATTAGCTCCCAACAGCTGCCAAGTGCTAAATTGAGCCATTTGGCTGTTTGATTATTGCGTATCTTGTGGCTTTCAAACGCAGTTCGCGTGGTTTTTCCTTTGTGGTTGGTCATAGAGTTTCTTCTCTTCGGCCCAGCATTTCTGTCTTCTGTGTGAACAGGCTGCGTGGTTCCAGGCGCTGGGGCAGTAGAAGTGGCGATGGCCGGAGCGCTGATGAAGCACAAGGCCAGCGTCAAGGGTCGGGCCCAGCTCGGAGTCCAAGCGTTTGCCGATGCCTTGCTCATTATTCCCAAGGTGCGAACATGTGTTGAACAGTTCTCTAAATTGCACCAGAACAGTTCAGCTGGTTGAACCTTCTGATAACATGAAAATGTTTGGATAAGCAAGTTTGATTGGTTTTCTCAGGAGTCTAGAGTATCCCTATATTGTGTTTTGTTTTGTTTTGTTTTGTTTTGTACCAGGAATTG
>NW_004955456.1:8232826-8239248 GCF_000276665.1 Chinchilla lanigera
TTTTTTTTGATATAGGAACTCACTATACAGTTCAGGCTGGCCTTGAGCTCACTTTGTAGCCCAGGCTGGCCTCAAACTCAAAATGATCCTTCTGCCTCAGCCTCCCAAGTGCTGGGGTTACAGGCATGTGCCACCACACATGGCTGCATATCATCTTAAAAAATATTTTTTTTTTTTTTTGGGAAATTTGAATGTCTGAAGTTTCAGATCAGAGAAATATTTTAAGAATTTTTTTGATACAGGGTTTATATTGGAGTAAAAGCTTGATTTCTGTTGTTTTTAGTTAAGCTGACAAACAGCATCATTTTCTTTTAAACTCATTGAAGGGTGTAGTTTGAACAGTGTGTTGCTAGGTTTGTGGTGGGTTAGAGGCCGCTTGTTAGTGAGCGTCTTGACTCTGCTTTGAGGGAAGAGGGAACATAAGTAATGGCTGTCTGCACTGATTCTGGTTTTTTGTTTTGTTTTTTTGTTTTTTGGTACCGGAAATTGAATTCAGGACCTTGCACTTGCCAGGCAGGCGCTTATGCCACTGAGCTATATCCCCGGCTGATTGTGGTTTTTAAAAATTAATAGGAAGGGGCTGGGGATTTCGCTCAGCGGCACAGCGCCTGCCTGGCAAGTGCGAGGTCATGAGTTCGATTCCTGGTACCGGAACCCCCCCCAAAAAAAATTAATTGGAAATACTATTCATTTATTGTAGACTTCCCCTCAATTCTTGGTTCCTGTATTTTCAAGAATTAAACTTGTTTATTTTAGGTCCTTGCTCAGAACTCTGGCTTTGACCTTCAGGAAACACTAGTTAAAATTCAAGCAGAACATTCTGAGTCGGGCCAGCTTGTGGGTGTGGACTTGAACACAGGTAAGAGAACAGAGTCAGCCGTCTGTGTAGGGAGAGCGAGGTGAGCGGGTGAGGTGGGCCTGGGACGTTGGGGAGCGAGGACAGGAATCCTGGGTATTGTCTTGCAGTTAGATGGTAGCACTTCGAGGGAATTCTGGATTCTAAGTTGGGATAAGTAGAGTATAAGAATGGAATGGATAGACAATAGAATTAGGGCATGGAGTAGAAATTGGATCATTTCATGGAGTGCAGATTTGTTAGAGGTGTTGCTCTGTGATTCCTGTTGGGTTTGCCTTCACAAAATTTTTTCCATTCTGTTGTAGGAATTTATTTGTTTATTTAAAGAACAGAATATATTTATTGGGGGAAAGAAAGCTTCTGTGTGAGAGCGGGACAGAAGGGGACCCAAAGTGCTTGCCCAGGGAGCCTGTCTTTTCCAGGGATTTTTTTTTTGGTTTTTCTCTGGTACCGGGAACTGAACTCACGACCTTGTGCATGCCAGTTTTTTTTTTTTTTTTTTTGGTTTTTCTCTGGTACCGGGAACTGAACTCACGACCTTGTGCATGCCAGGCAGGCACTTTTGCCGCTGAGCTAAATCCCCAGCCCCTTCCAGGGATTTTTGTAGAGCAGAATCATGAAGTGAGGTGGTCAAGGTGGAAAACATGGGAACTCACTAGGTGGGCATGAAGTAGGACAAAACTGTGGTCAGCCAGTGAGATTGCAGGTGTAATTGTTCAGGTAACGTGGATTAAATCGGGTCGGATGGGGAAGCGAGTCACTCAGCAGGCGGGCAGGAATACAGAACAGGGGCCTTTTCTTTGGGGTTGGGTTATCACCTGTTCCTGGCTTTTTCAAGGTGATTCCTACCTATTCAGAATATCAGTCCCTGATACCCATCCCCAGGGAAGTATGTGGGCGCATTTGTTTTATCTTCTGTCTTGAGGTCTGGCCCACAGCCGGAGTAGTTGCAGGGCAGGTATCTGAGGTCTTTCATACCAGCTCCTCCAAGGGGCTAGCCCTGTGTGACTGCCTGCGATGTCTGTGCGGACTCAGGTGTCTGCAAACATTCCCCCTCTGCAGAAGGAACCCGGGCTGTCAGGCGGGAGTAACGGGCATGACCGCTCCGGCTTCCTCAGGCTGAAAAGGATCGTAGTTGTTGATTGGCAGGCAGAGGTACTCTCCAGAGGGTCTTGACAGACACCAGGCATTTTATCTTGGTTAAGCATATAGCTTTAAGTCTCCATCTGATGAACTCAGTGGAAGACCTCCAGATGATATAGGGGAAAGAAACTCCCAGCTTGGAAGCTATCTGGGATGAGTTCATGTTCCTTAAAATTGAGGAACGCATTTTACAACAATGGAGGTTAAAAGCAGAATGTATTTATTGGGGGAAAGAAAGCTTCTGTCCAAGAGAGGGACACAGGGGGCCCAAGTAGGGTGCCCTGGAATTTATTTAAATAACCTGTAGTTGATTAAAAGGGAATTCATGTTAAAAACAAGATACTTGAGGAAAGATGTGGAAAATAGAATCTTCACACACAATAACAATGCCTCTAAAACTGATTACAGCAAAAAAAAACCAAAAACCTAAGTTTTGTTGTAGTTGTTTTATTGTTTTTGAGACAGGGATCTCCAGTTCAGGCTGGCCTTGAACTCACAATGGTCCTCCTGCCTCAGCCTCCCAAGTGCTGGGATACAGGAATGCACCACCATGTGTGGCTACCTAAATTTTCAAACTGAGAGAGTTTTTTGTTTTGTTTTGTTTCCTCTTGAGACAACATCTCACTGTATAGTTCAGACTGTGCGTGAACTCACTATGTAGCCCAGGCTAGGCTGCTTCCTCCTGCTTCAGGCACCTGAGAGCTGGGATTACAGGAATGCACCACCACGTCCAGCTTTCTTTCAGTACTGAGGATGAAGCCTAGGAAATACTAAGCTACATCCCTAGTCCTTTTTTATTCTGTAAGTTTTTATTTTAAGACAGGGTCTCACTAAGTTGTGTTGATTCTTCTCGAACTTGAGGTCCTCCTTCCTCAGCCTTGAAGCAATCACTCATCAAAGATATTTTGGACAGGAAGTAAAAAGTTGGAGTCATAGTTAATAGTGGTTGAAATGAGTAATATTGTTGGGCAAGGCAGCAGAAGACAATGTTCTTTTATATTTTAAAGATCTTAATTGGTTGTGTTTTCTGTTCTGGAATTGGCAACCCTTCATTGGTAAAATGCAGTAAGCAGCCAGGCGTGGCGGTGCACACCTATAATCCCGGCACTTGAGAGGCAGAGGCGGGAGGATTGCCTCGAGTTCCAGGCCAGTCTCTGCACTAAAAAAAAGACCCTCTCTCAAAAATACCAAAAGTCTTCCCTGTTCATTCAGACGGTGTCCATCCCGTGGCCTACTCTGTGATTTTGTTACCTTGCAGGTGAGCCCATGGTAGCAGCAGAAGCAGGTGTGTGGGATAACTATTGTGTGAAGAAACAGTTGCTTCACTCCTGGTAAGTGTGGGCACATGAAAGCTGAAGCAGCTTTTAGGGAAGCATCTGTTCTTCCTTTCGTATGTCCCTGTCTCCTCACCCCCAGAGGAAGGTAAACAGACTAACGTAGCCTGTGGAGAGCGAGCAGGGGCGTGAGCTGGATTGCTGTGGGAGTCCGTGGGACACGCAGCCTGCGCTGGGTTGGAGTTGGCAGCTGAGCCTTGTGTCTGTTCTCGCTTTCAGCACTGTGATTGCCAGCAACATCCTCCTGGTCGACGAGATCATGCGGGCCGGAATGTCCTCTCTGAGAGGCTGAGCGGAGCTTCCCGCGTACCGTCTGAGTCCTGAAGGCTACAGAGTGATCCTGAGGAATAGAGTTGTGGAATCTTTGTTCAAGCTTCCAGTGATTTTCAGAGGAATTTTCTTTTCCACATGAAAAAGAGGAGAGAACACTTGGCAACTATTAAAATTATGTTGTGGAATTCTAATTACAGTATTTCCTAGTTGCACTGAGTGTACACACATAGAGCAGGTCCTTTGTAATTACCCAGAAAACATGGCTTTGCTTTAGCTTCATTAACATAAAAGTTAATAACTTGTTTATTAAATATTCCTTGAAAAACAATTTGAATGGTCTCATAATTCCCTGTGGGTATGTTTTCAGTTCAGCAGCAGTTTCCTGTTAAACGTTTACTCATTGTTGGGGATACAGCTCAATGGCACCAGTGCCTGCGTGGCAAGCGCAAGGTCTGAGTTTGATTCCCAATACCCCCCCCAAAAAAATTTGTATATTACATATTATGTTAATATAAAACGCAATTTAAAAACTTGGATGCATTTGTCACCCTAATTTCTTTCTTTTTTTTGAGACAGGGTCTTGATATGGAGTTCAGACTGGCCTTGAGCTTGCTTTGTAGCCAAGGCTGGCCTCGAACTCGCAACGATCCTCTTGCCTCAGCCTCGAGAGTGCTGGGATTACAGGTGTGCGCCAACACACCCGGCCCTAATATTTCTAATTAAAACACTTAGACCTCTCATGTTTTTGAAATACCTTTGCTGAAATGCTCCCTCAGAAAAGTTATATTGTCTGAAAAAAAGAAGAGGCCAGGCATCATGGTGTATGCCTGTAATCCAACACTTGGGAGGCTGAGGCAGGAGGGTTTCCATGAGTTTGAGGCCAGCCTGGGCTACCTAAGAGTTCAGGGTGAACCTGTACTGAGACCTTGCCTAGGAACACCGGAAGTTACACTGTGGTGGCAAGGGAGACAGTGAACTAAGAAAGAAATGGAGAAAGTTAAAAAAAACTGCAAGTATAAAGTGGCAAAAATAAAGGTAGAAGCCAGGTGTGGCAACTGCATCATCACAAGTTTGAGCAAATACTAAGACCCTCTCAATACAAAGAAAGATAGCTGAAGACTAAGGATGGGTTATTAGGTGAAATAAAAATTTTTTAGAGTGACTTAGTTTCAAGCTTAACTTTTTATTGGTACCAGGAATCGAACTCACAACCTTGTGCTTGCCAGGCAGGCGCCTGTGTGATGCTGAGCTATATCCCTGGCCCAAGCTTATGAACTTAATGCTTTTTGTAAAATACCAAACTCAATACTGGCACCATTTTTTCAAATTAGTGTTTACTCCTAGTTTCCATGGAGTTATTTTCATGCAGCTAATAGCTGCAGTCCTTGAACATAAAATTTTGTGACGTTTTGTATTTTGAGGGCTTAGTATACTGCAGTGAGTGCAATGAGTGATTGAAACGTTTCTGTGGCCTTGCAGAATAATGCGCTAAATAAAACAGTCCGGATGTGAAAGGGGCTGAAGTAAGTCCCGAGCTGTGAGAGTAGTGAGGGGGATGCTGGGAGAGCAGGGACCCTCCACGCTGGTTTTCCTTGATTCCCGGCAGGCTCTGGGGTCGCACGGTGTTAATTTATTTTTTTCTTGGTCTATAGAGACGGTCTCGCTATGCAGTTCAGGGTGGCCTTGAGCTCACTTTGTAGCGCAGGCTGATCTCGAACTCGCCACGATCCTCCTGCTTCAGCCTCCCCAGTGCTGGGCGTGCTGGGATTACACGCATGCGCCACCATGCCCGGCTGAAGGTGGTAATTTCCAAACTCCGAGCTGCGCACGCGCAGGGGGTGTGGCTGCCAGTGTAGTGCGTGCGGGCGCATGCGCAGCAGGCCTCACGAGCTCCGCCTTCAAGTCGCTCGGCATGGGTGACTCGCCGTCCCTGTCGCTGCCGTCGCTGCCGTCGGTGCTGTCGGTGCTGTGGTTCCTGTCCCGCCCGTGGCTCCAGCTAGGTCAGTGCGCTGGCCGCCGCCCGCCGGCGCCACCTGTCCCGATTGCACCGGGAAGGGGCGGGCACCCCTCCCGGGACGAGCTCGCCAGGGAGGGCGGGCGGCGCGGGGCCCTGCTGTCGCCGAGGCTCTGTGTCCCCGGCGCTTTGCTGCTTCTCACTTCTCTGGGACCTGTGAACATGAGAGAAAAATGCAGACCTGTCGCCCGGCCCGAAACGTTGCAGTTTGTGACCACTTGCTGTCTGGAGGGGACCCCTTGCTCCTGGAACCGGAAGCGAATCTCAGCCTAGCACCAGTTTATTTGAAGAAATTCAGCTTAGGACCCAGGAGGTCGCGGAAGGAATCGCAATACCAGTTCCCCTTGAGCATTGGCAGTACTCACTCCAGTATGATAACCAGTTTCTCACATGCAGCTCTTCAGTTTTAACCCCAGTACTTGAGATTGAACCCAGGGCCTTTGCAGCTACACCCCCTGTCCTTTTTTTGGTATTATTATTTTTAAATTTTGAAGCGATATCACTGAATCACTGAATTACCTAGGCTGGCTGAGCCTGAATTTCAGATCCTCCTGCCTCTGCCTCTCAGAGTGCTGGGATTAGTCATGCACCATCACTGCAAGTTTATCTCAAAAATACTTTTAATTATAATTTGCTCGTTGAGCTGGGAGTGGTGGCGCACACTGGTAATCCCAGCACTCGGGAGGCTGAGGCAGGAGGATCGTGTGTGGCGAGTCCGAGGCCAGCTTGGGCTACAAAGTGAGCTCAAGGCCAGCCTGAACTACCCAGTTGAGACCCTGTCTCAAAAAAAAAAAAAAAAAAA
>NW_004955456.1:8239407-8274044 GCF_000276665.1 Chinchilla lanigera
CTGAATCCCCAGCCCCTCTTAATTCCCTTTTAATTTAAGAGTTGCCTGCTGGCTCCTTTTTGCTTCTACATGACATTTATTTGTTGAGAGGCAAGTGGAATTGGATGAAATGAGCGTGTGTCCTGTTGGAATGAGAAAATGGGGAAAGGCACGGCCCTGAGGAGCAGCAGAAGGCCTGGACCTGCCTGTGAGGCATCGATGGGGGTATATGTCCTTGCAAGCTCTGAAGAAGTCTACCAAGCCAGAGTCTGGCCTGGGAATACCGCCGAACCGGGGGGCCTGCCTGCGTCCAGGGACAAGCTTTTTCCCCCCCTGCAGTCTTCCACGGAGCTGCACTCCCAGACCCAAACCAGCTGTTAAATCAGCTCTTCTTCTGGGCCTTACTTTCTTCCTATGAGATACATGGAAGATGGTTTTTATTATATGCTTTTCGGAGGCATTCAAACAGCAGGCTTCTAAAGGAGCTCGTTCAGTTACAATCATGGTGCATTTGTGCTGTGTGCCAGGGCTACCCAGGCAAAGCAGGTGTGGTCCTTCCCTTCTGTGGCATATGTTACAGTAGTGAGAATAAAGAATTTATACCCGACTCGGTGTTTGGGGCTTGTTGTCCCAGCACTTGAGAGGCTGAGAGGATCAGTTGAGCCCATGAGTCTAAGACCAACCTGGGCAGCATCAGAACCTGTCTCAAAAAAAGAAGAAAGGTAAATGTTCAACAAATGGGGAGAAAGAAGAGAAACACGTGAGCAGAAAAATGGGTAGAAAATGCTAGATATAAGCCCTGTTGGCCAGGTGTGGTGATACACGCCTGTAATCCCAGCACTTGGGAGGCTGAGGCAGGAGGATTGCCAGAAGTTCGAAGCCAGCCTGGGCTACATAGTAAGTTCAAGGGCAGCCTGAACTCTACAGCAAGGCCCTGTCCCAAAAAGCCAATAAATAAGTAAGCAATGTATGGTGGCCCACACTTGTAATCCTAGCACTCGGGAAGCTGAGGCAGGCAGATCGCTGTGAGTTTGAGGCCAGTCTTGACTACCTAGTGAGTTCAAGATGAGACTAACTATATGGTGAGATACTGTCTGGAAAAAATAAAACGACATATATTTAAGATTATAGTTTCAAATTTTACCTGGCTGGGACAAAGGATTGTGCTGAGGAATAAATAGGCGAGTGATGGGCTCAGTATTTCACGTTTTTTAATTTGTACTGTTCTCAGCTATAAAATGTTATCCCCATTTTGTAGATGAGGAAATCGGATCTTAGACTGAGTAATTTGCCTAAGGTCCCCCAGCAAATAAAGTGGCACAACAAGAATTTAAAGCCAGTCTTTTTGCTGTCATTGTAGTACTGGAGATTGAACCCAGGGCCTTCACACTGAATCACATCCCGGCCCTTTTATTTATCTTGAGATGGGGCCTCACTAAGTCACTAGGTTGGTCATGCTGGGCTCAGTCCTGCCTGAGCCTCCCAGAGGGCGGATGCAGAGGTGTGCGTCCCTACGCCTGGCTAAGTCCAGTTCAGCTTGCACGCATTGTTTTTCATACCCTGATGAGCATTACATTCGACCCAAATAATCCCCCTTGTCCTATATCTGTGGATGCATTCCTGATTCGTGTCCTTTTCTGCAGGAAATGCACAGGCTGCTGACATGGTCCAGCTGCCTGGTGGGCGGTTCCTGATGGGGACAGATGCTCCAGATGCCAGAGATGGTGAAGGGCCTGTCCGGGAGGTAACAGTAAAACCCTTTGCCATCGACGTATTTCCTGTCACCAATAAAGACTTCAGGTACATCAGGCGTTTTTCAGGGGATGTCAAGGCTCTTTCTAACCTTCATTCCTGATGTCGAAAAGGAAACTAGCTTGTTCACTGCCATTTCTCATCTTAGGAGCGACACTGTGAGAGGTGTCATCTCCATCTTTCAGATGAAGAATCTGAAGCCCAGAGAGGTTTGACTTGACCCCTTCAGCACAGGAGCTGGGCCTGGAACTCAAATCCTTGATTCATTTGATTTTATTATTATTTATGTATTTATTTATTGATTGTGCTGGGAACAGAACCCACAGCCAGCTGGGTATGGTGGGGCAGACCTGTAATCCCAGCACTCGGGAGGCTGAGGCAGGAGGATCGTTGTGAGTTCAAGTGAGCTCAAGGTCAGCCTGAACTGCACAGCGAGACCCTGTCTCACTGAGCTACATCCTGGCCCTTTTTCTTTTTTCTTTTTTTTCTTAATTTTGAGACGGGGTCACTGTAGAGTCAGGCTTGGCTGGGCTAAGTTGCCAGGCTGGACTCGAAGTCGTGCTCTGGCTGCCTTCCCTCCCCAGAGTACTGGGATTATAGGCGAATCCCTTCACTCTGACACCGGTGCGTTAACCCCAACCCTGGCTGCATCACTGAGAACAGGAGCAGAAACCAAACACCCAACAGAAACCTGTTTTTGCGGGGAGGAAGGTAGGATTGGGAAAAGGATCATACCGGTGGGTATGGTGGCACAGACCTGTAATCCCAGCACTTGGGAGGCTGAGGCAGGAGGATCACATTGAGTTTGAGGCCAGGCTGGGCTACACAATGAGTTCAAGGCCAGCCTGAACTACATAGCAGGACTCTGCCTCAAAAATCCAAACTTTAGGGCCAGGGATATAGCTCAGTGGCATAAGCGCCTGCCTGGCAAGAGCAAGGTCCTGAGTTCGATTCCTGGTACCAAGAAAAAAAGGTCACTTCCATCCAGGCCGGAACCCAAGATGGCGGCGCTCTTGTTGGGACATGCCGGCCATCACTGCCTCCGTGCCCACCTTAGTCCTCACTTCTGCATCCGAAATGCTGTGCCTTTGGGAACCACAGCCAAAGAAGAGATGGAGCGGTTTGGGAATAAGAACCCAGGTTCAAACCGTCCTGCATCTCCCCACGTCACTGTCTGCAGTTGGTTGCTCTCTTCCTGTGGTGATGCCCGTTTGCCATCGTGGCTCTGGTATGGCCTTGCGTGGGGGGTCTCTGTGTTTGGTGTGTCAGCCCTGTTGCTCCCTGGGAACTTTGAGTCTTACTTAGAGTTTTTGAAGTCTTTGTGTCTGGGGCCTTCACTGATCTGCACAGCGAAGTTTGCGCTCGGCTTCCCACTCATGTATCACACCTGGAGTGGGATCCGTCCCTTGATGTGGCACCTGGGAAAAGGCCCGAAGACTGCCCAGCTCTGCCAATCCGGGGTGGCCATCTTGGCCATTACAGTGTTGTCCTCTGCGGGGCCGGCAGCCGTGTGAAGAGCTGACATTCCCAGCAGCATCTTCCTACAAATTAATTGTCACAAATTGCTTTACCTTCCTGCTCGTCTCTCTTACCTCCAGCCAACAAAGTTACCTGATGTGTCTGGATCCTTCGTGTTTGCAGATCCCCCTCAGCTCGGTAGACTGGCTTGTAAAACCACAATAATAGAAAGGGTCCAGGGGCTGGGGATTTAGCTCAGCGGCAAAGCGCCTGCCTGGCAAGCGCAAGGTCGTGAGTTCGGTTCCTGGTACCAGAGAAAAACCAAAAAAAAACCAAAACAACAAAAAAAAGAAAGGGTCCAGTATTCCTTTGTTTCTCACGATGGAATGGCTATAAAAATGCCCTTTTCTTACCAACAGTTTGCGGCCGACTCTGGGCCTAGAAGCCCTTGTTCTCTCTCCACATTGGGCTTTGATTTGTGCTGAGGGTCAGATTTTGGCTCCTTCTTCCTGAGACAGCGGAAACAGTGCCAGCTCTGTGGCTTGTGCCGTGGGTGCTGGGGGTGAGGCTGTGGGTGCCACTGCCTATGGGTCGCTGGCTTAAGGGACAGTTCTGTTCACTGGTCAGAGCTCAGGGTCTTCAGCACCCACACAGAGTGACTGAAAGAAGGGAGGTGGGAATGGGAGGGAATTGTCCTGGCCAGGCTGGAGAGAGATAAAAAGGATGGGTTGGTTCTTGGAGCAGGTGCCCTAGGAGACGTGGCTTTTGATGGAAGAGGAAGATCCAGAAAATTATGATTAACTATTTTAAGGTGTTTTTGTCTCCAGTTGATTTTTGTTTTGTTTTGTTTTTGCATTTATGGGGAAAAAACTCTTCTAATGTCATGTTTTCTAATCCAAGTTCATGTACCATCTTTTCTGAAACAATTAAAATACTCATTTTATCTAAAAAAAATCCAAACTTTAAAAAGAATCCAAAATAATAATAAAATGAAACTGAAGGCTGGGCATGGTTGTGCACACCTGTAATCCCAGCACTCGGGAGGCTGAGGCAGGAGGATCATTGCCAAGTTCGAGACCAGCCTGGGCTACAAAGTGAGCTCAAAGCCAGCCTGAACTGCATAGCGAGACCCTGCCTCAAACACACACACACCAAAAAACCCCTGAATAAATAACTTCTGATCTCATTGGTACCCTATCATGACAACCAGAAATAGATGAACAATATGCATTCATTTGTTTCTTTTTTTTTTTTTTTTCTGGTACTGGGAATCAAACTCATGACCTTGCAGGTGCTGTGATGCTTTTGCGCTCAAACTCATGACCTTTGCCAGGCAGGTGCTGTGCTGCTGAGCTAAATCCCCAGCCCCAATATGCATTCTTTTATATTTGAAATTATGAGCTATTATATCATGGAAATAGGATATCACCTCTAACAAGTCCCTAAATTTTGTCTACTACTCCATAATTTATCTCTGCTGCTCTGATAAGAGACTCATAAACCATTCATTCATGTGCTCAGGCCTGGTAAGTAGTATTGCTACAGAATTTCCCAATCACTAACTTCATTTTTCAAAGCCTCTTTTTTTTTTTTGGTTGTTTGGTTTTTCTCTGGTACCGGGGACCAAACTCACGACCTAGTGCTTGCCAGGCAGGCGCTTTGCCGCTGAGCTAAATCCCCAGCCCCTTCAAAGCCTCTTTGACAGGTAAACAATATCTTCTTATGTCTTCTTATATCTTGAGTACTGTTAATTCAAGGAAAGCAATTCATTTTACCCCCACAGTCTGCTTGCTGAAATATACTAGGCCTGGAAGGCTGAGGCAGGAAGATCACAACTTTGAGCCTAGCCAGGGCAATTGAGTGACTTAGTGAGACATTGTCTCAAAAATAATAAAATAAAATAGGGCTGAGGATATAGCTCAGTGTGAAGGCCCTGGGTTTAATCTCTAGTACTGGAAAAAAGAAAAAAAGGACTAACCCACACCAAACTGCAGGAAAAATCTGTCCTGAAGTCTAGGTATGTTATTTTGGACTCAGTGCCTTTCATGTGTGCTGTCTGGTGAGTAGATAAGTGAGGGTGACTTCAGAAAAGAGGCCTGTTCCCCCTTGAGCCTCCTGCCGAGTGCTTTTATTCATCTAAAAACCAGAGGCGTTGAAGGATGCCCTTCAGCTGGTGAAGCCTGAAGTAAATACGCTGTATTCCTCAGCAGAGAGGAGCGGGTGACTGACGCTGAAGCAGCACGGATGCATCTCTGAAGCACTTTGCCAAGTGACAGAAGCCAGACCCCAAAGAGACCCCAAAGACTACATGTTACAGGGCTCACTTTCTGCAACATTCTGGGGAAGGCAAAGCCGTGGAGCAAAAAAGCAGATCCATAGCTGCAGGGCCACTGGAGAAATTCTGGCGGGGGTTGGTGGGACTGTTCTATATCTGTGTGTGTGTGCGCGCATGTGCACACGCGCGTGGGATGGGACCCAGGCCTCGAACATGCTAGGCAAGCGCCAGAAATACCGCTGAGCTACGCCCCCAGTGGCAGCTTGATGATGGTAGTGACTGACACTTGGTCAACACCCACAGGGCTGTATGCGAAAGTTAGTTTTACTATAATTGTAAAGGAACTGCTTGGGCTTTTAGGTTAGTCCCTTGGCCTCTTGGAAACTCTGTTGTGGGTTTCTCATGGGACGTGGGAATGCGAGGTTCTCAGAGCAGGAGAGGGATTATCGGGAGCTGGCCAGTCTCCCAGTCTCCCGGGCAAGTGTATCGCAAAGGATAAAAGACAAAACGTCAAAGTGATACAGTACTCAGGTGTCTGGGTAGGTAGGAGCTCTTGTGGCTAAGACCCCGACTTCTCTGAATTGGCAACTATTTATTTGGGTTTGTATCAGGGAGTGTATGCAGAAGTGTCGGGAACAGCTGAGGCAAAAGGTACAATAGTGAATAAGCCCTCTTGAAAATGGATCAGAGACTTTCCAAGCATTAAATCTTTGCTTAATAAGAGCCATTTTTATCTCCAGGGTTGTCAGTTGTTGCCTTGGAACTCTGAGTGAGATTCGGTGCCCCCAGCTGCGGGGTTATCTTGCCTTCAGGCCACTGCAGGTCTCTGCCGTGACTACTGACATGGAGACTTCTGTTTCTGCATGCCAGCTGCTGGCTCAGCAGGCGGGTCCCTTAGGCCTGGGACAGACTCATATATTATTATTTTTTATTTTATTTTATTTTGGTCTTTTTTTGAGACAGGGTCTCGCTATGCAGTTCAGGCTGGGCTTGAGCTCACTTTGTAGCCCAGGCGGGTCTCGAACTCACAACAATCGTCCTGCCTCAGCCTCCCCAGTGCTGGGATTACAAGTGTGCGCCACCACGCCCGGCAGAACTCATATATTAATATAGAAAGCCAATTGATTCATTCCAAAGCCTGCTCAGCACCGCCTCAGAGTGGTCTCTGTGAACGGATGGGGCACTGAACCCCTCCGCGGAGACGGGGAAATCTCTCTTTCCAGGGAGTTTGTCAGGGAGAAAAAGTACCGGACCGAGGCCGAGCTGTTTGGGTGGAGCTTCGTCTTTGAGGAGTTGGTCCCCAGTGAGCTAAGAAACACAGCGGCCCAGCAGATGAAGGTGAGGAGACAGATCCTGCCGCTGAGCGGATGGGAGTGGGGACTGATCCACAATCCTGTGCGATCGGGCTCACCCAGGCCAGGCCTGCCCGCGAGCTGGGGGCTGGGAGGAAGCGAGGGAAACAGCGCCGCGGAGGAGCCGGCCAGTGTGCGCGCACGCCAGGGAGCCCGAGCCCGTTCTTGGGCAAGGCGATTGATGAAAGCCCAGAGGGACGCGGAGTTCAGATACTGCCTCCCTGCACCGCCAGAGCACCTGGGGCTCTAAGGAGGGGGCCGGGTGCCCTGGGAAGACCCCCGCGCAGGACCCACCTGGCCACAGCGCCCCGCACCCCGTCCTTTCTGCAGCCCGTCCTCTGGTGGCTTCCCGTGGAGCGGGCGTTCTGGAGGCAGGTGAGTGCGGGCTGCCCACCGACTGTCCCCGGGGTCAGGACAGCGCCCAGCCATCGTCTACCCTCCCCGCCTCCCTGCCGCGCTCCCGCTTCTCCGGGCGTCTCTGCGCCCCCCGCAGGCCCTAGCGATCGCCCTCTCCCGTGTCCCCGCCGCCCGGCAGCCCGCAGGTCCCGGCTCCAGCATCCGGGACCGGCTGGAGCTGCCCGTGCTGCACGTGAGCTGGAACGACGCGCAGGCCTACTGTGTGTGGCGCGGCCGCAGGCTGCCCACCGAGGAGGAGTGGGAGTTCGCCGCCCGGGGCGGCTTGGAGGGTACGGATGCCGGGGCCGTGCCTGACCTCGCTTAGCCTGCCGGCCCCGGAGCCCTAGCAGGGTGGGGAGGGGCCGTTCCTCGGCGCTCCAGGCCGACCCATCCAGGGTGAGGAGTCATTTGTGGTGGCGCCGATGTTCCAGGATGTCCGTACAATCCCATAAAAACTGGAAACCGGAAGAACGGAAAGGAAAGCAGACATACAATATTTTATTGTTGAAGAGATTCCACAGTGTACGTTACATTTCAGTAAATTAATTAAGCAAGGTGTAGTGCTGCACGCCTGTAATCTCAGCCCTTGGGAGGCTGAGGCAGGAGGATCACGAGTTTGAGTCCTGCCTGGACAATTTACGGAGACCCTATCTCACAGTAAAAACTAAGAAGGGCTGGGGATGTAGCTCACTGTCAAGGCCCGGGGTGTGATCCCCAGCGCCGCAGTCTGTCAGTCAATAATAGAACAACGTAGCAAATCAGGAGATCCAGGGTTCCCAGTGCAGCGCCTGGGTGGATGGGTTGGGCGTGGGAAATAAAGGACCCCAGTCTGCGTTTTTGTCACCTCCCAACGTCCTTCTGGTTCCCTCACTCTTTTTTCCTTTCTAACTGTGCCTCTCTCTCCGGTTCCTGCTCTCTGGGCAGGTCAGGTTTACCCGTGGGGAAACAGCTTCCAGCCCAACCGCACCAACCTGTGGCAGGTGAGCGCCCTCTCCTTCCCAGGCGGGCGGAGCCTGCCCTCAGGCAGCCGGGCTGCGGCCCAGCGTGCAGAGCAGCTGCTCCCGCTGGTGACTGAGAGGTTGCCCAGGCCGAACGCATGTGAGGGCGCTGGAGGGACTTCAGGAGGGAGAGGACGTTCGTTCTGGTTAAACAGCCGCCTGTCCCGGTGACGTCAGATAAGAGGCATTCCAGTCAGGCATGGTGGCACACACCTGCAGTCTCAGAGCAATGTCAGGCTGAGGCAGGAGGATCACAAATTCAGGTCCCGCCTAGGCCCAGGCGGCTTAGCAAGTGAGCAAGAGCCTGCCTCAGAATTAAAAAAAGAAAAAATCTAAGAAGGCGCTGGGATGCAGCTCAGTGCAAAGTCTTCCATTCCGCTGTCAGTAGGGAAGGAATCAGAAGGCCTCCCAACATAGGCAATGAACACAGTGCCCAGCTTTGAGTTCTGTTGTGCCACCCGAAGTGTTTTGCTTTCTCTGTTGAGGTTCTAGTGTTGGAACCTGGGTTCCAAAGCTTGCTGGACAAGCGCTGTACCGCTGAGCCACATTCCCAGCCCGGTCCGAGGTTTTATAACTCAAGTGACATTGTGATTTAAGGGAGAAATGTTTGCTGCTTGTTGCTGATTTGCGCAGGATGAGGTCAGACTGCACTGCGGACAGGAAGTCTTTTAATCTGAGGCTGTGGCAGAGACCCAGCTTCTTGACCCACTCTTAAATTATGTGAAAATAGAAATCAAGGGGAAGACAGCCTGGTGGTCGTGGTGTGCATACTTGTAATCCCAGCACTCAGGAGGCTGAGGCAGGGAGATCGTGAGTTTGAGGCCAGCCTGAGATACACAGTGAAACCCAGTCTCAGAAAAACCAGGGTGGTGGTGTAGAAAGCCAAACAGAAGAAGTGGATCTACGAGGGTGGATGAGGCGTAGTAATTCATCAGCGTGGAAGGGTTAGATTCAAGCACGCATCCAGGCCTGGTCGCGTGGTGATGGTGCTCCCATTACTCACATAAGACGATCTGCACATAGTGGTCCAAGGGACAGAACTGGGTATTTCAGGGTCATCTCAGTTTAGGGTATCTTTGGGGCATGGTTATGCTCAGGAGGGCTGGGGCAGGGCACAGCAGCGGAGCATTTGTCCAGCTCACATGAGGCCCCAGGCTGGACCTATAGCAGCACTAAAAAGTTGAAAACCAGAATCTGAAGCTTAGAGCAGCATTCAAGGTTGGAGCAGGTGGTTTCAGAGTGTATTTATCTGTCTTCTGTTGCTGTGACAAAGTACTGGATACAGGTATCTGTATGCTAGGTATCTTATAAAGAAAGCAGGTTCACTCAGCTCACAGTTTTGCGTGCTAAAAGCCCTGTATCCTGCACACCCATGTGTTTGGCCTCTGGCAAGTCACAAGTCACCCCACCTCCAGCCCCATCACAACAGGGAAAAGTGGAAGGGGTCAAACACATAGGACGACCTCACTTTATAACAACCCACTCACTCTCACAGGAACTAAACCCAAACCCCAGCAATAATCTATTCCTAAGGGGATGGTGCAGTAACCTAATTACCTCCCTTTAAAGGTCCCACTTTTTTTTTTTTTTTTTAATTTTTTTGAGACAGGGTCTCACTATATAGTTCAAGCTGGCCTTGAACTCATGCAGATCTTCCTGCCTCAGCCTCCTGAGTGCTAGGTTTATAGGCATATATTGAAGCACAGTGTTGTTTTCTTTTGAGACATGGTCTCGTTATGTAGTTCAGCCTGGGTTTGAACTATGTAGCCCACACTGGCCTTGCACTCGGAAGTGCTGGGATTAGAGGCATGAGGCACAACGACCAGCTTGAAGCTCAGTTTTAATGCGGGGGTGGTGGGGGATGAGCAAGTTGAACAAATGGTATCAGCAGGTGGAGGTCACATTTTAAAGAATTTTGCTGGTGAAGAGCAGGCGGGAGGGAAGGTCGAGTCAGGGCAGATGAGAAGGGTTAGGAGTGTTGGCTGCAGAAGGGAGAGACATAAGAGACAGCCAGGGGTGATCCCGAGAAGGCCGGGGAGTGGCTCTGATCACCATGGAGAAGCCTCTCTTCTCAGAGCGCCGTGGCCGCAGGCTGTGAGCAGGAGGGGGGGAAGTTGCCGAGGGTGGGCAGAGCAGGTGCAAGGTGGACCCAACACGCTGGGCCCCATGGGAACTTGGTCTTCCCAGTCCAGCGGGCGGTCCCTGTAGGGTGTGGCAAGCGCTTGGACAGGAACCCCAGGTCCCGCCTGCGCCCTGCCCGGTGACACAGTAGAGCAAGAGAGTGAGGCTTCCTTCCAGGTAGCGGGATCCTGCCTCGGGACAGGCTGATCGTCCTTTGGCTGTCATTTCTGCCATCAGGGGAAGTTCCCCAAGGGCGACAGAGCTGAGGACGGCTTTCACGGAGTGTCCCCGGTGAACGCCTTTCCCCCGCAGAACGACTACGGTAAGGCTTCCTGCAGGTCGCTGTTGGTGCTGCTCGAGGGTTGCTTGGTGGGATGGACCCCTATGCCTGATGGGGGAGGCAGAGGAAAGCACCCCCGGCCCCCCATTTTCCCAACAGGGCTCTATGACCTTGTGGGCAACGTGTGGGAGTGGACTGCATCGCCCTACCAGCCCGCTAAGCAGGACATGCGTGTCCTCCGGGGCGCATCCTGGATCGACACGGCTGATGGCTCTGCCAATCACCGGGCCCGGGTCACCACCAGGTGAGGGGCTCGGTCCGAGGGACCCCAGCTCAGGAGCAGGGTAGGTGCTGCTGCTGCACCCACTTCCACGGGAGTCGTAGGCAGGGGACAGAGCAAGCAGCGTGGCCACAGAAAGCAAGAGGGACCAGGACAGCTGGGGACCTTGTCCTGCCAGCTCTCGCACCCAGGGACATCGGGTCCCCTCTCGTCCTCACAGCCCGGGGATGGGAAGTGGAGTGCCCAAGCGGTGGGTCAGCGCCCGTGGTCATGGGACCGCTGACTTGTCACACTGGGGCACAAAACATGCTCCCTAATCACTCTGCTTTATAATGGAGTGCGGAGGGGCTGGGAGCTCCTGGCTGGTGGCCGCGCCTGACGGGCAGTGTCGCGGCTCCCAGGGCCCCATCAGGGCCTCTGCTTCACCCCATGGGCCTGACAAGGCTGCTCCCTCCCCGACCCCGGTTCCTGAGGAGCCTCAGAAGTTTCCTTCCCCTTCCCCTTCTGGTCAGAGGGTGGAGAAACCTGGGTTTGTCCCCATCTGCAAACCTGGGTTTGTCACTGATTGTTTTTGGGGTACAGCAGGCGTGGCCTGAGGCAGAACATTTCCACCTGCCCCGGGTCTGACCCTTGCCTACAAAGCGGTGAGACCCTACCCTCCCGAGCAGCCTGCAGGCGAGGTGGCAGTGGGAACATCTGTGAGATCCCTTTCCGAAGGCGAGCCTGTCCCATTTCTGACCTCCACATGTGTGGGCTCAGCTGTTTGAAGCTGCTGACCAGCGCCCTCCCTCTTCCTGCTGTGTCCTGGTCTCCTCCCCAGAAGCTGCGCTGCTCAGCTGCTCCACACCTGACCTCCTGTGGGGCTGTGTCCTCGTCTCAGGCACCCGACCTCTGGGCCCTGGCGGGGTGCGGCCAGGAGCCTGGAAAGGCTCAGCCCCTTGCTAGTTCAGCAAGCACCCAATCTCTCTCCCCTTCCTTGGCAGGATGGGAAACACTCCTGATTCAGCCTCGGACAACCTGGGCTTCCGCTGTGCAGCCAGTGCGGGCCGGGCCCCCGGAGAGCTGTGAGCTGGCGCCCTGTCACTCCGTGGGTATCCCCAGCGCACCCACATTCTTCATCCCCTGGCCACTCCCACCAGACAGGAGGGCCTCCCCTGGGGCGGGTGCTGCGTGCAGAGCAGGCCGCGGTCCGCCTCCTGAGCGTGGGGGCTACGCGTGCGCAGCTCCACACCCAGCTTCCTGGCAAATTCTTGTAGGGAGAAAGAAGGTGCGTCCCTCATTTGCCCCTGTGCGGGGTCCCCTGCACGGTCAGGAACCGGTTTCAGCCTTCAGGGGTCTGGAAGGACCAAGTCACGCACCCAGTAAACAGTACTCCTGAAAGAAATAGCGAAGCTTCCCCCGGCTGTTCATGGTGCAGGCTCTCGGGCCTCCGGCCGTGCCCTGGACGCAGGTCGCTAAAGCCTCCTGCAGCCGTGGCCGATCTTCCCCTGGCGCTGTCCTCGCCCGGGACCTAGGGCTGGCGGACGGGCGGTGGGGACGGGGGCCCCGGGCCTCCCTCCCTCTCCCCAGACCTGCCTGCCCTCAGAAGTCCTCCTCCTCCGCCAGCGACAGCAGCACGGCCTTGGGCGTGTTCTCGAACAGCGCGGCCCGGTTCTGCTGCTGCCCCTTCTTCACCCAGTGCCCGTAGATGCGGAAGGCGTAGGCGTCGATGAGGCGGCGCAGGGGCCGCAGCGCGTAGGGGTCTCGGATGACGATCTCCCGCGTCACCGGCTTCACGCGGCGGTACTGGTAGTAGATCCGCACGGAGGCCAGCACGGTCAGCGCGATGACCTGGGGGCGGGACAGGACCCGGGCTTGCTCAGCGTGGGCGCCGGGCGGCTGCGGGGCCCTTGGCCAGCGGGATTGCGTGGTCCAGGGGGAGCCACAGGGCGGCCTCTGCCTTCCCTGCCGGCCCAGCGGAGCCGGAAGCCGGCGCGGAGTGGGGAGCCCCGGCCTCCCGGGGTGGGCCTCGCACCTTGAACTTCCCGGCGGGGCTGAAGTGCCGCACCTCCTCCACCACGTACTGCTGGAAGAAGGGGTGCGCCAGGGCCTCCTCCGCCGTGCAGCGGCTCTCGGGGCGCACCACCAGGAAGCGAGAGATCTGGGGGACGGGGGCGCTGAGCACAGAGGGCTGCGACTGCTAGCCCTTCGGGAGACGGGCACCGGCCCTCCCGCCCCGGGGCCGGCCCTGCGCGAGCCTCACCAGGTCCTTCACCGTGTCCGAGTGATCGTCCCACTCCGGGGAGCCGAACTGGTAGCTGCCGCTCATGATCATCCGCAGCATGAGCATCTGCTTGCGGTGCCAGAAGGGCGGCGAGCCGGCCAGCAGGGTGTACATGATCACTCCCGTGCTCCACCTGCGGGCGGCCTCCGTCACCCGCCGGCCCGGCGGGGAGCGCGGGCGGCCCGGGCCCCTGCCCGCACTCACATGTCCACCTCCTTCCCGTAGCCCGGGTGGTCGTCGTTCATGGAGCACTCGATGATTTCCGGCGCCAGGTAGCTGGGGGTCCCACAGACCTCTGCGGAGGGCTACTGTCAGGGCTCAGCGGGGCCACTGCGGTGGGCCAGCAGTGGGGCTGGGGTCTCCTGGCACCGCGGACTGGCACCAGGGTGGGGGTCACGGGCTCCCGGGGCCACCCGTAACCATCCTGGCCTGGACAGTGGCAAGTGCCTCCGCTCAGCCCTGGAAAGAGGACTTCACTGGAGCCCGTGATGGGAGAGTGCGGCTGGTTCTGAGGGGAAGGGGGGACCCCAGCAGTGTGTGCTCCTGGGGACACGAGGAGGGAGGCCCTAGGCCCTGCCACGGCCTCACTGGCGGTACTGCACCTCGCAGCTTCTCTCCCGGCTCCAGCTGACAGGAGAAGCCGAAGTCCGTGAGCTTGATGTTCATGTCGTCGTCCAGGAGGATGTTCTCGGGCTTCAGGTCCCGGTGCACGATGTTGAGCTTGTGCAGGCTGCTGATCACCTCCAGCAGGGCCCTCATAATTTTTCTGAGGCCGGGCACACACACACACACACGTGACTCTTTCTCCAGGGAGCGTAAGGATGGGGGTCCTGGGGCACTGGGGATCCAACCCAGGGCCTGGCCGTGCTGAGCAAGCGCTCTGCCACTGAGCTGCTCCCCAGCCCCACTGAGCTTCTTTTTGGTTCTAGAATCAGGTGACACTTGGTTCCATCATCGGAGTGAGTGTCCCCCCACAGGCGCTTCCCTCCGCAGGGTCAGGTGACAGGCAGGACAGACGGAGCCCACCTGCCTGCCGGCCAGGCAGAAGGGAGGGAGGAGGCCCTGAAGGCCCCATGCCACGGCCAGCGGACCCCCGCCCTGTGGCCGTGGGACTCGGGGAGGGGACTGGGAGAGGCAAATGGACGCTACCTGGTTTCCTTCTCGCTCAAGGTGACCTTCTCCGTGAGATAGTCAAAGAGCTCGCCTCTCTTCATCCTGTGGGAGCAGAGGGCCCGACACTGGCTTGGGCTCAAGCCCACGCTCTCCTGAGCCTGGTCCCAGGGAGTGTCTCCCTGCACCATAAGGCCCTACAGGCCGGGCCCAGTGGGAGGTGAGTGGGGAAGTCGACAGGAAGGACTGGGAGAGCCGTGTGGGAGGCTGGAGGGGTGGGGAGAGGGCGGCGGTGGTCCGCATCTGTGCAAGTGACGTCATGGACGGGGACCCGTTAGGGCCCAAATCAGAGCTGGGGTTGCGAGAGGGGCCCCCAGCCACTGGCGCAGGCCCCCAGAACCGATCGGAAGGACCTGGCTGTCTGAGTTTCTGCAGGCAGTGAGTGCTGGGGAAACTGACTCTTACGGTCTTCTTGCTTCTTGGGAGCATCTGGGAAGAGCTCTGTGGCTGAGCGATCTGCTCACTACCCTGGAGGGCTCCAAGGCAGCAGTACAGACAGCTTCCCAGCAGCTCCTCAAAGGTTAAGGACATTTGAGCTGTCCCTGAACATGGTACAGGGTGGCGCAACGGGACAGCTGCGCTGGGGCAGGCTGGGCGGGGGCGTAGGACAGCCTCCTTTGGTTAAATAGGCAAGGGTGGTGTATGCAGCCCCCAGCCCACCACCCCTGTGGGGATGGCAGTGGGACCCTAGGGCAAAGGGGGGGTGGGTGGAGAGGCAGTTAGTGTCCAGCACTGGGGAGAAGCATGCAAACTCTTGGACTCAGGTGAGGTAGGTAGGGGGCCTGTTCGACACCTTATAGAGGTGAGCCTTGCTTTATACAGTAGATGTACAATATTTTAAAAAGGTGACATGTAAATCTAGTTTTCTTTGAAACAAGTTCACCCTATGCAGTCCAGGCTGGCCTTAAACGCACTGTGGAGCCCAGGCTGGCCTCGAACTCGTGGTGCTCCCCCAGCCTCAGCCTCCCGAGTGTTGGGATTGCAGGTGTGCACCACCACACCCAGCATATGACTCCAGTCTTTATATATATATATAATGTAAATAATTTCTTTTCCTTCAGTGCTAGGGATGGAACCTAGGGCCTTGAGTATGCTAGCAGGTGCTCTACCTCTGGCCTATATTCAAAAACTCATTTTTATCATTTTAATCCTTTTTTTTTTTTTCTGTCTTTTTGAGACAGGGTCTCACTGTGCAGTTCAGGCTGGCCTTGAGCTCACTGTGTAGCCCAGGCTGGCCTCAAACTTGCAATGATCCTCTTGCCTGAGCCTCCCAAGTGCTGGGATTACAGGCGTGCACCCCCCTGCCTGGCCAATTTAATCCACTTGAGAGATACTAGAACTCACTATTAGCGTCAGCAACAACCAAGATTTACTAGTAAAGATGGGGACTGTGCAAGAGACAGCAGCGGGTTCCTGCCTTCCTGGAGCTGACAGTTAGTCATATGTGACAGGTTAAATTGCATCTCAGAGCCAGGCAAGGTGACACAAGCCTGTAATCCCAGCCACTTGGGAGGCCATGGCAGGGGGATTACAAATTTGAGGTCAGTCTGGGCAATTGAGCTAGATCCTGTCTCAAAATAAGAAAATAAAAAAGGCTAGAGATATAACCCTGGGTTCAATCCCCAGTACCACCGCCTGTGCGCGCGCACACACACACACACACAAATTGTATCTCATGCTGTACAAACTCAATATAGCTACCTGAATGATTTCCTCATGTAAACCCAGCCTTTAAATTAACTGTTACATATGGAGAAATTGAGGGAGTCCTAAACAGTAGTTCCCTCTCCTGGGAAGTATTTCTAATAGCTGGGCGTGGTGGCACATGCCTATAATCCTAGCACTCAGGAGGCTGAGGCAGGAGGATCAGTGTAAGTTCGAGGCCAGCCTGGGCTACAAAATGAGTCCAAGGTCAGCCTAAACTACACAGTGAGACCCTGCCTCAAACCAAAACAGGAAAAACAAAACTAATACTTAAATGACCCAGCCCCTAAGTGGTGAACCAGGTTTCCAGTCCCAGTAGCTTGAGCCCAGGGGCCGACGGTGCTTTGGGTGTCCTGATCCTACTTGGGGGAGGACTGATCTCCAGACCTTGCTGGGCAGGACCAGAGAGCGTGGTGCTCTGATGGCCCCGGGCCGCGACTGGCTCCAGAGCTGGGTACTTACAGGTCAAACACCAGGAAGAAGAAAGTGTTGGTCTCGTAAGTGTCCTTCAGCTGTACTGAAATGGAAATGGCTCGCTCGTCTCAAGTGGCCAGGGCCGGGCAGGCTGGCAGGGACACAGCACAGGGCGAGCGCTCAAAGGCTGCTGTGGCTGTGGGGGACAGGATGGTGCCCCAGGGGAGCCCACGGGGCGTGGGCCGAGTTGGGAGTCCGCACTCAGGTCCCAGCCCCGCCTGCCGCTTGGCATACAGGACCTGGGGAGCCCCAGCTGCACCCCATGTGCCTGATCCCAGCTGAGCCGGCCGCCACTCACTGACGTTGCTGAGTCCGGAGACCTTGCGCAGGATGTCCACCTCCTTCAGCGTGGCCTCCCGCAGCTCCTGCACCTCCTCAGCGCTGAAGCCGCCCCCGCCGGTGATGTCGATGATCTTCACAGCATACTCCTTGCACGTGGGCTTGTGGATGCAGCGCCTGACCACGCTGCTGACGCCCCTGGCGGGCAGGGATGGGGCGGCTCAGGGCTGGGGCCGAGGTGCCCCGCCTTCACCTCCACTCCCACTCCCTGTGAGCTTCGGGACGCTGGAGTGGAGGGAGGCCCAGAGGGCTGGTCTGCACAGAGCAAGCCCTGTCAAGCCTGGTCTCCGGTCTAGGTTCTTTCTCCTTTGTGTACCAGGATCAAACCCTCTGAACTATATTCCTGACCCCTTTTTTATTTTGAGGGAGCATCTTGCTAAGTTGTCCAGGTGAGACTTGAACTTGTGATGCTCCTGCCTCAGCCTCCCAAAGTGCTGGGATCACCAGTGTCCACCGCTGCACCCAACTCTGGTCTCAGGTCTCTTGATTCCTTCCGGGCACGGAGAAAGAAGTGGTACTCTTCTAGGGCCAGAACTTTCCCTCGGATCCCCGAGCCCTAGCCCTAGCCCAAAGCTAGGGTTGGGTGTGGGAGAGGTCTCTGGTGCCAGGTACCTGTCACCTCCCTGCCCTGGGTTTGGGAGGGCAGGACCCTAACGGAGGATTCTCCAAGGGGGCAGGGCTCAGGAAAAGCAGACGGTGCCCAGCACACAGAACCCGTGAGAACCCAGGCCGGCTTCTTACCTGCCCAGGATCTCCTTGGGCTCATAGTTCTCATAGAAGCCCTGGGCGGAGTAAGAATCTGGCAGGGACTCGTCCCGGGTCATGCTCAGCTCCTGGGGCGGAGACTCCAAGGGGCTCTGTGGGGGAGCAGAAGGAAGCGTTCACCCCTCCCATCCCTTTGCAGTAGAATCTTGCTGTGTAGTTCAGGCTGGCTGCAGACTCCCTGCAATCCTCCTGCCTCAGCTTCCTGAGTGCTGGAATTATAGGTGTGCTCTACCACGCCTGGCTCTCTTGCCTTTTTTTAATCTCCTGACTTAGGACTGGCTTATAGTGAACATTCCAAAGAAATGTCTGTGAACTTAAAAATTTGCGCCCATGCCATGTTGGCAGCCCCTCTGGTCCCAGTGATAACCATTTCCCTTGTGTGGGTTTGCCTCACACTATGCCTGCAGCCTTGGTAAAGAAGCGGGCTGGCTTCTCGGCACTGTGACCTCACAGGACACTGTGGTCCCTTACAGCGCCTCATAGGGGCAGCAGCTGGTCAGCCAGGCCCAAGGCCCAGGCCTGGGGCAGTGGTCAGCCCAAAGGTTAGCTCTGAGAACAGCAGGCTTATCTTGCTTTGAAACTACAGAAGGTAGTTTTGTTTGTTTGCTTTTTTCTCCTGGCACTGGGTGTTGAACCCAGAGCTTTCACACTGAGCTACATCCCTAGTCCTTTTTTATTTATCTGGAGATGCAGCTCTTGCTAGGTAAATGAATTGCCCAGGCTGGGCCTGAACTTGCATTGTCCTGCCTCAGCCTCCCAGAGTGCTGGGGTCACAGAGGACAAGTTGAGTATAGTTTCTTTTGTCTTGCTTTTCTTCTGCCTGCTCTCTGCCATTGTACTGCAATTTCCTCCCATGCCTCTCCATCTCCCCTGCTGTGACGGCCAGTCTTCAAGGCTTCCTGCCAGGACGCTTCCGTTCTCAGCCCACCACTCCACCTGTAACCCGGACGCCCGAGTCCTCGCTCCCGCATCCACAGATGCTGAGCTCCGGCTCCTTCCACCTCACGCCCAGTGTCTAGGGCTGCAGGGCTGGGCGAGTGTTGTCCCAGGCTCCGGAGTCACCGGCCAGTGCCTGTGGTCGCTCCCGAGACCAAGGTTGTCTCTAGGATGTCTCGGCCATCTCCGCCCTGGGCATCCAGACGGGGGCACAGGCGCTGGTCCCTAGGTGAGGCGACATTTGGGCAGCCTGCCCTCTGGTCCAGGGGCCTGCGGCAGGCGCCCCATATCCTACATGACCGTGGCCAGCGAGCCCTGGGGGTCCCGAGTCAGGCCGGTCAGCAGGACAGGGGAGGTTGAGCAGGCCGGCAGTGTCAGGAACGCAGAGGCGCCTGCGGGGACCTCAGACACAGGAGCTAAGGGCTTTGAAGTCCCCTACTGAGAGGCGGGGCAGAGGGAAAACAGGCACCGTTCAGCCCCCACTTCTGCCCGCTCAGGGCACGGGAGGCCGGGCTCTCGGGGCCAGTTTGCTGACAGCCAAGCAGCAGCCCTGGGACTGAGGCTGGCTCTTCTGGAGGCCTGGCGGCCCGCTCCTGGGTGCCTGGTTACTGGGGGAAGGGGTAGAATAACAACAGGCGCCTGTGCCAGTGGCAGGTGCCAGGCTGCACAGGGCGCCTCTGCCTGCCGTCAGCGACCTGCAGAGCTTTGAGCCTGCAGAAAGCTGCCGTTTCTAAGTCCCAAGCTGGGCACCTGTGTGCGTCATGTCCCCAGGTTGAGTAGCACAGACCACGGGGGATGCCACTCTGCACAGGGAACGTAACAGCACTCCCCAGAACCTAGTCAGGAAACACAGCCACGGACACTGACTTTCTGGAGAAAATGCCTCAACAGGTGTCTTGGGTGGATGAAGCCCAGCGTGGTGACGCACACCTGTAATCCCAGCACTCAGGAGGCTGAAGCAGGAGGGTCGCTGTGAGTTTGAGGCCAGTCTGAGCTACAGTGAGTTCAAGGCCAACCTGAACTACACAAGACCCTGTCTTAGTTCCACACTCTCCCAAGAGCATCTGCCTTCAAAAAGGAAAGGGGTCTACCCCTTGCTCCCCACCTGCTGCCTGGCCACTCACCGTTAGGTCCTTGCAGGGCCTCGGATGACAGTGACAAGGATCCCAAAGGCCCTGGGGCTCCTGGGGGAGCAGCAGTGAGGCTGAGGCTGTGTCCCGAGCAGACACTGGTGTCGCAGTAAGAGGATCCTGCTACTCTGCTTTTGGCTTCGCTATTTGATGACGGAGGCTGATGCACCAAAAATAAATCCCAACTGCAAAGTTGGGGCCCTGCCAAGGGCCAGCAGGGAGGGGCCCACGCCCTCCGTCTCAGCAGTGGTGGCCTCTGGTGGAGGGCAAGTGAAGCCCGGGTGGCTGGGACCAGGGACAGGATGGCTAGGATCCCGCCCCTTGGAGTGTCCCTGGCCTCCAGGCCTGGAGGGAGGGAGGGCTGTTTTGTAGGGAACTCAACATGGCACAGTGCACGGCTGTCACCAGGAATCTACCAGGACTCCCCAAGGACTGTATGACTGCCTTACAGAATGCAGACCTTAAGTCAGGAGCCAGGCATGGTGACACACACCTGCAATCTCAGCATTTCGAGAGGCTGAGGCAGGAGGACTGCAAGGTCAAGCCCCATCTAGACAATTTAGTGACTTGCCAGTAATAAGGCCTAACAAGAACAACAACAAAACCCATAAAAATTTACATTGGGGATTATAGAGCATTTAAAAATACTTGTCCAAAGCTGGGCATGGCAGCGCACCCCTGTAATGCCAGCACTGGGCAGGCTGAGGTAGGAAGATTGCCTTCAATTTGAAGCCAGCCTGGGCTACCTAGTGAGATTGTCTCAAAACCAAACAGCACAATAAAATGTGGACAGGAGCTAAGTCCTGTAAGAGACTGAAATTTGAGCTGAGAGATGCAGCTAGGTTTACTTGGGGGGGTGGACAGGCTAAGCATCACGGTGGACCTCTTGCAGAGCACACAAGGCCCAGGTTCATCCCAAGGCCGGAGGGGCAGTGAAGGGCTGCATCTTTCAGAAAAGGAGGCCATGTCACCTACGCAGGTCACCTCAAGAAGAGAAGCTTCTGCACAGCAAGTTTTTGTCTGAATTAAGGGAAGCTGTTGCATCAGGTGACCTGACCCGGGAAACCATGGGTGACAGTTCTGCTACCACGCCTCCCTCGTCCTCCTCATAGGTGAGACTTTTTCCGGTACTGGGGAAGCAAGGCCTGAGCTCTCCATGTGAGGCCCACGCTCTGCCCTGGTCCCCGGCCCCTAACCTGGGCTTTGAAGCAGTTCCCATGCCCACCCAGTTTGTTAACTCAGGCCTGCGGCAGCCGCAGCCCTTCCAAGAGGCAGGTGGGGGCTCTGCGCTCCTGCTGGAGGCCCCAGGGTGGCTGCCGATCTCACCCCCAGACCACAGGTGGAGCCGGGATGTGTGGAGGCGGGATGGGTGCAGGTGACCGCTTCTCCCACAGGGGCCCTGTTAGGGTGTATATCCAGCGTGTGACCTTATACCCCATGAATACTACCAGAGTCCTTGGACAAAATTCACTTTATTCTAATGAACTAATAACATCACAACAGTTGGCTTAAGGAGGCCACACGTGGCCCCAACCTAGCCCATCTGTGTGGCGGGAACACCCTCTTCCGTGGCGTTCTCAAGCGCTGAAGCTACAGGGAGAGGTCGAACTGAACGGTTGTACACTTCTAGTATGAATAACATTTCCGCACTAAAGAGACGTGCTCTGGTGGATGTGGGTCGACGTCCCAGTCCTCCCGTGTGAACTTCCTGCTTAGAGGAGGCCTGCAAACAGAAGCGGTCCGTTAGCAAAGGCAGCCGCAGGTACCCACCGATTTTCTCTGGTGACTACGGATGGCTTCTTTCACCGAGACTTCAACTCCCCCCCACCAACACCACTGGAAAGAGCTGCCCATGCTGCTAGGGAGAGGACAGAGGCAAAAGCAGAGGGGGGCCACCCCGGTACCAGCCACGCCCGCCCCATCGGCGGGACAGGTGCATCGCTCACCGTTCGCCATCCTGCACTGCCTCAGCACTTCGTTGAAACCTTCGCAGAGCTTCACGTCGGGCTGGTTCTGTGCACACTCCAGAAACTGCTTGATCTCAAAGTAGCAGGGGCCCCCGGCCTCCTGCTGCTGCAGCTGGGCTCCCTGAGGCTCCTGAAAAGGGGAGTAGGTTACAGCTGGGCAGAGAGTGGCATCCAGTCTTTGTGGAATGGAAGCAGAATCAGATGCAAATCAGAGACCCAAACTGGGCCGGTGATATAGCTCAGCGGCATAAGTGCGTGCCCAGCAAGCACAAGGTCCTGAGTTCGATTCCCGGTCCCCCACCCCACCCCACCTCCACCAAAAAAAGAATCAAAGACCCAAACTGCAAACGAGGTGAACAGTCACCTTGCATCTCAAGATGCACGGGGCCGGGCAGGCAGCCCAGTGGCAGACCACTTGCCTGGCAAGCGCAGGAGCCTGGGCTTGAGCCCTAGCACCACAAAAGTCAAATAAAATAAATTCAACAGAGCTGGGCACAGCGACATACACCTGTGATCCCAGCTACTTGCAGGCTGAGGCAGGAGGATCACGAGTGCAAGCCCAGCCTGGGCAACTCCCTGAGACCCTGTCTAAAAACAAAACCTTGGGTGAAGCTTCATGGGGGAAATGAGATCATAAGAAAAATGGATGAGTTTCGAGTACACAGAAATACACTGGAGGACATACTTGGGCTCCTTAAGAAAGAGCACTTGCACAAGCAGGAAGGGGGCAGGGTGTGGGTAAGGGGTCCGAGGGTAATGGAAGGTTTTGGCTCGGTATGCTGGTACAAGCCTGTACTCTCAGCACTCTCGGACACTGAGGCAGGAGGATGGCCAAGCTCTAGCCCAGCCCAAGTAATTTAGAGCCCTGTCTCAAAATAAAAACAAGAATGCCTGATGTAGTGTAGTCCCAGCACTAGGAAGCCTGAGGCAGGAGGATGGTTGTGAGTTCGAGACCAGCCCAGGCTGCAAAGTGAGCTCAAGGCCAGCCTGAACTGCATAGCAAGACCCTGTCTCAAAAAGACCAAAAAAAGGGGGCTGGGGATTTAGCTCAGTGGCACAGTGCCTGCCTGCCAAGTGCAAGGTCGTGAGTTCGATTCCCGGTACTGGAAAAAAAAACAAAAAAAAAAACCAAAAAAGAAAAAGAAGGAAAGAAAAGCAGGGTCTGGGGGTGTAGCTCAGTGTCAACCTTGGGTTCAATTGTGATTTTTATTTTCTATGATAAACTTTCCATGATAAATGACTTTCTCTTTTTCAGCCATGCAATAGTGGCACTCACAGGATCACAAAGGAAATCTTCGTTCAGAAGCCCAGGAACTATCTCAGCATAATTCAGACCAAACTCCTGATCTTACCCTCCCAGTGTACTACATCTGCAATCAAATCTCAACTGAAAGAACTCCATCCTTTTGGCTGTACAAAATAAACAAAACACTGGAGGGTTTTTTTTTCTGGTACTGCAGATGAAACCTAGGACCTAGCTCCAGCCAGCATCTTGCTAAGTCACCAAGTTGCCCAGGCCGGACTTGAACTTGCGATTCTCCTGCCTCGGCCTCCCAGAGTGCAAGGATCACAGGCGTGCACCACCACGCCCGGCTTGACATCCTGTTTTCTCTCACAGTACTGTGCATTCACAAGGCCAGTCCTCACACACCAGGAACGTACAAACAACTAAGTTTCCTCATAAAATACAGCACCAAGAGAGCCTTACCTGGTAAGTGATGTCAGGCCTGGCGGGCTCACCACTGCCTCCCCCGCCCAGGCCGCCAGTGATGGCGTGGCCCAGCGTGTGCCCCACGGCGGAGCCCACGGCCACGCCTGCTGCAGTGGTGGCCATCTGGGCCATCAGACCAGGCTGCCGGGGCGCAGCAGCAGGTGAGCCCACAGCGGATGGCGGGGCCACCACTGGGGGCTGGGCCGCTGGGGCTGGTCTGGGCGCTGGCCGGGGCGCAGCCCGCATCTGAGGGGCCCGGCTGCGGAAGAAGAGGAAAGATTATGACGTGCCTGTTCCCAGCTTGTTTTTAAAGTTGTACGCTTAAATAAACCTCAGATTCTTCATATTCACACATACACGCAAGACATTACCAAAAATAATTCAATGAATTACTTACATCATGTTATCTCTTCCGATAAGGTTGTAATGCCTGAGCACCAACTATGTATTTTTTTCAGCAACTATTTCTATGTATCCACATAAACTGAAGTTTGCTTATTTTTTGCCTTTTTGAGACAAGGGTCTCGCTATGCAGTTCAGGCTGGCCTTGAGCTCACTTTGTAGCCCAGGATGGTCTCCAACTTTAAATGATCCTCCTGCCTCAGCCTCCTGAGGTGTGGGATTACAGGGGCATGCCACCCACCACACCTGGCTCACATTAACCATAGTATCTTTAACTACCAGTTATCCCAATACTTCATAAAAAATGTACAGAACATGAATTTACCTAGTCAAATGTTACACAACCACTATGTTCAAGGATACTAGGGAGGCTGAAAAATGTAACCGAGTCCAAACTTTTGGCTTTCATTCAATTCTGAGACAGCAAATAAAAAATGTCAGCCAGACGCAGTGGTGCACACCTGTAATCCCAGCTAGTCGGGAGGCTGAGGGCTGCCAAGGTAAAGGTAACTTAACCGAATAACTTAAGGAGACGGTCTTTCAAAATAGAAAATAAAAGAGCAGCGTGGTGGCACACGCCTCTAATCCCAGCACTTGGGAGGCTAAGGCAAGAGGATCACTGAGAGTTCAAGGCCAGCCTGAACTACATAATGAAACCCTGACTCAAAAAGACAAAAAAAAAAAAAAAAAAGAAAAAAGAAAATAAAGCACGGTAGATGAGTGGTAGGGCACCTGTGGATATAACCCCCAATATCACAGAAACAAAGCAAAAACCCAGGGCCTAGTGTGGTGAAATAACAATTCCAGTTCTGCAAGAGCCCAGGGAAAATCACTCCAGCAAAGGAGCTCAGGGCCAGTGTTATGGTTTGTATCTGGATGTCCCCCAAAGCCTCATGCAATCATGGGGCGGGCTTCTAGAGTTTGTGATCGGTCCACGGTCCAGCGCTGGGATTCTGGGTGTGAGTGCTGCACCCGCCCTGGTAGTTTGCATACAACATGAGGGAGGGAGAGAGGCTGCCTGCCGCCGCTCCTTCCTCTTGCTCTTGCTGCTTGCCTTGGCCACGAACTGTGGCCCTCTGCCATGTGCCAC
Source organism: Chinchilla lanigera (assembly GCF_000276665.1). Classification (NCBI taxonomy): domain Eukaryota; kingdom Metazoa; phylum Chordata; class Mammalia; order Rodentia; family Chinchillidae; genus Chinchilla; species Chinchilla lanigera. Next base: position 8,264,250 of record NW_004955456.1, read on the forward strand.
TTTGCCTTGGAGCCAGTCGGGCATGGACTGAAACGTCCACAAACTGAGCTAAATAAACCTTTCCTTCCTTAATAATTTTGGGCGTTGAATATTTTGTCTCTGCAATGAGAGAAAAGTAAACAAGGCAGCCAGCCTGGGCACCATAGCAATCCTGCTACACAAACCCAAACCGGAGACAGTCATCTAGCAAAATAATCCTGTCCAATTCCTTCTTCACTTTACAAACTGGGAAAATGAAGTGTAAAATGGGTATGGTGACAACACCTGTAACCCCAGCACTCAGGGAGGCTGAACCAGGAGGATCATAAATTTCAGCCCAGTCTGTCCTATTACCAGACATTCTCTCATAAATAAATAACCGGGGCTGGAGATATAGCTCAGTGGGTACGGCTCTAGGCTCAATACCCGGTACTGCACCCACCACCACCAACCCCCAAAACCTTGAAGCACAGTCAGTGAAGTGGCTCCTCCCTCCGCCAATCATTTATTTTTGGGAACAGGGTCTTGCCATGTAGTTCGGGCCGGCCTTGAACTCACAGCGATCCTCCTGCCTCAGCCTCCTGAGTGCTGGGCTTACAGGGGTGCACCACCACGCCTGGCTCTGCCACTCATTTCTAGATCGTTCTTTCAACTATATCCGTGTCAAACGGTTACAATTTAACGTGCTAATAAATATCATGGGGCCGTAGCTCTATAAAATGTACCTCCCAGTCGGGAGTGGTGGCGCACGCCCGTCATCCCAGCACTCTGGAGGCTGAGGCAGAAAGGTCGCTGTGAGTTCAGCCTGGGCTACAGAGAGACTCTGTCTCAAGGCCAATCTGAACTACATAGCGGGACCCCGTCTCAAAAAACCAAAATAATAATAATGATAATAATAAGGGTTGGGGATATAGCTCAGTGGCACAGTGCCTGCCTGGCACACGTGAGGTTCAATTCCCTGTACCAAAAATAAAATAAAAAAAAATCCTCCCCCGCATGCCCGGCACAAGGCGAACACAACCCACGCCACCGTGCGCAGCGCTTCGCCCCCACCGCCCTCTGCGTCACAAGCCGGCAGATTCCGGGCGCCCGGCTTCGACCCCAAGCCCCAGCAAGGTCTCACCTGGCCGGAGAGGGCACGCGGGAAGTGCGGCTTCGGCTTCCACGAGGCATCCTCCGGACACCACGGATCAACGTCTAGAAACGCCAAACTCCGCGAACACTCTGGCTCCTTCTGAAGAGGGGAGCGGAAGTAGGGAGGCGGGTCTTGATGAACAACCAATCAGCGTGCAGATAGTCTCCGCAGACCCTGAAGGTCATTGGGAGAGCGAGGCCTCAAGGGCAGCGCCTCACCGTACGAAGTGACGTAATGACCTCGGCGCCTCTGCGCGGTAGAAAACCGGAAGTTCCTGCGTTTCCCTAACAACCCAACCCCCAACACCGTTAACAGTTTGTTTCCTAAGCGAGGAGGTCCGCTGCGTCATCCTGGGCCACACAGTGAGCCAGCCTGAACTACACAGCGAGACCGTCCCAGAAAACCAAAGGAGCAAAAAAGGGACTGTTGCTACTTCCTTCAAATATTTGTATTAACATAGTAGATTGAATGCAACCTTGGAGAGCCGGGCGTGGTGGCGCACTCCTGTAATCCCTGCACTCGGGAGGCTGAGGCAGGAGGATCATCCCGAGTTCGAGACCAGCCTGGGCTACAAAGTGAGCTCAAGGCCAGCCTGAGCTGCATATCGAGACCGTGTCTTAAAAAAAAAAAAAAAAATTGCAACTTTGGGAGTGAGTCACATCTCAGGCCTGATTGCCAGGGACCTTGGCCAAGATACTGTATCTTTCTCAGCATTACTTAAAAAGGCTGGGGATGTAGTCCAGTGCGAAGGCCATGGGTTCAATCTCCAGAAGAATAAAAAAAAATCTTTCTAAGTCACTACATTGCCCCAGGGTGACTCAAATTTGTGATCCGTCTGCCTCAGCCTCCCAGAGTACTGGAATTACAAAGGAGTGCCATCATGCCCAGCTGACAACTATTTTTTTGAGACAGTGTGTATGTATAAAACGAACCGAGTTCGTTTCAGGGCTAACTGTAGGGCTGTACTTGTACAGTCCTTCTCTTGTCTGTGGATACAGTAAGAAAAAAATTCAGAAAATACGAATGCCTTTCACGTATCACACTACACTTTTTTTTTTTTTTTTGGTCTTTTTGAGGCAGGGTCTCACTATATAGTTCATGCTGGTTTTGAACTCACTTTGTAGCCCAGGCTGGCCTCGGACTCGAAATGATCCTCCTGCCTCAGCCTCCCCAGTGCTGGAATTACAAGCATGTGCCAGCACGCCTGGCTCACACTACACATTTTAATCCCTTTTCCTATATATTAAGGAATTTGTGTCCAGCGTTGGGATAAAATCCATACCCTGGTAATCTGACAAAGTTTTGCTGAATAACCTGTAGGTTTTGGAGATACAGCAATTAATAAGATTCTAACATTCATTTAAAGGTTAGAATCGTTTAAATTTCTAAGACAAGAGACAAAGCCCGTATGTGATATCAGGGTGACATCATGAAAGGCCAAGACAGTACAGACAGCTAAGTTAGAAATTAATTGGAAAATAGAAGGGAAAGGGAAAAAAGGAAAAAAGAATAGAAGGAAGAAATGGAAACAAAGCTTTTGTAAATGAGGGGAAGAGGGGTTGAAGGGACAGGAGGGGAAAGGGGAAAAAAGAAGCAAGATACATCACATACAGGCACAAATTCCCTATGATGAATGTGATATGTATATAAAAATGTACCAATAAAATTTTTAAAATGCAAAAGCAATAGGCAGTCAGGGTCTGGGCCCTTGAGGGAATCAGCACAGATGATGAGAACCACTGTGGCCGGAGGCCTCTCCAAACAAAGCCAAGCCTCAAGTTGCAGATGTAATTGCCAGGCCTGGGAACCTCCTTAAGAGATAAGCACATCGGGCATGGTGGTGCACCCCTGTAATCCCAGCACTCGGGAGGCTGAGGCAGGAGGATCCCCATGAATTTGAGGCCAGCCTGGGCTACATGAGCAAGTTCAAGGCCAGGCAGAACTACATAGTGAGACCCTGTGCCAAAAAAAAAAAAAAAAGAAAAGATAAGCAGCAACTTGAAATTATAGTGCAATCAGCACCAGCTGGTCCAGTGACCCCTGATAGGCATCAAATGCATAGGTGGGTGACCAGGACGTCGGGGCCGTGGTCCCATCCCTTCCTGTGTAAGTGGCTATAGATAAGCTAGTGATGCTAGCCATATACCCTTGTTATGGGCCTTGCTTCGCTACTAGATGCTCGTAATCCTATTGGTAGGTTGTAGTTTGACCCATGTTGTGATTTTGCTATATAAAATATTCTTGGAGAAAGATCCTCTGTGGCAACCCGCTTTTGGGACCCTGCACACACCTTGTCTCTCAGGAGTTATCTCTCAATAAACCTTTCCTCTTAACTTCTGTGGTCCTTGCAATTCATTCTTTGCTATTCTGGGGCCATGAACCGATGGAGGGAGGTCAGGAGGGCAGGACTGGAAGAAGGCATATGAATGGGAAGGCCAGCCACAGTTCACAAAGGCAAAGCCAATGCCCGGAAGAGGGAACCTTTGATTGCAAAGACCTGAGGAACCGTGCTTTAGTGATAGTTGGTGTGAGATGGTTTTAAAGGTAACAGAGGTCCAGAGATATAGCTCAGGGGCACAGCGCTTACCTGGCAAGACCAAGGTCCTGACTTTGAATCCCGGTACCAAAAATAAATAATAATGTATGTAACAGAATCTCAATAAGGGAAAAGTTGGCCAGGGTATTTCATGAAGGGCTTTGTGGGAAAGTCTTGGGGGTTAGGTGAGGTTTAAGAAAGAGAACAAAGGTAAAATTTCCTCTTCTGTTGGATGTCAGTCACAAATGCCCCCCTTCTGCCAGAGTAGCAACGGATTTTTGTTTTTTTTGGTTTTTTTTTTGAGACAAGGTCTCACTATATAGTGCAGGCTGGCCTTGAACTCACTATGTAGCCCAGGCCGCTCTGGAACGCACACTGATCCTCCTGCCTCAGCCTCCCAAATGCTGGGATGACAGGTGTGTGCCATCACGCCCCGTTTGTGACCACTTCTTTACACATAAGAAGTATCCAAGTGTTTGTCAGACTGGAACAGAATATTTTGGGGAGAGGGAACGCGGAAGAGCTAAAATGCCATTGGTGCTGTCTTCTTTTAATTAAAACCTTAAGAAGGCATACCCACTGGACGTTACTTAACTAACAGTTGTAAAGCAAAGACTGAAGCAGTAAATTTAGGCGATGTGGAGTAGTTCTGTTGACCAACATGGAGGAGCGCAGTTACAGCTGGAGTCAGCGAAAATACTTTTAACGGGTCCTTTGGGTATCCTGTAGAAAATCAGAAACAAACACCAATTAATCTCTTTAGTCTGAACATGAGCACTGAAGGTAATTCTTAAAGGTGTGGTGGTGGTGGTGGTGGTGGGGGGACTGGGGATTTAGCTCAGCGGAACAGCGCCTGCCCAGCAAGCGCAAGGTCGTGAGTTTGATCCCCGGTACCGGAAAACAAAAACAAAAACAAATAAATAAAGGTGTGTGTGTGTTTTAAGAGTTGTTTTCACTGGGCTTAGTGGTCCACCCCTACTATTCCCAGGACTCTGGGAGGCTGAAGCAGGAGGATTGCAAGTTTAAGCCCAGCCAGGCAATTTAGCGAGACTGTCACAAAATAAAAAATGAAAAAAAGGGCTGGGGGTGAAGTTCAGTAGGAAGGCAAAAATGAACGAACGAACGAATGAATGAATGAATAAACAAATAAAAAAAAATCTGTATGTCCTAGCACCTTGCAGCCAACTGCCAAGCTGAGCGAGCTGAGCCCTCCACTCTGGGGGCGGCGGCGCTCACGCAAGGCGCGTGCGCGGTCGCGGCTGCAGCTGGCGCTGGCGGCGCTTGCGCAGTCCCGCGAGTAGCTTCTGCGCGATTTTGCGCTCGTGGCCGCCGGGCACCGTCCGGTTGGTGCGCAGCACCTGCTCCCGCCGGGTCCGACCCTTGCTGCGCCCGGCCCCCGAGGCCGGTAAGTCGCGCAGGTAGTAGTAGTCAGGGCAGTCGTACGCGTCCTCGTCCCAGCTTGCCCGCGGCAGTGTCTCGGGAGGTGGCGGCCGGGCCTGGAGATGACCGCGGGAACTGACAGGGCCCGGCCCGGACTCCATGGTCCCCCCGCACGCAGGCCGGCTGCGCGCGCACTGCGGCGGCTCGGCCCGCTCCGGGCTCCGATTGGCCTGTCGTCGGGGGCGGGACTCGTGACGTCACAGAGCCCTGGGGTTATCAGGGCGGGGCTTGGCCCGTGGGATCAGTGTTCTGTGACACCTGCTGCGGGCCAGGGAAGGGTGCTTGACAAACTCCGCCACAACAACATCATCATTATTATTATTATTGTTATTATTATTTTGTCTTTTTGAGACAGGGTCTCACTATGCGGTTCAGGCTGGCCTTGAGCTCACTTTGTAGCTCAGGCTGGTCTCGATCTTGCAAAGATCCTCTTGCCTCAGCCTTCTGAGTGCAGGGATTACAGGCGTGCACCACCACACCTGGGTCTCTATCTACTTTTCATGATTAACTTTTCTTTGGATTTTGATTATATCCATTAGTCATCATCCAATGGAAGACCCAGATTCGGGAAGACTCAGTAGACTTAATTTGGTGGAGGAAGACAACCATCTAGTATGAAAGACCCACCCATACGTGCAGGCTCTGATCCAGTGAAATCTGTCTGGGATAGTCAGACTGATACCTACATATTTAGTAGAGATTAAGCCCGGGGCTTTGCACGTAATAAGCAAGCGGTTGACCAGTGAGCTACATCCTCACTCCTTTTTATTTCTTTTTTTTCTTTCCTTTGAGACCAGGTCTTGCTAAATTGCCCAGATTAGGTTTGAACTTGCAGTCCTCCTGCCTCAGCCTCCCGAGTGCTGGGACTACAGGCCTGAGCCACCATGCCTGGCTCCTTCTCCTTCTTTGTAGATTGGAGATTGAACCCAGGGCCTTTGCACTAAGCTACATCCCCGGGTCCCTTTTTTTCTGAGACAAGGTCCGATTGAATCACCACATTGTTCAGGCTGGTCTCGAAGTTTCAGTCCTCCTGTCTCAGCCTCCGAGAGTGCTGGCATCATAGGTGTACCGCTACACCGAGCCGTAGACTCTTATTTGTAGGCAGCTCGGAATGAGCTCCAGCCGCTGCAGCCAGGAAATGTGAGTGGCCCCTTCTCCACGCAGTTCCATGAGGTCTACTAAATACAGTTGTCCTGGTTACTTTCCCATCACTGGGACAGTATATGACACCCGCAACTTCCAGGAGGAGAGGTGTATTTTGGTGCACAGGTTTTAGAGGGTTCAGTCCATGGCGTAGCGGGGGAGGTGGGTGTCCACTGCAGGAAGGGCATGGTGGAAGGGTCTGGCGGAGGATAGCTGCACACCTCATGCTGGTCCAGAAGCATTGAGAAGGGAGGAGCCAGGGACAAGAACACACCCAGGCCACGCCCCCAGCCAGACCCCACCTCCTCTGCACGGTCAGTTGCAGCACTCACCAATGGATGACTCCACCGAGGTGTACAGTGCCCCATGAACCTTCCATACACAGGAGACTTTGGGGGACACTTTGGATCTACACCATCGCAGCAGCAGAACGAAAGCCTGATTTGTGCACTGCTGTGTCCCTACTGCCCGAATAGTATGTGACTTTGTCCAGTGACTCTCTGTGGGAACGTCCTGCTGGACAAAGTGCGGTGGTGTAAAACAGGACCAGCTTATTCTGGTACAGCTCAGGAGGTCAGAGCCCCGAAGGAGTCTCGTTGGGCTACAGTCAGGTGTTGGAAGGGCTGCGGTCCTGCCTGGAGCTTTAGCAGGGAATCGGTTTCCCACACCTCTGCTGCTGTGAGGGCTGCCTGCATCCTGCACTTGTCCGCACCTCCATCTTTCAAACCAGCATAGCCACCAAGGCTTCTCAACTATCCTCTACCTTTTGTCTCCTACATCCTCATTTAAAGGACCTTTGTAATTACAGTGAGTCTAAGCAGATACTCCAGGATCATCTTGTTATGTTTGCTTTGAGACAGGGTCTTGCTATCTAGCCCAGACAGGCTGTAGTGGATTGACAACTGGTGCTCAACTTACAACCCCCAGCTGAACTGAGTAAGCATGGTGCTGGGTGTGGGAGGCCCCCCTGGGGATTAGTTGCCAGCAGCACAAGAGGCAGAACTGGAGAAGGAGAAGGAGGCTGTTGGGAGCTGGTAGAAGCTGTCAGGAGCTGTTGGTTGTTTTAGAGGAGCTCGTCATGCGGGCTTTTGTTGGTATTATCTGTAGTGACAGGTCCCGAGAACGAGGTGCCCAAGGATGAATAAGGAAAGGTAAACAATGAGAAGAACAGAAGAGGCAAAAGTCTGGGCTCAGGGGGCCCACAGCCTCTGGGACTGCAGCAGCCCCAATCACCCATCTCAATCGCCTTTTATTGGAACCCAAAGCGTAACTCAGACCAATAGGAGAAATTCATTATCCCTTTCCATTTCTGCCTCTCAGCTGATGGTAACCATCCTCGGGCGAGCCTCCCACACCCCACACCACGTGCAGTCAGCACGGCTGGGGATCATAAGCCGACCATCAGTAATCAGTCCCTTAGCAATCCAGTCCTTCCCGACATGTCCCCCTTTTTGTTTTAATGCAATCCTTTGAAGCATCAGCAAAAAGGTTACCAATTGTCTTCCATTTCTCAGTTTTTCCTGGATGAACTTCGCTAGACTAAGGGGATGAGGCAAAGTACAGTGATAATATTGCAAGAAATGACAAGGGATGTTTGCACGAATAAGAACATAATTCACGGTTCATAACAATGATCAGCCTTCAATCTATATCTTGAGATCACACTTTTCTGCTGGTTATCTAAGACCGAGTTAGAGTGAGACTTGTATAAATAAAAGTTGTAACCTTTTACTATCTATCAGGGTCAGTGAGGTTTCCTCAGGAATCTTCTCGGAACCAAATGCTATCTATTGATCTTCTGTCAGTGTCAGCCATCCGGATGAGTCACGGCCATTGCTTGACCAAGGTGCTTTCCGTGAAAGCCTGAGACATTTTTTCTCTCTTAGTGACTCTCCTTAGGCACACTGTCATAGAATCACTTTCCTCTGTGGTCCCATAATCTTCTTGATCAGAAAATGAGGGACTCGACCAAGTTATAGGATGTCATAGCAGAGGTTCTCTTATGTCCTGAGTCTACTGACCTCAGAGGGCATAGCCAAAATACTGGCTGTGTTTTTAGCCCAAACTACCCTTCTGATATTGAGTCTCCAGCTCTCAGTGGTTGAACATCCAGCAGAGAAGATTAATGATAACATCCTAACAAAGGCAACACCCTTAATATTACAATATAATCTAAATAGCAAACACCTTGGAACATACAAATGGAACTATAATTTTTTAACAACCGTACATATTCCAATATTCAAATTTTAATAGAATATTAACAACAATTACATATATCCACCTAGAAATTTATCAGAACCTTGTGACATTAATCTTACTACTGATCCAAAATAACAGAGGCAGTAAAGTTTAACACTACTACCTGAATATCAGACACCTTAGAACATAAAATGAAACTGTTGTTTTCTTAACAACCATTAACATCCTATCATTTAAATCCCTCTAGAATGTTAACAGATAATAATTATGTATTTGTACATTGAAATTGGAAACCAAATCCATACATAACATTGCCACATGACAATCATGATATTTTGTATCACACTTAAAATTTCATTTGGACATAACCTAACCCTCTCAAATCAGTCATCTCTATCTAATACATAAGCTTTTCTCCAATCTGTTATCATTTAACGAAAACCACATAAGTTTTGTGTTTTTTTTTTTTTTCCGGTACCGGGAATCGAACTCACGACCTCACGCTTGCCAGGCAGGTGCTGTGCCACTGAGCTAAATCCCCAGCCCCTGAAATACACATAAGTTTTTTAAAGACAAAGGTCTGAATTTGAACAAAAGTCTCATCATAAGCAATCCTTGCTTTACCTTTTGGAGAACTATACATTCAGAATCATGAATACATTTCAATACACTATGAAATTAATAATACTAAATTATCATACACTTGTGAAAACCTTTGCTTCTTTAATTCTGTACTAAGAACATCTCTTGTGAGAACACCTTAGTTTTTATTTTTTCTGGAACACTTTTGACCATCACCAAATTATTGGGGGTATCTCTCAAGAGACTCTGGAGATCTTTGGAGGCTCCGTATTAATGAAAAAAGGGTGGCCACCCCTTCATTCACTGATTGGAGTCCTACCCAGCCATGTTTCTGCTCAGGGATTATAGTTAAACATCTTCAGTTGAATATCTTTGTTTAGATCAGCTGGTAATTTAGAAGAAAGTATGCTTTTAGATTTGTACCCCAATTGTATCATGAAAAAATGTTCTTGAGCTCAAAAATAAAGGAGAACAGCTGTTCACAAAATGGCAAACATGTCACACGTACACAGAACATACATTTACATGAAATCAGAGTGCACTCAAACAGACCTTTTACCAAATCATATTGCAGTCATTCTATTACAATTTTGAAAATTTATAATTTGACTCTCATTATAAATGGTCCCCGTGTATCATGCAGACCAGGAAGCTATCTAAATTCAACAACATAAATTAGTACACGCATACACACCTGATTTTACAAAGTCAGTGCCTATCATAGCGGCTATGACAGCCAGCATGGCCGAAAATATATTACCAGCTATAAATATTTTCC
>NW_004955456.1:8278909-8280606 GCF_000276665.1 Chinchilla lanigera
AAAAAAAATAGATCACACTTCATGTACATACAGTCATTGTGAAAGAGATCTCTGAATATCTAGAATTTGGTAAGTTTCCTCAGCCTTTCGCCAACAGTGTCTGCGTGTGTGGCGGTGGGGAATCAGACCCAGGGCCTTGCTCCTACTGGGCAGACTCCCCATGACGGAGCGATGAGGTCCCAGTCCTTAGATCCTGTCGCCGGCTCTCCTCCGGCCGGGCTTTTGAAACCACCCTTAGCGCAGGCACTGGAGAGGTCCAAAGTACAGCTGCTGGTGACAGTGTGTGGAGGTGGCGGTCAGCAGGACTTCGGCCTTCAGCCGCCTTCCAGCAGGGCACGGGGAGGGCTGGACATCATCCCGGTCCACGTAGACGGAGGCCCTGGCATTTTCCCGTGTGACCCCGGATGGGCGAGGCCAGCAGCGACTTCCAGAGTAGAGAAAGGTGGAGAGCAGCTCTGGCCAGGGAGTGGTTGTGGCCAGGGGCTTACAAGGGGGAACAAGAGGACACATATTTTATAAGATTATTTATAATACTCACCCGGAGAGCCATATACAAAGAGTGCAGGAAATCTGTCCACACACTAAAGACCAAAGAACCCAGCTGAGGGCCTGGATCCCACGGTAATGCCCGGCATGAGTCCAGCTGAAGACCTAGAGCCCACAACAATGCCTCCCATAACAACGCCTCCCGCAAGTCTAGCTGGAGGCCTAGAGCCCGTGACAATGTCTCCTGCAGGCCTGGGAAGATCTGCGCTGGGAAGGCCCAAAGGTCAGTGGTGGAAGACACAAAGTCTGTGCCAGCGGGATGAAGGATCTGTGCCAGCAGGCTGAGGGATCTGCACAGGAGCCAGGAAGTGACGCTCAAAGTAAGGACCAGACCTTCCCCGAAGAGTCCCAGGGCCATCCTCAGCGACAGTGAGGACCCGAGCTCTTCTGAAGATGAGGACAGCCGAGTTCCCATCAAGAAGGCCAGCATGACAAGCTCCTCCACCCGAACCAACAGCTCCTGAACAGCTTCCCAATAGCTTCTCCCCTTCTTCCTTTCCAGCTCTGCCTCCTATGCTGCCGGCAGCAACCCTCAGATGGTCCTCCCACACCCAGCACCCATCTGGTTCAGTTCAGTTGGGGATTACAAGTTGACCACCAGTTGTCAGTCCACTGTAGGACCTCTGCAGGAGCTTGGCAGTGGTAACTTGCTCCTGGCTTTCGCAGATGGGATGTTGCCGAGGTGTGTGTGTATGTGTACGCATGCATGCATGTGCACGTGCAAGGGGGCTGGGGCAGAGCAGCAGGAGGGAAGGGGTTGGGAGGGTTAAACTACTCAGGAGCCTCAGTTTCCTATTCTGAAAAAGGAAGGTTATAATTTCTATTTGGATGAGTTATATTGTAGATTAGATGATTCTAGATTAGACGACTCCGTGTACAAAAATATAGTAAAATCTAGCATATAATAGGTGCCAAATAAGTGTTACTTCATGTAGCTCATTCTTTTTCTTTTCTTTCTTTTTTGTCTTTTGTGGGACTAGGGATTGAACCCAGGACCTTCACACTGACTTACATAACCAACCCAATTTAACTTTCATATTGAAAGTGCATCTTGCTAAATTGGCCAGGGTGGGCTTGAATTTGAGATTCCCCTGTTTCAGCCTCCCACAGTGCTGGTGTTAAACCAGGTGTGTTCCATCATGCCTGGCTCC
>NW_004955456.1:8281151-8289977 GCF_000276665.1 Chinchilla lanigera
GTTCTTAATAACTATTTAACCACAATGTTTTAGAATGAGCATTATTGTGGAACAATAATTTGTATTATTATATAAAACCCAAATCACATAGATAAAACAATGCAACCAGATATGGTGGAGACAGCACAAGCCTATACTCTGGCAGAACCAACCAAACAAATAAATGAATAAACCAAAGAAAGTAACAAATCAGGAAATTTCCTACCACCAAGAAACAAATTTTTTCCCAGTACTTGGCATTGAACTCAGGTGCACTCTACCCCTGAGCTACACCCCTAGCCCTTTATATTTTATTATTTTATTTTTATTGTGAGACACTGTCTGGCTAAATTTCCCAGGCTGCTCTTGAGCTTGAGATCCTCCTGCCTCAGCCTCCCTAGAGTCTGGCAGGCATGCACCACTGTGCCCATCCTCCCCGATAGAATTCTTTTTCATGTAGTTTCTGGTTCAGCTCATAGCTGCTGTTCTTCCTGAATGGCTGCACGTTCGGGAGTTGCTGCCTCATGTTTCGGTGCTTGAGGAAGTCTTAGTAGGGCCTTCCTGATTCCCTTCCTCTTCCTCAGCCCTTCCTTTGAGCTGTGCCTCCAGCAGCATCTAGTTCTACCTGTGGTTGTGGAAAAGTCAGGCTGGCTTAGGGATCTTCCTGGTATTTTCTTCCGCCTTGTAGTGCAATAGCTGGGCTGGGATAGGCTCAGGGCCAGTCACTCTATAGTAGTTTTTGCAGTAATTGTTTTTGTCTTTTTGAGACAGGGTCTCACTATGTAGTTCAGGCTGGCCTTGAACTCACTATGTAGCCCAGTCTGGCCTGGAACTTGCAGCGATCCTTCTGCCTCAGCCTCCTGAGTGTTGGGATGATGACCACCCGCCAGCATACCTGGTGCTCTATAGCAATTTTTGCAGATCCTAGATTTCTGTATAGATTTTCTGTTTATTTTTTAGGCTCTCCATCCTCAGGATCACCAATTGACAACGCAGGGTTTTGTGATGGTCTCTGCCTAATTTCTATAATTATTAGGATTTTCTTTTAAAGTTGCTTTTATCTACTTCTTTTATTCTCTGAATTCACAATGATCACATGAATCACGTTCTTCATGATCATCAGTTTGATTTAGCATTCTATTCTCTTCCTTGCTCCTCCTTCCCCCCTCCCCCCTCTTCTTCCTTCCTTCTCCTTCTCCTCCTTCTCCTTCTTCTCCTTCTTCTTCTTCTTTTTCTGTCTTTTTGAGACAGGCTCTCACTATGTGAGCCAGGCTGGCCTGGAACTTGTGGCAATCCTCCTGCCTCAGCCTCGAGGGCTGGGATGACAGGTGTGTGCCACCATGCTCGGCTCATCCTTGTTTCTCACTGATTGATTTAAGTGGTGGTGTTTGGGACCTCATTCTGCATTGTTAGTTTTTATTGTTTTGTTTTGTTTTTTGGCAGTGCTGGGCACGGAACCCAGGGTCTCAGCGCACCGGACACATGCTCTACCACTGAGCTTTGTCTCTAGCCCTCTTTTTTTTTTTTTTTTTTAATTTGAGACAAGGGCTTGCTAAGTTGCCCAGGCTGACTTCACATTTGTGATCCTCCTGCCTCGGCCTCTGGAATAGCTGCGGTTACAGGTGCGCGCCACCACGCCCAGCTTCTTGAGCTCTTGGATCTCCCTTTTCATCCCATTCTGAGTGTCTTTCTCTTGTCTCTGCGGCCTTATTTCCGAAGTTACCTAGAGTACAAGGCTTCTGGGGGGCATTTCTTCCAATCTGGGGCTACATTTTCTTCCCCAGGAGCTGCTCTCCTCCTCCCTCCAGGCGAGCTTCCCTGTCCTGCCGTGCACACAGCGTCCGCAGCCAGATAGCTCCCTTTAGCGCACATCAACTTTTTTTTTTGTCTTTTTGAGACAGGGTCTCGCTGTGCAGCTCAGGCTGGCCTTGAGCTCACTTTGTAGCCCAGGCTGGTCTCAGACTCGGAATGATCCTCCTGCCTCAGCTTCCCGAGTGCTAGGATCACAGGCGTGCACCACCACTCCCGGCCACACCAACCTCTTGAATTTAGCTTAAATATCATCTCATTCCTGGACATTTCCACCTGCATATCTACTAAGCCTCTCCAAGTGCAAATGTCCTGTGGGAAACTCTTGATTTCTAGCCTCTGACTTTCGGTCATCTCTTCATTGTCATCCAGCCCCGGGCTACAGCCTGGTCCTCTCCCCCCTCCCCTCTCCCGCCCCATCCCGTCCCCTCCTCCCGCGTCTGGGATTCTGCGCAGCTCACCTCCTTCTCCATCGCTTCTTTCCCGGGTCACAGGGACTCTGAGCTGGCCTCCTCTACTTGCGCTGTTGTCTCTGCCTAAATCACCCACAGATTCTTCCACCCAGGAGCCGGTTGTGGCTTAGCACAGGGCTTCAAATTCCTTGACAGTCCACGCACCAAGAGTGGAGTTGTTCTGCATGGCAAAGGAAATGACCCATGAAGGGGAAAGGTTTTGCCAGCTACTCCTCAGACAGAAGACTCGCATCTAGAATATAGAAAGAGGGTCAGGGATGTAGCTCAGCGGCATAAGCGCTTGCCTGGCAAGCCAGAGGTCGTGAGTTCGAGTTCCGATACAAAAAAAAAATAAAAAATAAATAAAAAATTTAAAAAAAGGAAGAATATATAAAGAACTCAGAATAAGTAGCCTCCTCCGGTGAAAGACCCAGTCAAAACATGGGCAACAATAAACTCATGAAAAAACATCCCACATCTCTGGCTGTTAGATGCGAATTAAACCGACACCGAGATTCCATCTTACCCCAGAGAGAATGGCCATCAGCAAAAATCAAATAATGACACGTGCTGGTGAGGCAAAATCCGTACCAGCAGCAGATGCCTCAAAAAACTAGTGCTAGGAAGGCCCTTCAACCAGGTGTGGGAGGTCAGATAGGAAGATTAAAGCCGAACTGGCCGCTTCAGGGAGCCCGTGAGCCCGAGGGAGAGCGGCGGGAGCGCGTTCTGGCAGCGGCAGGGGGTCAAGGCAGCTGCGATCCTGTAGTTTACTCGGCTATGTACCTGGAGGGTAGGAGACAGAGGAGCGCTGTGTTTCTCCGACTGCTTGTGCCCGTGTCTGAGTGACTAGAGCCAAGGTGTGCCAGTCACTCAGGGGTCTTTGTCAAGGGAGACAAGAGCCCCCGGCCCCCCACATTTTAACCTACTCTGTGTCTCTTTGTGTTTCACCTTTGTTGAACCTCGGTCAGGTACAAGCTGGTAGTTTGGCCCCCTACCACCAGCTATTCCCCTTCTAGGTATCTTCCCAAAAGAGTTAAAGACACCATATTACAGTGATCCGTGCTTACCTATGTTTACAGCAGCACAATTCCCAATAGGTAACTGGAGGCAGCCTATATATCAATCGACAAATGAATGGATAAAGAAAATATGGTATTTACACACAATGGAGTACTACTCTGCCCTAAAGAAGGATAAACTTGAGTCATATGTAGGAAAACGGACACACTTTGAGACTGTAATGCTAAGTGAAATTAATCAGATACAGAAGGTTAGCTATTACCAACCCCAGGTCTAAATAATTTAAAGCCCAAAATGAAAGCTAGACATTAGGAAACAAGGAGGTAGACCTTTTGTAGATGGAAAGAGGATGGAGGGATGGAGGAGGAGGAGGGGGAGGGGCGTCAAAAGGATGGAGACATCACGTATACTGGTGCCAGCTGTCCAGGGTGAATGTGTGGCCCCAAACAAGGTGGCACTCTCTTGCTACGTGCCTCCCCACATGCTCCAGGGGAGCACAGCGCTAGCGTTCCTGTGTCAGACACTGAAGTCAGGTCCTAGGACTCCACGTGGTTTTGGCTGGGCACTCCCGCTGGGCTGCGTCCCGTAGACGCCACTGTCATTCCGTGAGTGGGAGGTGATAAGTGTGGGCTGCTGCATTCATCCGGGGATTTCGCGCAGATTCCGTCCTCCGGGACTGAGCCCGGAGGGGGTGCGGTCCGGCTGGAGGCGGGGCCTGTCTGGGGGCGTGGTCTGGGGCGTGGCCTGGGGGCTGTGTTCTGTCACGTGCTCTGTGCTTCTGTCTCTACTTCCTACCTGCCGTAGGGTGAGCGCTTTTCCCCACACTTCTTCCTTTCTGAAGTGCTGTTTCTGCCTCAGAGCCAGTGGGCCAAGGACTAAACTGTGAGGCGGAATTACCCGGGCGAGGCAGGTCACATCTGTAATTCCAGAACTCAGAAGGCTGAGGCAGGAAGATCACCAAGAGTTGGACGCCAACCTGGGCCACATAGTGAGACCTTGTCTCAAAAAAAAAAAAAAAATCACAATAAAAGGAAATGTGCTAGTTCAGTTTTTCACTAGCAAATAAATGCGTGTATAGAGGAACTTTTTTTTTGAAGTTTTTTTATTTTAAAGAGTAAAAGAAGGATAACATAGTAATAGGGGAGCTTACCAAATCACAGACAAAGTGGTAGGAAATTATCAATGGTTGTTGTTTTACATATTGTTATCTACAAGATAGTTTCTCAGGAAAACAAATAGACAAGAAATAGTGAGCTACAAACAAAAGTGGAAGGTTATTATCAGTGGTTGTTGTACTATACTTTGGTATCTTCAAAATGGTTTCTAAAGAAAATAGAGCTGTACATGAGTGATCAATTGAATATTCATTGACTATTCTCACTGGTGGTTGTAGGAAACACCTAGTAATAAACATACATCCATTTATGAAATAGCGTAGGAACAATACAAACATTACAGAGTTATGGAAAGATTAGTAGGAAAATATCAATGGCTGCTATAGAGGAACTTTTAAAAATTTGGGCTGGGGGATATAGCTCAGTGGCACAAGCGCCTGCCTGGCAAGCGCAAGGTCCTGAGTTGGATTCCTGGTAACAAAAAAACCAAATTCACTTATTTAGTTATTTAACGTATGTCCTTCTGCCCAGCTCCCACCAAACCAGTGCTGAAGGCCCGCGGGGCACAGGCGGCACTCGGTGGCCGTCCGTGTGGGGGTCCGCGAGGGAGGTTCTCGGATCTGCCAGCTTCGCGTGGGAACTGCGCCTAGCGATGAGAGGTTCCCCGGATCGGTCTGCACAGCAGAAAATGGTCCGGAGCTCACCTAAAGGGAGAGATTTTTTGCTGGCTGCCCACACCACCTCTGTTCATTCGCGGACGGGTCATTCGCTCGCTGAGGGCGGGATTCTTCCTCCCAGAGGTGGGGCTGGGGAGCCCTGAACCCCCAAAGTACCCTTAGCCTGTGAACACAGAGGGCTGGGCGGGGCTTTAGAGTGGCCAGGAAAGGCCGCTCCCAGGAGGCGACCTGAGCACCGAGGGGAAGATGGAGCCGTGAGAACTCTCGGGAGTCCTGGCAGAGGGAGCAGCCGGGACAGCAGGGATCTGCCTGGTTTGTGAGAGACGCGGCGATCCTCCTGCCCCAGCCTCCCGAGGGCTGGGATTACAGGCGTGTGCCGATTTCTGTTTCAAGGGAAATTGTTGAGACCCTGGACACGGAGGAGGAAGACTGGGGGTAGAAGAATGGGGGCGGGGACCATTTCAGTGTCCTTGGGTCACCCCAAGACAAAGGTGGAGTGGGCCTCTCAGTACTGAAAGCCCAATCCTGGGTACTCAGACCAGCACCCAGGGCCTGGGAAGGCTCTGCGGACTCACACTAAGCCGGCTTCTGGGGAGAGGGGAAGTGTCGGCTCCTTAAAACTTGATTCATTTCTTTGACGGGGACGCAATGACCTTCGGATCCTCATTAACTGGCTCCACCCAGTCCCAAACAGAGTGGAGCGAATCTTGTGTGTGTGTGTGTGTGTGTGTGTGTGTGTGTGTGTGTTACTGGGGATTAAGCTTAAGCCCAGGGCCTTTGCACTGAGCCACATCCTTACATTTTTATAATTTTTAACTCTGAGACACAGTGTTGCTATGTCACTAAATTGTCCAGGCTGAGCTTTAGCTTCTGATTTTCCTGCCTCAGCCTCCCAGAGTTCAAGGATTACAGGCAATGCCACCACGCCCCCTTGAGTTGTGCACTTTTTTTTGTTTGTTTGTTTGTTTGAGACAGGCTCTTGCCTCAGAGTAGCCCAGGTTGGCCTCGAACTCGAGGCAATCCTAACCCGATTACTAATGTATTTTGCTATATCTAGAAGTGGGAAATAATCTCCCATTTCCACTTAGCTGAAGTTTTCCTCGGGTGTGTAGGTAGCCATCATTCTGTGTCATCACCAGGATAAACGCCTCCTGGCCACCCTGGGGTAAGTGCTCGTGTTCTCTATTTTTTTATTTTTTTATTTTTTGTCTTTTTTTGAGACAGGGTCTCACTATGCAGTTCAGGCTGGCCTTGAATTCACTTTTTCTTTTTTTTTTTTTTTTGGTGCTGGGAATCAAACTCAGGACTTTGCCAGGCAGGCACTTATGCCGCTGAACTATATCCCTGGCCCTTGAACTCACTTTGTAACTCAGGCTGGTCTCTAACTCACAACCATCCTCCTGCCTCAGCCTCCCGAATGCTGGGATTACAGACGTGCACCATCATACTCGGCTGTCCTCTACTTTAAAGTGTCATCCTTTCACAGGGAAAGTTGCAGGGGAGCAGACAGGACCGGCTCAGGGCTTCCCTCCGTAACTCCTCAGTAACCCGCATGTGTGTAGGTGTAAGAGAAATAAGCCAAAATAGGGGCTAAAATTTTTTCCTTGTTTTTCTTTCTTTCTTTCTTTCTTTTTTGATAGCAGGAATTAAACTCAGGACCTTGTGCTTGCCAGGCAGGTGCTTGTGCCACTGAGCTATATCCCCAGCCCAAGAACAGATAGCTTTGAATAGACTTTGAAAGTCTCTATTCAAAGAGACTTGCCTACCCAAGGTTTGAGGACAAAACACTTCTTTTCTCTATTCTTCATTTGTTTTTGTTTTCGTTTTGAGACAGGGTCTTATTAAGTAGCCCAGGCTGGCCTTGAACTCAAAGCAACCCTCCTGCCTCAGCCTCCCCGGAGTGCTGGGATTTCAGTTGAGTGACAGCACACCCAGGAGTGTGTTGATTTTGTAATCTACTACATGGCTCAGTTCATTAGTTCTAAGAGTTTTTTGGTGAAATGTTCAGAGCCATGGATCGTGTCATCTGTGAATAACGATGGCTTGAATTTTTCCCTTGTTCTTGTGTTTTCCCAAAAGTAAGACCTAGCTGGAAAATAGCCTTGACAACTAGAGATCAAAAATGCCAGCCCCTATCAGCCTAGAGTGCCTCACTGCCTCCCAGAGAAGGCACCAGGGAGGGGAGAACAGCGCAGCAGCCCGGCCAGGGCTCCCGGCTGATTGGCACCCTGGGGCGGAGGCTCCCGGGCAGCGCCGGGGTGCGCAAGGGGCAGGTTCACGTGATGCCCAGCCAGCTCTGCAGGTTGCTGGAACCCGAGCCGCACTAGAGCCCGCTCGGCCTGCAGCTCGGTGTCCCGCGGTCTCCCGCGGTGTCCCGTTCTCCCGGTCTCTGACAGGCTGCCCATCCCGACAGACACAGAGCTCCCGGGGTCTGGGTGGATGAGGGGGTCGCAGGCGCGGGCTGCTGCTTCTCACTCCCTCCCTTTCTCCCCGGGTTGCGCAGGAGGCAGTCGAGGCTCAGGGACCCTGATGCATTGCCTTCCACGCTGGGCTTCTTCTGGGCAGTGGAGAGCCTCAGGGCCCGAAGTCAGGGAGAGGGGAGACAGGAGCTGCACTTACCTGGAGCTGCTTTGTTTTGTTTTGCTTAGGTTTTTTTTTTTTGTTTGTTTGTTTTTTGAGATGGGAGTCTCTATCTCTAATTCAGGCTGGCTTTGGACTTTTGGTGATCCTCCTGCCTCAGCCTTCTGAGTGCTGGGATTACAGCTGTGCGCCACCACTAGCTCCTTTGATTTTTTTGTCTTCTCAAGGAACTGTCTTGTATTTCTTTGTTTCTTTTCCCTTTGGAACTAAACATTAAGTTTAATCTGGGTCCAGTGAAAACATATAGAAAAGCACAAGCCAGGTGTGGTGGTGCAGGCCTGCAATCCCAGAACTCTGGGAGGCTGAGACAGGATTGTAGGTTCAAGCCCAGCTCAATCCAGCAATTTAGCAAAACCCTGTCTTGAAATTTGAAAAATAAAAATAAGAAAAAGAGTTGGGGACGTAGTTCAGGGCAAAGGCCCTGGGTTCAATCCCAGGTACTGAAAAAAGAGAAAAAACAGACAAATTATTTCACTCTCCATTCATATAATCTTTCTGTGTTTATCCCTTTCTCCTCTGTTTTCTGTTGGTTGGCCAGTTGAGCAGTCTTTTTTTTTTTTTAAATTTTATTTTAAAGAAAAAACACAAAACCCCAAAAATTCCAAAATGGTATTATAGGAGGGTAACAGTGGTTACTACGTTGTGTATTGTTATCTTTAAATTAGTTACCAGCTGGGGATATAGCTCAGTGGCATAAGTGCCTGTCTGGCAAGCACAAAGGTCCTGAGTTTGATTCCTAGTACAAAAAAAAAAATTAGTTACCAGTTGAGCAGTCTTACGTGGAAAGTTAATTGATCAATATTGTCTGGTTTGAATGCATTGCTTTTACTCCAACAGTAATTTTCATTGCTGAAATGTGATGATCCCAGCACTCAGGAGGCTGAGGCAGGAGGATTGCTGTGAGTTCAAAGCCAGCTTAAGCTCCATAGTGAGTTCAAGGCCAGTCTGAACTGCATAGCAAGACCCTGTCTCAAAAACCCAAAATATTGGCTACTTGATGAGCCTGCTCTGCACATGTTCACAGTTCCTGAAGACGCAGGGTTCTTTTTTGCCGTCTCAGGGCTCTGAGGAAGGAGTCTGGGAAGACTCCTTCCTAGCCTTTGCCCTCAATTGAAAACAGGTTCCGGCGCTGGT
>NW_004955456.1:8291877-8293534 GCF_000276665.1 Chinchilla lanigera
GCCTGGCCAGCCCAAGGACTAATAATTGCAAAAGAAAAAGAAAAAGCCACCGTGTTCCAGGAGACTTTGAGGGTGAGGCCACATCTTTATTTGCAACATGCTCTTTAGCTCTCGTTGGAGCATGGAGGCCTCAGTAAGGGAGCAGAGTGTGCCGACTTCTCCCCCTTTGCTGCGCAGTGACCAAAGTTCCCTTTCTAAGGGTCATTATAGACACTGTGAAAAGCCACTTGGTAGGGAAGAGGCACTATGTGGACGGCTGCATTTATGGGGATTTTTTCAATCAAAACTTTTACATTTCCAGCCTGGTTGCAGTGCTGCACAACTAAATCTCAGCACTCTGGGAGGCTCCGGCTGGAGGATCAAATGTTAAAGTCCAGTCTGAGCTGCTTAGTGACTTAGTGAGACCCTGGCTCAAAATAAAAAATAAGGGAGTGGGGTTGGAGCTCAGTGTGAAGGCCCCAGTTCAATCCCTAGTGCTGCACCAAAACCAAAACCCAGACCCACTCCATCTCTGTGATTCCCTGCTCTTCCCTTTCCTCCGTCCTCAGCTCCTTTCGCAGCTCCCGTCAGTCCCTGCTGCCTGTACTCGCTGTTCTGTGAGACCCCCTCCTCTTCAGCTTGGGCCAGCTCACTTGCTGCTTTTTCAGGGGCCGTGCACTGAGCTACCACCCCACCCCTCTTTTTTGTTTGTTTGTTTTTGTTTTGTTTTTTGAGACAGGCTCTTGCTGTGTAGTTCAGGCTGGTCCTGAACTCGCTATGTAGCCAAGGCAGCCTTGAATTTGCAGCAGTCCTCCTGCCTCAGCCTCCAGAGCGCTGGGATTACAGATGCACACCACCATGCCCGGCCAGCTCACTTGCTTCTAAGGAACAGAACTCACGAAGGTGACCGTGTGTCACGTCAGTGTTCACGTTGTAAAAAGATTGGTCGGGTCACCTCTTGAATCTCTCTGTCTCTTCTCCTTTTGCCTCTCATGTGGCCAGCTGCTGGCTGGCAGAGAACTCAGATCCCTTGGTGACAAAACAGCCATCAAAAGTGGAGCTCCCACCGGACACCAAGGAGGAGGCAAACCTGCCGAAACCACGTGGGGCAGCTTTGAGCCAGATCCAGCTGCTCTTGGACCTTCAGACAAGACGTAGTCGCAGGCAACATCTTCACTGTAGGCTTTTGAGAAAGCCTGAAGCAGAAGGCAGCTATCCTGTGGGTTCCTTGGAGCCTGGATGCCTGCCTGAGAGAAACTGTGAGAGAGTAAATACCGTTGTTTTAATCTAAAGTCATAAGGATTTGAGATAATTTGTTACACAGTAGTAAATAACTGATACATCATCCAAGATTATCAAGAAGTCCTGCTCTCTTGACATTGTTTTCATTTTTCTTTTCCTCTTTCTTTTCATTTTATTTATTTTCTTGAGATGAGTTCTCACTATGTCACCGAGGCTGGCATTCAACTCCTAGGCTCAAGTGATCTTCCTGTCTCAGCCTCCTGAGTAACTAAAACTACAGGCACATGCCACCACCCTGGGCTCTTGACATTGTTTTATTTATTTATTTGTTATTTATTTATTTATTTATTTATTTATTTATTGTCTTTTTTGAGATAGGGTCTCACTCTGCAGTTCAGGCTGGCCTTGAGCTCACTTTGTAGCCCAGGCTGGTCTC
>NW_004955456.1:8293634-8294541 GCF_000276665.1 Chinchilla lanigera
TGATCCTCCTGCCTCAGCCTCCCAAGTGCTGGGATTACAGGCATGCGCCACCACGCCCGGCCCACCTCTCCTTTCTGCATTGCCTTTTTTCAATGTAATCTAGTCTGGCCTGGAACTCCCGGTGATCCTATTGCCTCAGCCTCCTGACTACTGGGATTCCAGGTACACACCTCCATCTTGGCTTCCCACATTGCTTTATTTTAACATTAATTACCTTTATGTCTATATCTTTATTTTACGGTACTAGAAATCGAACTCAGGACCTTGCACTTGCCAGGCAGGCGCTTGTGCCACTGAGCTGTATCCCGGCCCTATGTGTATATCTTTACACTGATGCCTTTCACCTTGTGAGGCTAGAATCGATTTTTGTAAGCTCTGGTTTGAGCCAGGTTTTGTGAGTAAAGGAAGTGGCCCAGCCTGATGCCACAACCTTGGTGAGAGCCGGTTCCCAGTGCGGGCTGCGCAGACTGCGGACTGTGAAATGCTGTGTGGCAGTCACCAGGTCGCAGGTCACCCTTCCTGCCAGATTCAGAACTGCTGAAGAGCGACATGCTGGGAGCCAAGAAGCAGAGCTCCAGGCCTTCCCTCTCTGCGCATCTGTTTGTTTGCTTGGTACAGAATTTTCGCCCCAGACTGCGTGTCCCATTTGGGTTGTGCTAGACACGTCCGTGACTTCTATTTTTAAAATGTGCTGGTTTGTTCAGCTCCATGAAAATGTGTTACAATGTGAGGACTAATAGAGATTTATTTCTTAATTATTTATTTTCTGGTACCGGGAGTTGAACTCGGGACCTCGCGCTTGCCAGGCAGGCGCTCGTGCCGCTGAGCTAGATCCCCCGCAAAAATTTGGTTCTGGGAATCAACTCCTGACCTCATGCTTGGCAGGCAGGCACTGTGCCGCTGAGCT
>NW_004955456.1:8296466-8297358 GCF_000276665.1 Chinchilla lanigera
ACCACTATGCCTGGCTGATCCAAAGGTTTTGCTTACAGATTTTGTTTCACTGAAATCTGCCATCAAAGAGGCAGTCACCCTAAAGTTTGCCTTCAGCTGTAAAAAGCAGTCACATTCTTTGCTCCCAAAAACTGTCACCCATTTTTTCATCCTCATGGGGGTGTAATTTCCTAGTATTAAAATGTTGGTTATTTTCTCTTATTCTATTCCATTTATTTTAGTGTTAGGTTGAACCCAGGGCCCTTGCACACACAAGTAAGTGCTCTGCACCGAGCTCACCCCCAGCCCGAGAGTTTGAACTCACTTGAGTGGGACAAGCAGGCTCTGCAGGGACTGCGGGAGCAACTAATCCAGAGATTCCGCCCCTCTGGAGAAGAGGCTCTGTGCTCAGCCAGCCTCCTGCTCTCTGGATGGCGCCGGCCCCAAAACCCCTTCTACTTGTTCTTACTGAGGTTCCATCGTGTAGGGTTTCTTAATGTTTTATACCCCGGTGACTATTCGTGGGCCGTAGCCCACGGTCCGGCTGGCTGCTCAGGGACTTGGGCAGAATGCGATTGGGAAGTTGGTGACAAAGACGTTTAGGGAAGAGGTGTGTGGCTAGACCCCTCCAGCTGGATCAAGGTGTAAGGATATTTGTGTCCCGTCCCCAAAAGGTGACCTAGCAGAAGAGGACTTTAATAATCAAATGGACAGGATGACGCTTTCCGTTGATAGCAGCCCATCTCTTCCCTCAGTCACTCCTGTCTTTGCCCGATGCAGTCAGAAAAGGTGGCCCTGGTGGCAGGCATAGAAATTGTGCATGAAGGGGCTGGGGATTTAGCTCAGCGGCAAAAGCGCCTGCCTGGCAAGCACAAGGTCGTGAGTTCGGTTCCCGGTACCGGAGAAAAAAACC
>NW_004955456.1:8297969-8306974 GCF_000276665.1 Chinchilla lanigera
CTCAGCCTCCAGAGTACTGGGACTACAGATGTGCATCACCAAACCTGGCACTGACAATGCAATTATAGCTCCAGCTGGGTCGTGATGTCTTGTAGGTCTGGGGCAAGGGTCTGCAGAATTCTGTATATGCTCTAAATAAACTTCCAGTATATGGTAGTCTTTCTCCCATGGCCAGCATTCATAGATCCAGAAATCAAAAAGTGGGAGCAGAAGTGACAGCATGCACCATTACCGCTACTGACCCACTAGCAAAGGGCTTGCTGTGTGTTTGCATGCCCCAGTGCTTTGCTGGTCTAAAAGTCTTACTTCTGGAGTGAGGGAAGGCTTCTACAGGAGACAAAACAATGATTCCATCAAACCGGAAATTAAGACTTCTCCCTGGCCACCTTGGGTTCTTATGATCTGCAGCAGAAGACTAAGAAAGGAGTTCTGGTGTGGGCGGTGTGATTGATCCAGCCTGCCGGGGGGGAAAGCTGCATTACTGCTCCACAGTGGAAGGAAGGAGGAGTATGTCTGGGTGGCAGTGTCTCCTGGTATTGCCATGCCTTGTTCTTACGGTCAGTGGGAAGCTGCAACAACCCAATCCAGGCAGAATAACAAGCGGGCCTGACCCTTCAAGAGAAAGGTATGGGTTAACCTGCACGTACACAAATAAGAGCTCCTGGGGACTTCTGAGGGCCAAGGGACTACAGAAAGAGTAAGAGAAGAGGATTGTAATGCATACCAGCTACAGCCATGGGACCAGTTACAGAAATGAGCATTGTAATTGTCATGAGTATTTCTTTCCTGTTTGATAAGACTATGTCTGTGGATATATCCATATATATTAAAGGAAGGTCTTTGCTTCCTTTCCTTGTATCCCCTGTGCCTGTTATGTAACGTAACACAGGTTGACTTAATATCAGCATTTGAGTACTATTAAATCTACTAAATCTATAGTATTAAATTGTGAGATGTCAGCAGAGGAATAAGTGTCACCTAAAAGGGCAGACACTTGGGCTTCTGTCCTGGGGAGGGAATTAGGGTGTCTTCTGTTGTCTGAAGGATGGTTGTATCATGTTAGGTGAAATTACAAACCTGTTATTGTCTTTATTTGGAGATGAGGTGTGACTTAAGGAGAGGCTTTTGCATGGCAAGTTGACAAGGAGGGGCCTCGTGGTGGTTAAACTTGAGACACCTCAGAGAGTGGCAAAGCACGCTTCTGTGCGTGTCTGTGTGGGTTGTGGGGGCGTGACCTTGGGGACTGTATCTAGCACCTGGCCCGTTCCCCTCTGGCTCTTCCCCTGCTGTCTGCTTCCTGGGTGCCATGAGGTGAGCAGCTTTGCTCCGCCACACCTTTCCCCCATGAAGTTCCTGCCTTGGAGCCAGCTGACCATGGACTAAACCTTCTGAAACCATAAGCCAAAATAACCCTGTCCTCCTGTAAGTTGCAGGTATGAGGTTTTTTTTGTCCCAGTAGCAGAAATTTGACCAACGCACAGGTATCCCTGCTGTTCTAGTCTCAGCCACTGTTTAATCTCTAACACATGGGAGGTGCTGAGGCCACCAAGTTGTTCCTAAACTCCCAACACACAGAACCCACAAGGGCTGATAAAGTGACTGCTGCTGTTTTAAGTCGCCAGCTTTTAGGATTTGTAGGTGAGTAAATGACTTGCCCAGCGCTTCCAAGCGATGGAGCTGAGACCCGAGCTGTCAGTTTGGTGAACCACAAGACAACACCTGAACACATGACGACCCTCCTGTTGAGATGATTTCCACTATTCTTCCTGTCTGAGTCCACTTTGTGCTACTGTAACAAAGCATCTGCTGCCGGGTAATTGATAAAGAGCAGGAATCCCCACAGTTCTAGAGGCTGGGAAGTCCAGGACGAGGCACCTGCAGGCTTGGCTCTCTGATGAGCGTGGGTTTCTGCTTCCATGATGGTGCTTTGGTGTGACAGACACTGTGTCCTCACGTGGCAGAAGGAACAGAAAGAGGAAAACAGGCCAACTCTCTCTAGTAGGCCCTTTTATAGTGGCATTAATTTACCCTCACACCTCCCCAAAGGCCCCCATGTCCCAACACTGCACTGGGGAATACGTGTCCAGCACATCCTTTTTTGGGGGACACATTCTGACTATGGCACTTAAAGAGGGGAACTGATTATTGGATTATAACTCAGTTATGATTTTAAAGTGACCATGTTTATAACTAGAATTTAAGGAGGTCTGGGATATTTAAATTACAAAGCAAAGCCAGACTTTTTCATTCAAAATATATGTCTTGACTTCTTTATAATATAAGTCAAAAGTGCCTCTCAAAGACTCAATCTGGAGGGAAGGAGCTGGTTAAAATGAAGATTTGAAGCTGCACAAGATGGTGGCGCCTGCTTGTAATCTTGGCTACTCAGGAGGCTGAGGCAGGAGGACCTCAAGTTCCAGGTCAGTCCAGGCAACATACTGAGACCATGTCTCAAAGAAAATTTTTTTTAGCTCAGCATGGTGGCGTTCACCTGTAATTCCAGCACTTGGGAGGCTGATGCAGGAAGACGGTTGAGAGTTGGAGAACGGCCTGGGCTACAAAGTGAGCTCAAGGCCAGCCTGAACTGCATAGCGAGACCCTGCCTCACAAAGACCAAAAAAAAAAAAAAAATTTTTTTTTCCAGATCTCATTATAAGGATTAACTAGAGGGCTTTGCTAAAAATATGTATTTCTAGGCATCTATCTTTTCTGTTTAGAATCGGGCAATAATCCCAGGAATCTGCCTTTTAGATTAGTTGTTAAATGTTCAAAGTAATGACATAGATTTATGTATTTCACGGAGTTACTGGAATATAAATCAGTTAAATTTTGGATAGCATTTCCCCAATATGATAATTTTGATTTTTCAAACAGCAGTTTATTTTAAGCCATTGCTTCTGGAAGGATTTAGTCTCACCCAGGACCGTGTTTCTCTCACCCACAGAGAAAAAGATGAAGGTAACAGTGCTTAGTATTTATCGAATGCTTCTGTGTGTCACACACTGCATCTCTAATCCTCCTCAAACCCCCTGAGGCAAGTACTGGGCCAGCCCAGTTCTTGTGTGAAGAGTCCGAGGCAGAGGGAGGCTCAGCATCTTACCCAACACACAGCTAAGAAAAAGTGGCACGGGGATTCCAACCCATGCCCCTAATTGACACAACACACCTATCCGCACTGTTGAGCAGTTCCTCTGATGTTCGGGAATTGCCCTCATTCAGTATGTTTCTGTGAAGTGTGTCTCTTTTAGAGAAGAAATGATTTTCCTTGTGCTGTGCGTGAACCCTCACCGATATCGAGACATACCTCGGCTCATAAATACTTGCTATGCCATCAAGACTAATTAAATCTGCAAAGAACCCCAACTAAATTGCAAAACAAGGTACAGCCTTTTGCTGATGAGTTTGGAAGAATTTATTCTTGGGCTTCTTGGGGATTTGATGAGGAGTCACCTGGCATACCTTGGGAATTGTCTAGGGAGTTTTAAAATAAACAAAATGCTCAGTACCCACAGGGGTTCTATTTGAGGATAACTGCTTTTAACACATGGTCCCACCAGGAATTCGGCATCTCAGCAGGAGTTTATTACACATTTTATTTTGTTTATTTAATTTTTTTGAAACAGTGTCTCACTATGTAGCCCAGGCTAGCCTCAAACTCATGGTGATCCTCCTGCCTCAGCCTCCCTCATGCTGGGATTACAGGCAGGGGCCACCACACCCAACTACACATCTTACCTTAAACAGAAAACATGGTTGTTCGTGAACTCAAACATGTTTCTGCTCCATACAGTGAATAAAATATGTGCAAGAAAATGCAGGGTATAGTGTTCAGGTAAATCCGGACATGGCTGGTATTTAGCTTTTCTGCTGCCTACAGTGGACCTTGGCAAACTAACTCTCCTTTTGTTGTGGCTTGTGTCTAGATGTCCCCCAAAGCCTCATGCAGTCATAGGTGGGGATTTTTCGGAGGTGGCTGGATCTAGCGTTTGTGACACTGGAATTGATTCATGGTGCAGTGCTAGGCTCAAGGGCACTAGGATTAAAGGTGAGTGCTACCCACCCTAAGTAAGATAAGATCAAAGGCGCAGAAAGACGCTGTTAAAGTCCCTTGCTTGCCTGCTGTTGCTGTCTTCTGCTTGCCATGAACTAGTTCTACTCTGCGATGCTCCTCTGCCGGGCCACCCTGCCTTGGAGCCAGGTAAGATGATGAACTGAAACCTCCACAAACTGTAAGTTAAATAAACCTTCTCACCTTTAATTTTGAGTGTTGGGTATTTTGTCTCAGCAACGAGAGAAAATTAACTAATACACCTCTTCATGGGCCACAGATGAGCTTCTAGAGAAATCTTGGAAATCCCTGGGGAGAGAAGTCTCTAAAGCCAGGGTTTGGGGTGGTCACACAGGAGATTGGGTGTTCAGAGGGAACCAGAGAATGTAGACATTCAGTTTAGCAAAAGAAGATGAAAAAATGATCTAGAAACAGCCATTAAGGGAGATTCCCAACCTGTCTCCTGGTGGCTCAATGAGGAAAACAGCTACAGGCAGAGCAGGTCTCCAGGGAGAGGGGAATTTGTTGAGCGGGAAAAGGAAAGGGGGGTGTTTTAATTACTCTTGTTCCATGAAGTATAGCCCTGTGGCTTTAGAGGCATAAAACGACCATCTTGTTTCTTTTGAGGCTTCTGGGAGTTGATTGGATTCAGTGGGTGGTTGTCGCAAGGAGTCCCTCATGCTGTTGTGTTGTGACTGGAGCTCCGGTCCCCTCTCAGCCTTCCTCAGTGTCCTGTCTGGTGAGCACTGCTGGCTGTCGCTGAGACCTGAGTGGGGGCTGTTTAAGCAGAAGATCTAAGTGCAGCCTCTTCATGGGGCCCAGGTCTCTCGCAGCATGGTGGCCGGGCTCAAAGAGCAAGCATCCAAAGAAAGCCGCAGAGAAACGGTGTCACCTCTTGCATACACAGCTTTGCCTCTGCCAGCCGCACACCCAGTGCTCACAGTACTCTGAGCAAGAGCACGCGGAATGTGAGATTGTCTCGCAGCCGTCCTGGACAAGTTAGCTTGCCCAGGAGGATAAGTACACAGAGGACACTGGAGTTCAAAATTTCAGAAATCCAGACATTCAGGAAAGACGAGGGCCATTCCTGTGGGAGGCTTCAGTGGAGTGGAAAAGGTCATCAGTTGGAGATGACATGTGGAAATTTCATGGTCATTCACATGGACGCTCACATCTCAGGACAGCAGAAGGATTTAAGAGAGGTGCAGCCGGGCGTGGTGGTGCACACTTGTAATCTCAGTGCTCAGGAGGCTGAGGCAGGATGATCGCCCTGAGTTTAAGACCAGCCTGGGCTACATAGTGAGTTCAAGGCCAGTCTGAACTATATGGCCAGACCCTGTCTCAAAAATTGTTGTCAGGATTAAGAGAGTTAATACCAGCAAGAAACTTAGAACAGGATGGAAGGGATGTGAGCTCCCATAGGGAAGTCAAGGGCTCTAGTAGCGGTGTTGAAGCTGGTCTCATTCATCCAAATAATTCTGTAGCATTTATTACAGTTCCAGGCACTGCAATAACAGTGGAGAATAAGTTACACCTAGTTACTGCCCTCCTGGACTTCCAAGTTGATTAAAACAGACACCAAGCAGCCAGCTACAATGCATAAGATCCTCTATGTACGTATGTAAAATTTAATAGCTTGATGAGATATAACTCACCCACCATAAAATTCACCCTTTTATTAATCACCACAGTGATTATACTGTGGGTATAGTCCTGCATGTACCATCACTACCTAATTCAGAACACTTTCATGGCCTGAAAAGAAACTGTATCTGTTAGCACCTGCTCTCCCTTCTCCCCGATCCCATTCCTCCGTAACCACTGATTTTTCTTTCTTCAGGGATTTGCCTCTCTGGACATTTCACAAGGCTGAAATCGTACAGTATGTGGCCTTTTATGTCAGAGCCTGTCCTCTTTCACTTAACATAGTGTTTTTCAAGATGCACTCATACTGAAGCTCGTATCAGTATTTCACCTCTATTTATGGCTGAATAATATTTCATTATATGCATATCCATTTTGTCTATACATTTATCAACTGGTGCACGTATTTGGCTACTAGGAATAATGCTGCCGTGGACATTTATGTACAAGTTTTTCGGTGGGCAGATGTTTTTGATATTCTTGGTATGTACCCAGGAGTGGAATTATAGGATCATTTGGTAATTCTAGGTTCAACCTATTGAGGAACTGCCAGACTATTTTTCTAAGGAAGGCACCATTTTCCTTTACCAGTAGCAATGTACGAGGCTTTCCTCTGTGCACAAATTTTAACATCCACATTCTTGGATTGGCACAAAGGGACCTCGCAGGAGTGCGCCCGCCAGCCACAGGCCGCGGCTGTTGCTTAGCGCTCCCGAGGCCTCACGTGTTTGGATGGCGACTGGCTTCTGGGGGTGCTGTGGCTGACTGGCTTCTAGGAGGCAGGGCTTGGCAAGGGGAGGCAGGTTGCTGGGGTGTGACCTGGAAGGGCACCTCTCCCTCCCTGGCTCTCCTTTCTCTCCCTGCTTCCTGGCTGCCATGACGTGAGCAACTTTCTTGCACCGAGCCCCTCTGCCGTGCTGTTTCTGCCTTGGAGCCAGCCGACCAGGGGCTGTAATCAGAGCCCAGGTCCACCTCTCCTCCTCGGAGCTGTGGGTGTCAGGTATTATGTCTCTGCGGTGGGAAAGTGACTAACACAACCTGCTTGACCTGTCTGTCACAGAGAAGCTTCTGTACAGTGATGAAGGTTCTTCCCTGAGAGCCCTGTGCAGGGACAACCTCGCCCTGCTGCCCCTAGAACGTGAGCGATGGAGGGAAGGATTTGTCCCTCTAACCCCTGAAACTGTGCTTGGCATAGACCAGGTGCTGGATAAGTATTTGTGGATGAAATGAATGATTTAGCCTCTTTTCTTCTTTTTGTGGTGCTGGGCATGACACAGGTGCATGCTGGGCAGGTGCTGCCCCACTGAGTTATGACCCAACCCTGGCCTCTGCTTCTTACCCCAGCTACCCGCTCCTGCTTCTGGGAGCAGCACCTTCTTGTTCCTTGGGTGGGCTGCTCCTTGGAAGGATCTAACCTCTGGGTCTTTGGGGGCTGCCATCCTAATAGCCTTCTCTCTAGCTACAAGGACCTGCACTGGCCACTCTGTAGAGATTCCTTACCAGCACTTTTTATGGTGGAATTAAGGGATGTATCCAAAAACAGCACTTTAACGAGTTTAGTTTAGATCCAATTGGCTTGTGTTAGCTTTTCGTCACCATGACAAAATACCTGAGATAATCTGCTTAAAGGATAAAAGAGTATTTTTTGTTGTTTTTTTTTTTGGTTTTTTTTTTTTGGAGACAGGGTCTTACTATGCAGTTCAGGCTGGACTTGAACTCACCATATAGCCCAGGCTGGCCTTAAACTCATGGCAATCCTTCTGCCTCAGCCTCCCAAGTGCTGAGATTACAGGTGTGCACTACTATGCCCGACATGGTGTTTGTTTTAGTTTACACGTTTGGAGGTTTCTATCCACAGCTGGTTGGCTCCACTGTGTTTAGATCCATGGTGGTGAAGAATATCATGGTGAAGAATGTGTGGCTAAGAAGCACAGGTGCTTACTTCATGGTAGCTGGGAAACAGAAAGAGGGAGAAAGGGAGAGAGGGGCTGGCGTTTCAATGTCCTCTTCAAGGGCACAGCCCCCGTGACCTGACTTCCTTCCTATAAGCCCTAACTCCTAAAGGTTCTGTTACCAGGGTTTGGGGATGCTATGAGGTCTTTCCAGTGAATCTTTCCAGGTGCTTGTTGTCCTAAGCAGAGGATTGGTCAGGACATGTTCCAAAGGTAATGAGGTTTTACATTTATTCAAAGTAAGAAAAGAAATATATTCTGTAGAGTAAAAGTGGGCCACTGAGAAAGAGAGAGCACAGTGGCCACAAGGTTAATGGTCAACATTTTTTGTGTCTCCCAGTCCTTAGGCTGACATCGGATGGAGGCCATCCTATTGAAAACCTGCTTCATCTCACCACATCATAATTGAAGAGTGCATCTTCTGATTAGTTCTAGGTGCAGGATCCGAGCACGTGTGTCCTGGATCTCTGATTGGCAGGCAAGGCCTGTTTGCCTAGTCGGCCGGCCAAGCCCTAATCTCCTGCCTCAGTTTTGCTACCTTCCAATAACACCACAGGCTGACAACCAAGCCTTTAGCACTTGGGCCTTTGGGGGAGCATTTAAGATCCAAGCCACAGCATGATTTTTATTAATGATTCATGAATTGGGCAACATTTCATGTGAAGATTTATTTTTTATTTTTTTGTTTTTTTTTGTTTTTTTTTTTTCCGGTACCAGGAATTGAACTCATGACCTTGTGCTTGCCAGGCAGGCACTGCGCTGCTGAGCTAAATCCCCAGCCCCTTCATGTGAAGATTTAGATAAGGTACTCCATTGGGAATGGCTGGACAGTTGGTTTTTATAAGGTAGCTTGAACAGGAATAAGAAAAGAACATAATACAAAAAGCAGATTGGAAGCTGGGCATGGTGATGCACCCCTGTAATCCCAGCACTGGGGAGGCTGAGGCAGGAGGATTGCTGCAAGTTTGAGGCCAGCTTGGGCTACAAAGTGAATTCAAGGCCAGCCTGAACTGCATAGTGAGACCCTGTCTCAAAAAGACAAAAAAAGAAAAGAAAAAAGCAGATTGGTAGATTACTTTCCTTATAAGAGTTAAACCTGAGGGGAGTTCTTTATCATGCAGGCCTGTTTGGAAATTTGGCTATCATCTCTCTATGATTTCTTAGGCTGGATAGACAGCTTCATTTATGTTTGATGCTGTGGAAGAGAGGTTCCATTTTGGTTTGGTCTGTTGGGGCCTGGTGCAGAAGCTCAGCCCAAAGCAATGACCTCCTATACATTTTATTAACAGATGACAGGCAGGCATTTGTGTTCTTCAGTGGTGGAAAATGGTGATATGAAATGGCAGACCTACTGGAGGCCC
>NW_004955456.1:8309594-8312107 GCF_000276665.1 Chinchilla lanigera
TTTTTTTTTTTTTTGGTACTGGGAATTGAACTCAGGACCTTGCACTTGCCAGGTAGGCATTTGTGCCACTGAGCTACATCCCCGGCCCTAGCATGTTTGTTTAAAGAAAACACAAAAACTACTGTAGCCACCACTGAGGTCAACATTCTGGCCCAGGGTGGGGTGGGGTGGGGTGGGGTAAGGTGGGATTGAAGGCTATAGGGAGACACAGGTCCTGGATGAGGAAGACTCCAGCCAGGTGTGGCCTTCCCCAATGGTGTCTGACTGTGTCTCTTCCCGGCCCTATTAAAGCTTGTTTACACATTGTAGTTCCCTAAAATGGTATTTTCTTTTGTTTGTTTGTTTTTTGGCGGGGGAGTGGCAGTAGCTTCCTCCCGTCTTCTCAGGGTGGTCCATGAATAAACCTGATTTCTTTCTCACCAGCTCTTGTCTCCTAAGTATTGGCTTTTGAGTGGCGAGCAGGAGAACTTGGAGCTGATGAGACTCTTCCCATTATCCTCCACAGGCATTTTCCCCGGAAATCTCTTGCATTTCACATTCCATGATGGCATCTCCCTTGTGAGCACCTGAATTGACCAGAGGAAGTATTTACTAATATTATTTCCTGGAGGAATACATGTGTGCACCAAAAGACGTTTACAGAATGTTCGTAGAAGTTTCATTCCTCATAGCTAAAAATGGACAAAATACCTATCAACAGCAGAATGGTAAATAGAATTGTAGTTACTCATGCATACAATGGACTATGACACAGTAATAAAAGAATTGCTATGTACGATAACATGCATAAACCCCATAGATATAATGGTGAGTGAAAGAAGACAGATAAACAGTAGATCTCATTAGCTGAGTAAAGGAATTCAGCAGGAGTTTGCAGGACAAAAGGTTGACTTAGATTTATGAAAACTATTAGAGGATTGGAGCAGAAATCTTTGTGAGGTCTGTGCTAGCCTTAAACTCCTTCTCCTAGGATTCATGCCCTGTTTAATTCTATCCCTTTGAGTCAGCGCTGGATCTAAGGTTTTTCTTTTTAATAGAGTGGGTAAAAGTGATGAAATACCATTTGCAAGATTAGGTCACACACCAAAAAGATTGCGATCTCTCTTCTTTTTCCTCTTCCTTTCCTGTCCCCTCCCCTTTCCTCCTCTTTCTTTTCTCTTCATTCTTGTCTTCCTTCTTTCTCTCCCCCGCTCCTCCTCTTCCTTCTTCCCCCTGCTTTGCCTCCTTTCTCTGAGCCAGAGCCTCATACATGCTAGGCAAGCACTCTACCCCGAGCTCCATCCCAGTCTTCTCTTCCTCTTTGATCTCTCTCTTTTCCGGGGGTAGGAGCTGCTTCTTATGGAAAGCTGCAAGTGGCAGGAGTGATATCTCTAGCCCACAGCAGAGAGGCCCTGGGGACTGCCAACTGCTGTAGGAGTGAGCTTGAAAGATGATTCGCAGCCTTGAGATGACTCCAGGCCTGGCTGCCACGTGATTGTAGGGCAGAGGGGACAGAGAGACAGAGAGAGTGCCTGAGCCTTGGGATCCGGAATTGCACCCAAATTCCTGACCCATCTAAACTGCAAGAAAGTAAGTTTATTGCTTATTTTAAGCTGCAAAGTTTGGGGCAATTTGTTACCTAACAATAGATAACTAATACAAAGACATTGCTCATTATTCAAAACACTATATAAAGCCCCTGAAAATTTAAGAGCTGTAACCAAGGAAAAAAACACCGAACAAGCTTCAAGAACAAGACGACTCTTCTTAGCAAGATTTACTATGTGTTTTCCTTAGTTTGGCCACCAGGAATAGAACTAGTATGGCTCAACTTTAATAACTGTGCAAAGCCCCCATGGCCTGCTTATCTGCGTTCCTATTCCTCGTCTTTTATTCCACTCTGATTTTTCTTTTTTTGCCCTGATTTTTTTTAGTTCATCTTTATGATTTTCTATATCATATGAATTATGTTAAGCTATTTTAAATTTAGCTTACAGAGAAGTGAGATATTCACGAATCACTTTAAAACTGTTTTTTTTTTTAACTTAAAAATAGTCTTGCACATTTGAGAAGAAAGTTTTGCACATGTTGAACACGAGGTGTGGGGGGCGCTGGGAAAGGTCATGCCATGCGAGCATGGCCGTGGAGCTGTGGACACAGTTAATTTGGATTGGGTCAGAAAAATCAAGTGATAATGACGACAAAGAAAAAGGGATGGCGATTGATTGTCACCACGGGGCCCAGGGCTTGCTCAGTCACGCACTGTGATATCTTTCAAATCTATTCATTGCCCCTGAACCCCAAGGTCCTTCCGCGCCACCCGCCCCGCCCCTTTCCTTCCAGCCCCGCCTCCTTTGTGCTGGCCCCGCCCCGCCCCTGCCCCCGGCCCCGCCCCGGCGCACTCCTCCACGTCGCCCCACTGGCTCCTGTTCTCCAGCCCTGGCCCTTTCCATGCCTGCCTATGGCCCCGCCCTTCGAGCGCTTCCCCACCCCTTTCAGCCCCGCCCCTCTCCTCCCTAGCCCCTTCCCTCTCT
>NW_004955456.1:8312881-8381479 GCF_000276665.1 Chinchilla lanigera
CAGCCCGGGGAGCGCCCCGATCGCCCCCGATCGCCCCCGCCGGACCCGGCTCGGGGCTCCGCTCCCCGCCTTCCTGCTGCCCGCACAGGTGTTTCCGTGCGGCGCAGGCCTCTTTGTACTCGGGCACCGGGAGACTTCCAGAGTCGGGGACACTCGCGGGCGGCACGAACCTGACCCTGCTCAGGGAGAAGACACCCGCGCTTAACGGAGCTAGTTTCTTGGGTTTTCCCCCCTGTAGATTTCAGTGAGCCCAGGAAGGGGACGGTGGCCAGAGTTTGGGTCTGATTTAAGTTTGAGTGCAGGATGAGTATGTTATGTGCAGTGATGGTGTTTTCAGCGTTAGGATGACTTTGAAATGTTAATTGGTCGAATGGGATACCCACAAAAGATTTAAAATATACTTTGGTACGCTATTTTGTTTCACTGGTCAATTTAGTTTTTTAAAAATGTAATTGTTTTGTCTGCTACATTGTATTTGAACGCATTAAATTTTCCTAGGTAAGTTACTTTGGAAAAAAAGTATTTACGTTTTTATAGGGGCTGTGTTTTTGGGGGGAGGGTATTGCGGGTGAAAGTGATGATTTAAAATTGTGAAAGGGATGATTTAAACTTTGATCGTTTGTAAACAGTAATTACATTTAAGCGATTTCTTCCCCTCCTGTTCATCGGTATATTGCTAGGCAGACAGAAATATATATAGCTCATTAGTTTATTTTGACCCACATATTGATGATTACATGAGCAAGCAATGAAAGTTGTCTTCTGTTCCCAAACTTCAAGGTGCTTTTTTATGAACAAGGTATTCTGCCTCATTTGCTCTTAAACGAAATTCCTGTAGCCCTTGAGTGGAAAAACGGTTATCATTATGACTGCTTCAGACAGTTTTTTAGAAATACATTTATAATGTAGACACCAGTTTACAGCACAGAATACAGCAGTGTGACAAACTCGTTTGTTGGTTACTTTGAACCAAGTTAAGTCTTATCAGACCCTTAGATACTCTTGGACAACCACCAGTGTGTTTTATGCATACATTTTTATGGTACTTTCCTCTGTAGAAAGGACTTTGAAACTTAAAAGTACCATGCAGCAAAAGTTAGGTGAATGAATAAATACGTAGTCAAAAGACAGCAGCAGGATATCTGAAGTATCAAGATATAAGAATAATTAGATATTAGATTAATGTCAAACTTAGGCAGAATTATTACCAATTGTAGGGTTTTTTTGGGAACATGTAGTGTATAAAAATTTAATGCTACACTTAATATTTGACGTACAAAGGGTGCTTTATTATATACTTAAGTTCTTAAAATTGACTTTTGTTCTTTTGAGACAGAGTCTCAGTATGTGGTTCAGGCAGGCCTTGAACTCACACTGACAGTAATCCTCCTGCCTCAACTTGCTGAGTGCTGGGATTATAGGCATGTGCCACCATTCCTGGCCTCATGTTTTTTTTAAAAAAGAGTTTTTGCTGAGCGAGTTGATGTACTTCTGTAATCCCAGCACTTGGGAGGTTGAGGCAGGAGGATCTCTGTGAGTTTAAAGCCAGCCTAAACTGCATAGTGAGACCCTGTCTCAAAAACCCAGAAAAACACAGGTGTTTGAGTCATGTAATAAGCGTAGACTAAATTTTTTCACAGTTACATATACTGCAAGAACCAGGTTTTGTTTTTTTATTTTTTTGGTCTTTTTTTTTGAGACTGGGTCTTGCTATGTAGTTCAGGCCAGCTTTGAGCTCACTTTGTAGCCCAGGCGGGTCTCAAACTCACAATGATCCTCCTGCCTCAGCCTCCCCAGTGCTGGGATTACAGGCTGCTGGGATTACAGGTGTGTGCCATCATGCCCGGCAAGAAGAGGTTTTCATCCGATTTTTTCCCCTTTTTAATAAAGCACAATAGTTGGGTGTGTGGTGCACACCTGTAATCCCAGGACTTCGGAGGTTGAGGCAGGAGGATCGTCCAAAGTTTGAGGCCAAGCTGAATTACAGAGTCAGACCCTGTCTCAAAAAAACCAACAAACCAAACAAATCCCACAATAAAATAATATTAAATAACAACTAAGGTATTAAAGTACCTGAAAGTATTATTTAGATGAAAACTACCTGTATCCCATCATAGTTTTAAATTGTGAATTTAATAAATTGTGAGTGAAATTAGTGTTTAAGTATGTAGCAGTGTACATAAAAGTTTAAATCTGATGCTTGCCAAAGGATAGGTAAGAAATGAGAAATAAGATGTGCTAATAAGAGGGGAAATATTTTACTTGTCATATGTATAAAGATAGGCTGTAATCCCAGCACTTGGGAGGCTGAGGCAGGAGAATCACTGCAAGTTTGAGGTCAGCCTGGGCTACAAAGTGAGTCAGTTCAAGACCAGCCTGAACTGCATAGTGAGACCTTGTCTCAAAAAGACAACAAAAAGGAGGGGGGGGGGTAGAATTTGGAAATTAAAGCAGGCTAAGTCTAAATTACAAAAGTATAGACTGATTTTCTTTTAGAAGTGGGTAGAATAAGCATCATCAAACATTTATTTTTTCAAAGTGAAAAAACCTTTAATTGAAAGCAGATTAACTGAGACCTCAAGCTAATGTTTTTGTTGTTGTTTGGCTATTGATCCCCACATAGCAGTAGTAGTGAAAGGTGTGACTATTTTAGGAAAAGAAAGTTGGAACCCTGGAGTTAGTAGAAGTAAAAGGAAAGGATGAGAATAGTTAATAGGTGAAAATGACTCTGAGGAAAATCCTTTTCCAAGATGTAATGTTAACTCATGATTTTGGGTTGCTTGAGCTTACTGTATTCTCGTTTTCTATTGGGAAGTTTCCTAATTGAAATAGAATAAGGTAGAGGTTAATGAGACAGTCTTGAGGGAAGTGTGTGTCTCTGTGTAAAGGCGTCTAGTATTTTGAGAGGCATAATTACATAAGAGTACTTCTAGACTTTTAGATTTCGTGAGAACTGTTTCTGTTTCACCCTAAGTTGGAAGACTGGAATAGATTTGCCAGTTTAAAAAATTCTACCCAGTATGGCCAATAAAAAACCACAATAACTTACACCACTGTCTATGGCCACCATCATTTCATTTAAAAATGGACATTATAGCTCAGTTTGAAAGAACAATCTCAGAATAAAACATTGTTAAATTGAGTCCCTTAGCTTTGTTGAGCAGTTTATTTTCGTGTGCTTATTTCTCCCTGGTTTCCCATAAACTGATGGAAACTCTGCTGTAAACTGCACCTGCCTGCCAGTCACCATTAAGTAAGCACTTCCTGGCCCCTTGAGTTGGTGCACTGAACCTGAATCTGAAGGATCTGGCTCCTGACACTGCCCCTTCTTAGACGTGTGGTCTCAAGCCACTCACTCATCTTCACGGAGCCTCAGTTTCTGCGTATGTTAAAGCATACTCTGCCGGAAATTGTAAAAATTAAAGGTGAAACCCGAATTTACCTGAGGTAAAGTATGTCTCATTATGGCTGTTACCATTGATTGACGAGTTTACAGTTTTTTGCAGCAATTAATAATAAATGCCTTTAAGTAGAATACTTACCTTGTTTTAGGGAGAGCCATTTATATTTCAGACATAAATTATTTTAGTATATTGTTTACTCCATGGTATGGCATCAAGTCTTTTTTTTTTTGGTTTTTCTCCGGTACCGGAAACCGAACTCACGACCTTGCGCTTGCCAGGCAGGCGCTTTGCCACTGAGCTAAATCCCCAGCCCCTGGCATCAAGTCTTAAAGTCCATTTGACACAATTTCAGAAGTAGTACAAGAGAAAATAATATGCAAACTTTTGTTTTTTGTCTTTTTGAGTCAGGGTCGCGCTATGCAGTTCAGGCTGGCGTTGAGCTCACTTTGTAGCTGAGATTACGCACGCCCAGCGTTTTTTTTTTTTGTTTGTTTTTTTGTTTTTGTCTTTTTGAGACAAGGTCTTGCTATGCGGTTCAGACTGGCCTTGAGCTCATTTTGCAGCTGAGTCTTGAACTCGCAGTGATCCTCCTGCCTCAGCCTCGAGTGCTGGGGTTACAGGTGTGTGCCACCACGCCCGGCACAAAATAGTCTCTTTTTTTGTCTTTTTGAGACATGGTCTTGCTCTGCAGTTCAGGCTGGCTTTGAGCTTACTTTGTAGCCCAGGCTGGTCTCAAACTTGCAATAATCGTCCTGCTTCAGCCTCCTGAGTGCTGTGGTTACAGGCATGTGCCACCACGCCCGGCTAAAATATTCTTCATAAATATTTCCTATAAGTTTTATTAGACCCCTAAGTTTTATTAGACCCCCTGTAAGAAGGGTTTTTGTGTTAGTATAAATGTTAAAGGATTAATAGGCTTGACAATTTTATAAAACTAAATAGTATTAGAAAATCAAGCCCACAGAGCTTCTTTGTTTTACAGTGTCAGACTTGTACTTCTCCCATATCTTAAAAAAACATCTCTTGAGCCAGGTGTGGTGGGGCACACCTGTAATCCTGGCACTCGGGAGGCTGAAGCAGGAGGTTCTTTGTCAGTTCGAGACTAACCTGGGCTACAAAGTGAGTTCAGGGCCAGCCTGAACTGCATAGCAAGACCCTGTCTCCAAAAAAAAATCTCTTGGGCTGGGGATGTAGCTCAGTGGTAGAGTGCTTGCCTATGCATGAGGCCCTGAGTTCAGTCTCCAGTACCACAAAATAAAACAAAAAAACAAACCAAAAACATCTCTTAACTGCTTACCGCCCCCCCCCCCACTGAGACATAGTTCATTGCATTAGAAAAGAATCTCGAAATTTTTACTGCTCCTCCATTTGTCCAGCTGAGACTCAAGTTTGAGACTCCCCCAGGGTAGTCCAGGTAGTGACAGATTGAGATTCGAAGCCTGGCTTCCAGAGCACTTGTTTGTAGAGCTGTTCCCCAACCCAGGTTTTAAATTCTTGCATGGATAATGCATCTGCTGCTTCAGATTTGATAGATAAGAAGACAACTAGCTGTACAGTGAGAAGTCTCCTCTGTACTCCTTCTCCTGGACAGGTACTTTGCTCTTTTCCTAGACAGCCATGAAACTTTCATTTACAAGCATAAAGATCACCATATGATTCCCACCATTTAAAAAGAAATTATTTATTTATTTAGTTTTTTGAGACAGGGTACTGCTCTGTGGTTCAGGCTGGCCTTGAAGTCACTGTGCAGCCCAGGCTGGGCTTGAACTTGTGGCCATCCTCTTGCCTCTTGCCTCACATTTGGTATGTGAGAAGTGTCAGAATGCTGGGATTACACCATGCCTGGCCCCCACCATTTTTAAAATAATAAAAAGGTATGCATGCTGACCTGTGTCTTGGTTTTCCAATATCACCATTCTTTGAAGTGCTTGTATTCATATTTAATGAAATGTTAATAACTGTTAGTGTGTGAAAGAACATTTGTTCTGATAGTTTTGAATAACTCACCTGAATTCAAGATACATGTTTGTTGCTACCATTGTTTATTGGTACAGAAATTTCACAAGCAGTATGAATTCAGTCTAACAAGGAGTAGAGGTAAATGTTAATACTTATAGGTAACACTTACTATGTGCTAAACAGTATTATAAATGCTTTACATATATTATGACAGTCCTATAAGATAGGTGACATTACCATTTACAGATGAGGAAACTAGGCACGCAGAATGTGAATGAAACATGATCCCAGGTAGTCTAGTAGCAGAGGTTTAATTCTAAAACAGGTAATCTGGCTGAAGAGGTCAAGCTTTTTACCACCACTTTTAATTCCATTTAGAT
This sequence comes from Chinchilla lanigera, assembly GCF_000276665.1. Lineage (NCBI taxonomy): Eukaryota > Metazoa > Chordata > Mammalia > Rodentia > Chinchillidae > Chinchilla > Chinchilla lanigera. The sequence goes on from NW_004955456.1 coordinate 8,318,625, forward strand.
CTCATATGGATATGATGATACCCATATCAGCCAAACTGAAAAAATATTATGTCATTTTTATAAACATGTATGACAAAAATACCTGGGGTTTGTATTCTAGTTTTTACTTGTTTGGAGCAGTCTTTTGGAACAGCACAGACATTTCTGTGAAGGCATGGTATTTAAGAAGTTCATGGAGTGTTGGCCTTCTAAGCCCAAATCTGTGAAGACCTGGCATTTGTCACACTTTTGGTTTGATGGATGTGCAGTGGGGTGAGCCAGCTATCATGAGAACGTGGCATGAATCTGGTTGCCTGCAGGTAGGGAGAAGGGAAAGTGTGAGTCTGAGGCTTGGTGTAGCTCTGTGAGAGAGCTGTTGGGACCTAGTGCAGGTAGAGAGCCAGAAAACTGGTGCTCTGGGTTGTGGTGCTGGGTAAATAAGTCCCCGTACAGAAACCTAAGAGGGATCATTTCCTGGGTGGTTAGAAAGAACTCCAGGGAACAGCACAAGGAAGGGATGAAAGGGTAGAAAACTGGCCATTAGGAAACAAAAGCAAGTGTTCCTGTTTGAGCATCCTATGGGCAAGCCCGGATGGGCAAAGAACTGGAATCTAGAGCCTGGACAAGGGAGAAATCTAAACTGAAACATTCCTTTACACTGTATTCTTACAAGCACAGGTAAAGCTTCAGCACTGAGCCTTGGGCTTTCCTTCAGTCAAGTACTTGCACTAGGTTGTGCTAGACTTGTTGCTATACTCTTCCAGTTTTTACATTTGTTCCTCAGAATCCTTGTCAGTGAAACAAGGATTTTATAAGGATTTGGTTTCATATTTTAACATCTTAAACTTTTTTTTTTTTTTGTCTTTTTGAGGCAGGGTCTTGCTCCGCAGTTCAGGCTGGCCTTGAGCTCACTTTGCAGCCCAGGCTGGCCTCAAACTCACAACGTTCCTCCTGCCTCGGCCTCCCGAGTGTTGGGATTACATGCGTGCGCCACCACGCCCGGCTAACATCTTAAACTTTACAATGCTATAAACATTTATATATATTCAAATATATAACGGTGCTAAATTTTAATACATTGGAGACCGCTGATTTGTATTGCCAGGTTATACCAAGAAAGTTAATGCTGAGTTTTAAAGAGGCCCCTGTCTGAAAAGATTGCGTGCTATCTGATTGCATTTGTATAACATCAAAATAACAGGACTCTAGAGATGGAGAACAGGACGATGCTTACTAGGAGTTAGTAATCGGACGGAAGAGGTGTGTGGTTATAGAGGTAGCATGAGGGTGTCTTATGAGGTGCCTTATGGAGCAGTTCTGCGTGATACAGTTGTATAGAACCACACATACTGCATATAAAACTACTGCAATCTTAAACTCTTCAGGAAAAAAGCAAAAATAAAAAGACAGTGCATTTACATTTCCTGAGAGAAAATAAGGAAAAGAAGAACATTTAAATCTCTATAATGCCAATAAACTAGTTAGTAGATTATAGCTGTTTGGTTTTTTTTTTTTGAAACAGGGTCTTGCTATCTGGTTTGGGCTGGGCTTGTACTCACTATGTAGCCCACACTGGCCTTAAACTCTGTGGAGACCCTCCTGCCTCAGCCTCTGCAGTGCTGGGATTATAGGCATGTGGCACCATGTTGTTTATTTTTGTTTTTTTGAGACAGTCTTGCTATGTAGTCCAGGCAGGCCTCAAACTTGAGGCAGTCCTCCTGTCTCAGCTCTCAAGGGCTGGGACTACAGGTATGCAGCACCACACCTGGCAATACAACCATTGCTTTTTATTGGTATTTAAAAAATTCAGGCCAATGTTTATTGGTTTATGTGAAGGTATATGAGCAAATTCATTACTATGAACTTCCAAGCCCTGTGTTTTGATGCGTGCTTGTAAATCCTACACTCTGGAGGCTAAGGCAGAAGGATCACAGATAGGAGCCTAGCCTGGGAAACTTAGTAAATTAGCACAACTTTGTCTCAATTTTTTTTTTCGTACTGGGAATCTAACTCAGGACTTTGCACTTACCGGCAGGTGCTTGTGGCACTGAACTATATCCCTGGCCCTTATCTCAAATTTTTAAAAGATAAAAAAAGGCTAGGGATGTGTTCAATACAAAAGCCATAGGTTCAATCCCCAGTATAGTATTGGAAAACAAAACAAAACAAACTCATTGCCTTGTATTATAACATGTGACTGCCTTCTGGGTCTGCCTTAATGTCATGAGTAGCACATGTTTTTAAAATTTTTTGTCAAAATATTTGTAATTAACAAGTATTCACATTCCTTAATATCACAGATATAATTTGGAAGTGTTTTACTTTTTAGTCTTAGGTATAATTGAGCTCTTAGATAACATTAAGGTGCTATTTTTAAAAAGCACAAAACACATTTGTAGCTGTTCATCTTTGTGAATCAGGTACTTCTTGATATTACACAATCAGAATAAAACAAGCTTTACTGCCCCAGTCATCCATAATTTAAAGTTTGTGTTCAGAAGAGCTCTGTTCTCACTGTACATGTTATAAATCTGAGCTTTAAAATATACCAATTAGAAAAGATACATATATAGAATAGTTACCTTGTAGCTCCACATAAAATTTCATTTGAAGTAGTTCATTTTTTTGTTTTTGTTTTTTTGAGAGAGTCTCACTGTGTAGTCCAGGCTGGCCTCAGCCTTCTGAGTGCTGGTACTACAAGTGTGTGCCACGCTCGGCTTGTTTCTTTTGCATTGACTTCTCCACTAGTGTAATTTCAAAGGCACAGTTACTGCTGTTTGTGATTGTTGATTTTTTTTTTTAATAAGAAATCATTTTATCTGAGATGTGGAGTAGTGGAAAGTCTATGACAAAATAAGAAGTTAAAATGGATAGTTAGCTGCTCTCCACTGTGTTTAGTGTTTCTGTACATTGTGCTAGTAGTTAAAGATCACAAACTCTAGAGTCAACTGGGGTTGAAATCTTGGTCCCATCCCTCATCCCTCTTTTGTCTCCGTGTCCTCCTTCATGAAAAGAGGGTGAGAATAGTGGTAACTCAGAGGTCGCGGTGAATACAAAGTGCCTCTACGTGTGTGCACATCCTGGAATAGTGCCTGGCATGAAGGTGCTCATAAAGCTTAGTTATTGCTTTATAACATGTCTGAAATCCTAGTGTATGGATTTGGTATTTTTTTCTCATTTAACATCCACAGTTATTTTCCCATGTCATTAAAAATTCCCCAGTAGTGTCAGAATGACAAGAGGCTTGTACCCTCCTAATACTGGGCATTCTCATTTGCTAGGTCTTTGCCAATTTGGTATGTGAGAAGTGTCATCTGGTCATTTTGATTTGCATATTTTTCCTCTCTAGGCATTAGCAAGGCTTAACAAGCTTCACGTTTTTAGTTTGAGTTTCATTTGGTTTCTTTGTGCCTCTTGCCTCTTTAGAGCTTAAATTTTTGTATTGATTTAGACAAATGCTTTATATATTTCAAGGTTATGGATATTTTACTATTTTTGTAGTTACCAGTTTCTAACATGTTAGTTTTATTGATTTTTTTCAAGAGTTTTTAAAATTTGTTTTTGTTATGCTGGGGATCAAATCCTGGGCCTTGTATGCACTAGGCAAACAGACTGCAGTCTATTATATTTCTAGCCCTTTTTTTCTTTCTTTTGAGACCAGGTCTTGCTGTATAACCCGGGCTGTCCTTGAACACACAACAGTCTTCCTACCTCAGCCTCCCAAGTGCTGGGATTGCAGGCATGTACCATCACACCCAGCTTCAGGTTTTTTAAGTAGATGAAAATTTTAATTCTGTTTCTTGGTAATACTTTTCATAGGTTTTAAGTTTAGGAAAGGGACTTCCCATTCTGATATCAGATGAATGTGTCTTTATAATTTAGTGTTAAAAAACACCTTAATTGTCTACAGCGTCATTTATTAGGTGTTAGATGAGTCTGTAGTTAATTTTTATACATTTGTATTTCTTTTGGATACTGCCTGTTCACTCCTTTTTTTCTTTTTTCTTTTGTTTTTTGGTGGTACGGGGGATTGAACTCACGACCTCGCAGTTGCCAGGCAGGTGCTTCTGCCACTGAGCTATATCCCTGCCCCCCTTTTTTTCTTTCTAATTAGGCATTTTTAAGATATAATAGTTAATCATTTGTTACATGTATTTCCTCCTAGTTTGTCATGTGCCTTAATTTTGTTTATAGTGTCTTTGTTTATATAGATGTTTTAAGTTTGTGATGTGGTCAGATCTTTCACTACTTTTCAGCTTTTGGGTTTTTCTTGTTAGTATTATTTAGTAGAATCTCTACCATCCCAAGATTTTATTTTAATACTTATATATTTTGTTTGAAATTTGTTTCACATTTTGCTTTTTTAGTTTGTATGAATTTACTTTTGTGTTTAATGTGAGGTAGGGATCTAACTAACTTAACTTTTTCTAAGTGGATAGGCTTTTGTGAACTCTATTTGTTGACTTGTCTTTGTTTAAAATGCCACAGACTTTCCTGCCTGAACACATAGGGTTCTCTCTGGATCCCCAGTTGTGTTCTGGTGATGTCTGCCTGCATTTACTCCACTACCACAGTTCCCCTTTCTCCGGTGCCTTTATATGTAAAGTTGTTATCTGATAGTCACACCTGCTTCTTTTCAGACTTTTCTTACATGTTTGCATGCATTAACGGTTTTCTTGCTGTTGTTTGGTGGTCCTGAGGATTGAACCCAGGGACTATGCACTGAGCTACTTCTCTGGTACTTTCTCTATTTTTTCATTTTGAGAGAGTTTTGCTAAGTTCCTTAGGCTAGGCTTGAATTTGTAATCCTCCTTCCTCAGCATCCCAAAGCGCTAAGGTTACAGGTATGTGCCACCACTTCTGGCAGCATTTACTATTTCAGGGGAATTTTTATTTATTTAGTTTTTCTTTTTTTTGTCTTTTTGAGACAGGGTCTCCCTATGCAGTTCAGGCTGGCCTTGAGCTCACTTTGTAGCCCAGGCTGGTCTCAAACTCGCAACAATCCTCCTGCCTCAGCCTCCCGAGTGCTGGGATTACAGGGGTGCACCAACGCCCTCCCCCCCACCTTATTTAGGTTTTGTGAGACAGGGTCTTATTGTAGTTCAGCTTGGCCTTGAACTCACTATGTAGCCCAGGTGGGCCTCAAGCTGGCAGCAGTCCTTCTGCCCCAACCTCCCTGAACGCTGGGATTACAGGTGTACCACCATGCCCTGCTTCTCAGGAATTTTAGATGAGTTCTAGGAAAAGTTCTGATTGAGATTTTGATTTGAATTGTACTGAATTTATAGATGAATTTTGAAGGAAGCAACTTCACTAGGCAATCTTCTCATCAAGGAACATAGTGTACTTTTTTACTTTTGAATCACTTACTGATACCTTTTTAAATTTTTAATTCTTAATTTTTTTTTTAAAATTTTTTTTTTTGAGGCAGGGTCTCGCTGTGCAGTTCAGGCTGACCTTGTGCTCACTTTGTAGCCCAGGCTGGCCTTGAACTCGCAAAGATCTTCCTTCCTCAGCCTCTTAAGTGCTGGGATTACAGGCTTGCGCCACCACACTTGGCCTAATTTCATCTTAATCTAGTTTCTCATTATGGTTTTGTTTTGTCATAAAAGAAATTTATGGGAAAGATAGCTATTAGAATTCATTTGTTGGTGGAAATCTCATCAAGTCTGCCCTCATGTTCATTTGTGTGTTCTCTTAAAGCTAAAGAAACTTTACCATGGTATAGGATCCATATGCACTCAGGGTCTTGCTATAATTGGCTCTATATTGTGTTTATTTTTGCTTAATGTCATTAATTATTAAGGACTATTTAATTACTGAACTTTTACTTTTTTGTTGGACATGAAGGATGTTCAATTCTTTCATAGTAGAAATTGGTATAGTAATTTATTTATTTATTTATTTATTTTTGTCTTTTTGAGACGGTTTCACTATGCAGTTCAGGCTGGCTTTGAACTCAACTTTGTAGCCATGCTGGCCTCGAACTCACAGTGATCCTCCTGCCTCAGCCTCCCGAGTGCTAGGATTACTGGTATGCACCACCACCCCTGGCCTTTAGTAATTTATTCTTGTTTTATTTTAAAAAACTCCAGAAAGGGCTTTTAAAAAAAATTTCTTTAGATAATACGTAACTTGTCACAAAAAATTTGTAGAGGCAACCTGGGTGACATAGTGAGATCTTGCCACCACCATGCCCAAAAAAGAGAAAGAAACCCTGAAAAGCCTTGGCAAAAAGAACTCATTAATTGATGAGCCAATTGCCAATTTTTTTTTTTAACCCATATTAAGTAAATATGTGTACTTTTTTTCAAAAGTGCACATACTTTACGAAAACAGTCAGAGTAGAACATATAGGTTAGAAATTAAGGTTTTAAATCCCAATTCTGCCTTGTCTTACCTTTCTCTGTGACCATGAACTGATGTTTTGTTTTGTTTTTTGAGACAGGGTCTCACTGTGCAGTTCAGGCTGGCCTTGAGCTCACTTTGTAGCCCAGGCTGGTCTCAAACTCACAACGATCCTCCTGCCTCAGCCTCCCAAGTGCTGGGGTTACAGGTGTGTGCCACCACGCCCAGCTAAAGTACTGGGGTTTTTTTTGTTGTTGTTTTTTGGTATCAGGAATTGAAGTAGGACCTTGCACTTGCCCGGCAGGCACTTGTAACCATGGACTGATGGCTGAAATCTCTGCTTCACCTATTTGTTAAATGAGGTCAGGATGACACCTGGCATAGCAGGTAGAAGTGTGGGCATATCCAGTATATAAGTAATCAACCAGTAGTGTCTGTTCCAAAATAGTTTGTAAATACCTTTGTTTTGTTTCAAAGTTAATTCTTTTTGTTTGTTTTGTTTTTGTTTTTTTGATACAGGATATCTCTGTGTAGTCCAGACTAGCATTGAACTCACTATGTAGCCCAGGCTGGCCTTGAACTTGCAGTGATCCTTAAGCCTCAGCCTCCTGAGTGCTGTTTATTCATTTGCATGTAGGGCTTTGTACATAGTAGGCAAATGTTCTACCACTGGGCTATGCTTCTAGCCCTCTGTTTTATTTATTTAATAAATTTATTTATTGTCCTTTTGAGACAGGGTCTCACTATGCAGTTTAGGCTGGCCTTGAGCTCACTTTGTATCCCAGGCTGGTCTCAAACTTGCAATAATCCTCCTGCCCCAGCCTCCTGAGTGCTGGGATTATAGGTATGCGCCACCATACCCAGCTCTCCATTTTATTTTTAATTAGGTCTTGGGTACCGGACTGCAGGATGGAAGACTAGAATGCTGGTTAAGCTTGAATTGTTTCAAACCAACACACCATGAGATGACCCCCTTTATCTCTTCAGTTCTCAAACACGATGAGACGTTCTGCCTGAGGTCGGAGCAAAGCCTGATTTAACTGTAACCAGAGAGAGCCCATTTGCCTTGGTTGACTGCTGATCCAGGCCTGGCCACCTGCCCTGGGCCTTTTCTGCCCAAGTAATAGGTTTGGCCCTGGCTGTTCCTTGGACAGGGGTAGGGTTGGGTGGGGGTGTGTGTGAATCTTCTCATACCATTTCAGTCATGTGGATGAGGCAGAAAAGTGAGCCTGCACCTGTGTGCTGACCTTTTGATAGTGATTCTGCCCAGCTGCATAGACTTGGTGCTTTTGGATCTGCCCCGGTCCTTCCTGGGACTCAGAGGGAGAGAAGAACAAGAGGGGTTCTTCATTCTGCTCCTCAAAGAGAACATATAAAAGCATTCAGCCATTCTCAGGAGTGTTGGTCCCCCCCGCCACCCCCAGCTTATTGCTTAAGTCAACCAGAAAGGTGGAGTAAAAACTGGCTTGCTGAGTATTACACATAATCTGTGTCCTCCCTAATGATACATCAACTTATTACTCATGAGATGTTCTCTTCTCTTGCTTAATGGTTCGTGACGTGTTCCTTGTTTTCCTCCTACCCCTTAAACCCTTCCTTTCTTATTCTCATAACCTGGCCTTTAAATGTTACAGTCCAGGGATCAGCTCTAGGTGCTCCTGTCACTCTTCAGTCTCCATGGCCTTAATCAGATCCCTGTGTCTGGCTTCTTTAAGGGTGAATTCAGGCATTTTTATCTCCAGGCTTCACCTCTCTTTTGAGCACTTGTTTGCTTATCTCCTTGCTTACTGAACATCTCTACTTGGCTCTTTCAGAAGTACTTGATATTCAGCATGTCCGATATTTAATTCATAGCTTCCTGTGAAAATGTTTGCTATCAGTGAAAGGCATCGCCCAAGCAGTTGTGCAAGCCAGAAACCTGTGCCTTGTCTGTGATTCTTCCTCCCTGCACCAAATCCAGTCAGTCACCAGGTCCAAGAGTTTTTAACCTTTTAAAATTGTGAACTATAACATTGCATATGGAAAAATCACAAAACTGTGCATATTCTTGTAATGTTTGCAATGCTTAATCTTTGTAACCACCACTCAGAACCTTAAATGGAGCGTTGCCTGCACCCTGGAAAGCCCTCTAAGCCTCTCCCCGTCAGCTGTACTCTTCCTCCTTCTCAAAAGTAAACTCTGTCCCAGCTTTTATGATCATCACTTTCTTTTCTAACCAAGATCTCATCCCAACTTGATAGTTTAGTTTTGTCTGCTCTTGAAGCTTATATAAATGGAACCTTTTAGTTTGTTTTCTTTCTTGGCTGCTTTCACTGAGTGTTATTTTGTGACTCAACCCATGTTTGTGGAGCTATAGTTTATTCATTAGCCATTGCTGAATAATATTCTAGTGTAGGACTATATCACAGTTGATTTGGTTGTCTTCTTTTTAATGGACATTTAAATTGTTCCCAGGTTGCAGAATGGTGAGTACTGCTCCTGTGAACATTGCTGTGCACCTTCAGTTTCAGTTGGTAATGCCACAGTGCTGTTTGCCAGGGTGAGTGCCTTAGCTCACACTGCTACCAGTGGAATCTGAGACTTCCTGATTACACACCTCTTTGCCAAGCCTTGGAATTATCAGTCTGTTAAATGTTATTAACTATTCTGGTATATATGTAATGGGTTTTTGTATATAAGTAAGCTATACTTTATAATATACTACTAAGCAATAAAATGCAAAAATCTTAAATGTACAGCTTGAATATTTTTCCTGTGTAGGTACCTACGTGTAGCCATTACCCAGATAAAGATGTAGCGCATTTCTTTCACCCTACCAAGTTTTCATGTGCTCTGTTTCATTCAGAAACTTCTGTTCTGGTCACACTGTTTTGCCTGTCTTTGAAATGTCATATAACTGGGCTCATACAGTATGTATTTTTTGATGTCTGGTTTTTTACTCAGCATAAGGGTTTTTGTAATCCATTAAAGTTGTTGGTTGTTTAGTTTTACTTTAATCATTGAGTTCTGTTGTATGATTATATTACAGTTTTGTTCATTTTCTTATTGATCATTGTTTCTGTGATATAGCTATTGTGAATTAAACTGCTGTGAACATTGTCTTGTCTTTTTACATATATATTCATTTCTCTTGGGTATACATCTAGGAGTTGATTTCTCAGTCAGAGAGTAAGTAGGTGAGTATTAGAAACCATGGAATAGTTTCCCAAAATGGTTGTACTACTTAACATTCTTCTTTGGTTTTCATTTGCTTTTCTCTGATAAATAAGGTTGAGGATCCTTTCTTATGCTATTTTGGCCACTGGGCTATCTTCTCTTTGAATGACATTGTTAGTCTTTCATTGTTAGATATTTTTTTCTTTTTTTTTTTTTTTTCCTATTTCTCTCCTGTCCCTTCAACCCCTCTTTCAGTTAGTTTTTGGCCTCTTTTTCTGCACAGGTGTTTTTGTCTTTGTTATTGATCATGTGCAAACCCCCCACCCCATATCTGTATTGCAGATAATTTTCTCTTTTCTTGTATTGCCTTTTTCTTCTTTTAAAGGCTTGGGGATTTTGTTTGTTTTTTTTTGCAGTACCCGGGGGTGGGGGGGTGGAACCCAGGGCCTCATGCATGGTAGACAAGTGTTCTACCACTAAGCTACATTCTCAGCCTTTTTATTGTTGTTACTATTTTATTTTGAGACGTCTCACTAAGTTGCCCAGGCTGAACTCAAACCTGCTTGTACTCCTCCTTCCTCAGCCTCCTGAGTAGCTGGGATTATAGGTTAAGGTATCTTTTTAGTAATAGAAATTCTTTTTTTTTTGGTACTGGGAATTGAACTCAGGACCTTGCACTTGCCAGGCAGGCGCTTGTGCTGCTGAGCTATACCCCCAGCCCAGAAATTCTTAATATAGTTAATGTATCAAACTTTTCCTTTGAGGCTGGGGAGACAGCTCAGTAGCACAATGCCTCCCTGGCACGCACAAGGTTCTGAGTTTGATTTCCAGCACTCCCAAAAAAAACCTTTTCCTTTGAAATTAGAGATTTTTGTATCGTGGTGTGAATATCATCTATTATTTTCTGTTATTGTTTACCTTTTATATTTAGAGCAACACTGTGGGATATATAGTGGTGTGAGGTGGGTCAACTGTTTTTCCTCTGTTTCTATCTTTATTATTATTGTGGTACAGTTTATTGAAAAGACTATTCCTTCTGCTCTGCAGAGCCACCTTTGGCACAAGTGAGGAGAGTGTGTCCAAGGGCTTGTCTGGGCTCTCTTACTCCATTCTTCTCTCTGTTCTTGGACACATTTTCCATTTTCTTAAGTAGTACTGTGTTTCAGGAGTTCTCAAAGTGTGGTCTGGAGACCATTCTAGGGAGTTCCTGAGACCATTCTAGGGAGTCTGCCAGGTCAGAACTACTGTACTTTTGTAGTAACATCAAGCTGTAATTTGCCTTACTCTCTTACGAGTATATTGTAGGATTTTTCTAGATGGGCATGGTGTGTGCTACTGAATGCACAAGCAGATATAAGAATCCAGCTGTCTTCTATTAGGCCAAACATTAACAAGATTTATAAAACAGTGCCACTCTTCTAAATTTTTTTTGTTGCTGGGGATATAGCTCAGTGGCATAAGCGTTTGCCTGGCAAGCCTGAGGTCATGAGTTTGATTCCCGGTACAAAAAAAAAATTTGTTTTGGGAAAGTTATTTTTTCCATCAAAAATACTACTTATGTTAGCATGTCATATATTTTTAAATGAATGAGTAAATATGTAAATATAATAGATGCAACCTATATAAGTGAAAGCTTTTAGAGTTTAATAATTTTTATTTTAAAGAAAAAGAAACAAAAAAAAATTGAAAACAATATGGTAGGAGGGTAACAATGGTTAGTACATTGTGTGTTGTTATCTTTAAATTAGTCACTCAGCCGGGCGTGGTGGCACATGCTTTGTAATCCCAGCACTTGGAAGGCTGAGGCAGGAGGATCCTTGTGAGTTCGAGGCTAGCCTGGGCTACAAAGTGAGCTCAAGGCCAGCCTGAACTGCATAGTGAGACCCTATCTCAAAAAGAAAAATAAATAAGTCGCTCAGAGTATGAGATATCAGCATTTAATTGTCCAAACAATATTAGCACAGACCTATCTTTTCAATGAACTGAAACAAATTAGTTGTATAACTTTAACTGTCTTTATATATATATAATTTTCCTTTTCCTTTTCCTTTTTTTCCCATTCCCCTAAACCAGTTTTAGAGCTTAATAATTCATGCAAATAGCTGGGTACATGCCTGTAATCCCAGCACTTAGGAGGCTGAAGCAGGAGGATTGCTGTGAGTTTGAGGCCAGCCTGGGCTTCATAGTGAGAACTACTTGGCAAGACCCTGTCTCAAAAACATGATAAAGCAAAACCCCCCAAAATAATTTATAGAAATGTAAGATCAGAAAGTTTGAGAATCACTATCCCCCCTTCCCTGCCGAATATTGGGGATTGAACCCAGGACCTACCACTGAACTACCAGCTAGTCCTTTTTATTTTTATTTTTTAAAATTTTGAGACAAGATCTTGCTAAGTTTCCCAGGTTGAACTTAAACTTGTGGTCCTCTTGCCTCAGCCTCCCAAGTAGTTAGGATTATATATTTGTACCAGTCTGCCCAGCCCTACTCTAGTTTTGTAATTCTTCATACCTAGTACCTCATAAGTCTTGGCTGTTGCTTGGCACCCTACATTTCTTATACATCTTACAATCAGTTTGTGAGATTCCGCAAATTTGCCTGTTAGAACTTCAACTGAAACTGTGTTGAATATGTTTGGAGACAGTTGGAATGTCTATACCATTGAATTTTGCAATTCATAGACATTTTACTCCATGCATTTTTGGCTTTAATTTTTTTCTCAATACTGTCACACTTTTTTTTTTTTTTGAGACAGGGTCTCACTATGTAGTCCAGGCTGGCCTTGAACTCATGGCAGTCCTCTTGCCTCAGCCTCCTGAGTGCTGGGATTACAGGTGTGCACTGCCTTACCTGGCCACAATTCATTTGTGATCTGAAAACAAGTGTTTAAGCCAGGTGTGGTGGTGCACACCTATGATCCCAGCATTCCAGAGGCTGAGGAAGATTGCAGATTTCAGCCCTGCTTGGGCAGTGTAGTGATTTAGAAAACAAAATTAAGGATTGATAGAAGGAAATGGAGATATAGCTTTTGCAATGGAAAGGGATCTAAGAAACCGAGGGCGAAGGGAGGGGGAGAGGGAAGGGGAAGTAAAGCGATTGAAGATGTATCACATACGTGTACCAGACACCCACAATAAATGTAAACAGTGTATGTCCTAAACATGAACTAAAGATAATAGCAATAACGAGAATGGAAAAGGGATCCAGAAACTGGGAAGTGGGTGGGGATGGGGGAAGGGAATAAAAAAGGACCAAGGCTGTGTTATATACCCGCTCTCTGAGATGCATGTAAACTTCATATTTTGTAAACATGTATTAATAAAAGGAAAGTTGGGGGGGCATTCTCTTTGTGATGGCCCAGATCTGTAAATTGTGTAATCCCAAATGTCTTTTCAAAACTTGATTCTAACGTTTATATGTTAAAAGTCAGTGATTATGTAGAGGGCATCAGAGTTATCAAACATCCAAAGTTTATGCTGAAGTAATCAAGAGCATCAGCGTAAACAGGTCATCATTAGAACGGAGTTGAGACTACAAAGGTAGCCTCATCTATAGAAATATTTGATTTGACAAAGATGAAAACAGTAAATTCTTCAGTAAATAACTGGGTCAACTGAGTAGCCATTTGGGAAAAAAGAAAGTCTGATTGTTGTCTCACTTTTTAAAAAAAATCTTTATTATAAGGTGTGGTGGCACATGCCTGTAATCCCAGCATTCGGGAGGCTTGGGATGGTTCCCATGGGTTTGAGGCCAGCCTGGATTACATAACAAGACCATGTCTCCAAAAAAAAATTTTTTTTAAAAAAAAGAGATACAAGAAATAGATCTAGGATGAACTCAATAAATGTGAATACACAAAAGTAGGGCCACTTAGATCAAGATACAGACTAACTCCAGCCCTCAAAGTTTCCCTCACGCTCATCCCACCCCAATCTCCCTCAAAGGTAATGACTTTTCTGACCTCTGTCCATACATTAGTTTTGTATAGTTTTGGTTTTTTTTTGTTTTGTTTTGTTTTTGGTACCAGGAATCAAACTCATGACTTCAGGCTTGTTAGGCAAGTGCTCATGCTACTGAGCTGTATCCCTGGCCCTGGTTTGGTTTTTTTGAGACAAGGTCTCGTTATGTAATTCATGTTGACCTTGAACTCACTATGTAGCCCAGTCTAACCTCAAACTCATGGTGCTCCTCCTACCTCAGCCTCCCCGCAAGTACTGGGATTACAGGCATGCACGACCATACCCAGCAGTTTTGCCTAGTTTTGGTCTTTAAATAAATTGAAGGTCCTATGTCTAGCTTCTTTTGTTTACCATCATGTCTATGACATTTATGTTTCAGTTTTTTATTGTTGTGTAGTATTTTATTTTGTTTTTGTTTTTGTTTTTTTGTTTTTCTCTGGTATCGGGAATTGAACTCATGACCTTGTGCTTGCCAGGCAGGCGCTGTGCTGCTGAGCTAAATCCCCAGCCCCAGTATTTTATTTTGATATGCCATATTTGTCTGTTCTACTGTTGATGGAAATTTTGTTTCTTTTTCTTGACCAAAATGAATAAAACTAATAAGAATGTTCTTGTATAGATTGGTGTGCATAAGCACTCATTCTTTGTTAAAATTCAGTGGAATTGCTGTATCATATGTTACACTTACGTTTAGTTTTCGTGTATATTGCCAAACATTTTCCTGAAGTGTTTGTTCCAGTTTACACTCCCGCCAGTGTTTTGAGAGAGTTCACTTGCATTTCTGTTTTACAAAATCCCAGAAAGCATCAAGAAAAGAGTCAATGAGTTTACATGAAGTAGACAACCCCTGCATGGCAAAAACTAGGATAACATTGGAATTCTAACGATGAACAAAAAATATTTGCTGGGCATCATGTTCAAAGGGCTAATTTTTTAAAAAATGGGAGCATATTATGGAAAAGACTAACTCAAAGGATAAGTGAGCACAGGCCATTCACACAGTTCAGATGATGTCAGGTAGCTCTTAAACATACAGAAGGACTCAGTTTTAGTCATAGGAGAAAAACAACTTTTTGCGGGGGGGAGATCTTTTTGAGACAGGGACTTGCTCTGTAGCTCAGGACTTGCTTTGTAGCCCAGGGCTGGTCTTGAATTTGGAATGATCCTCCTGCCTCAGCCTCCTGAGTGCTATTTGAGAAAAGCAAGTTTAAATTATATTGAAAGCTTTTTTAATGTATCAGGTTGCCCAGAGTCAAAAAGTTTGACTTAACTGTCAGGTATAGGGAAATAGCTAATTCCGTATATTAGTGATAGAATTCTAAATTCTATTGGAAGCACTTTAATATATCTGTTAAGGTTATGAATGCGTATACCTCGAGTAGTATGAATTAATTATGATGTATTTACACCCAAGTATGTTATCATGCAAGAAAAATGAAAGAATTAAAATTCACATAATAGCTGGGCATGGTGTTGCATGTCTGTAATCGCAGCACTCGGGAGGCTGAGGCAGGAGGATCATTGTGAGTTCAAGACCAGCCTGAGCTTCAAAGTGAGCTCAGGGCCAGCCTAAAATGCATAGCAAGACCCTGTCTCAAAGAAAGACCAGGAAAAAAAAAAATTCACGTAATATATGTGAGCCTCACAATATTGAAACACTCATGCACAAAAATACGTTTAGAAACAGGCAAAATTAACACATGTTGTTAGAGGTCAGAGTGGTTACATGCTTGAGGAACTCACTGGATAGGGTAGGAGGAAGGGCTTTGTGGGGGCATGTCATCTTCTGCTTCCTGTCAGGCCTGCTGGTTACTTCGTTTGGTTACATTGGGAAAATTCATCAAGTTACAAAATTAGGGTTTGTGTACTTCTCTTGAACATATGCTGTACAGGGATTGGTTCCAGAGCCCTGTGACCATGGGTGCTCAAGTCCCTCATAAAATGGCACAGTATTTGGACATTACCTGCACACATCCTCATGTATACTGTAAATCACCTCTAGATGACTTGTACTTAATACAGTGTAAATGCACTGTGAGTAGTTGTCACAGTGTATTGTTCCGGGCATAATGGTCTGTATATGCTCAGTGCAAAAATTTTTTTTGTCTGTGTTTGGTTTAACCTGTAGGTGCAAAACTTGCCAATGCAGAAGTACAACTATACTTCAGTAAAAATTTTTATATAAAAAATAGTGTACATACATGTAGTATCACAAAGAATGCACATAACCTTCTAGTCCATTCTAGGCATGTCACACACATGCACACCCATGTATATGTAGGAGTTAAATAGTATGAAGATATTTAATGCTCTGTTTGCAATCATAAAAATTTGGACAAAACCTAATTACACATCAGTAGAGAACTAGGAAAATAATCAGGAATATAGTTACACATTGAATACTAATTTACAGAAGTCTCTGTGATACATGAAAAGACCAAAGTGCATGAGTAACATAGGTCAGATGCTACTATTCATGTGTGGGCTTCTGTGTATATACAAGCACACATAAATAGTGTGTCAGGAGGGGTAGAAGAATGTTAACGTTGGTCTCTGACAAGTGGATGAAGGGCTCTGGGGGAGAATTGGGAGGTGCTTTTCTCTATATAGTGTTCTGTGACACAAAAGCAAAATACAGTTGTAAAATGCACATAACTATCTTTTGTTTGTTTGGTTTTTTTTTTTTTTGGTACTGAGAATCAACTCGGGACCTTATGCTTGCCAGGCAGGAATTGTGCTGCTGAGCTATATCCCTGGCTCCTTAACCATTTTTTTGTGTACAGTTCAGTAGTGTTAAGTGTAATCACAGTATTGTGCATCCAATCTCCAGAACTCTCCCCTTGCTTTTTTTCCTCTCTTTTTGGTACCAGGAATCGAACTCAGGACCTTGCACTTGCCAGGCAGGCACTGTGCCACTGAGCTAGATCCCCCGGCCCTCCAGAACTGTTAATGGGTATGAGACCATTAAGCGGCTCCCCATTCCTCGCACTGGAGGTCACCATTCTACTTGATCTGTGATGGGCCGACTCTGCATGCTTCATAGAGGTGGAATCATACAGTAATTTTTTTTCAGTATAGGAAATTGAACTCAGGACCTTGTGCTTGCCAGGCAGGCACTGTGCTGCTGAGCTATATCCTCAACCCCAGTAATTGTCTTTTTGTGACTGGTTTATTTCACTTAGCATGATGTACTCAGGATTCACCCATACTATTTTGTGACTTTTGAATTCTGTATTTTGTTAATTTATTACATTTATTTATTTGTATTGACTAGGTCTTGCTTTGTAGTATAGGCTGCTCTGAACTCTCTGTGTAGCCCAGGCTGGCTTCAAACTTGCAATTCTTCTGCGTCAGCCTCGTAAATGCTGGAATTATGGATGTGTGCCACCACACCTGACATTACTTATTTTTAAAAGAAATTAACATAAAAAGCATGACTGTCATTAAGAGCTGGTTAATTGTATGGTAAAAAGTTGATAGCTGGTGTGCATTATTCATCTTAACCAATATTAAATGCCTTTTGGTTGCAAAACACTTCATGTCAAAAGTGCCATTTGAAGCCTGATTTTATTCCAGAATTTTCCTTTTTTCAACAATAGGTGCCTGGCCAGGCATGGTGGCACATGCCTGTAATCCCAGCACTCGGGAGGCTGAGGCAGGAGGATCGTTGCAAGTTCGAGCCTGGGCTACAAAGTGAGCTCAAGGCCAGCCTGAACTGCATAGTGAGACCTTGTCTCAAAAAAAAACCACCCCAAAACAAAAAACTATAGGTGCCAACCAAAAATGCAGGCTCCAGGCCCCAGCCTCTTGACCTTGCTCAGTAGTTTTCTCCTTAGGCTCATTACCCACCTTCAGCCCTGTACTCAGTGTCTGCCTCTTAACCCCCAGCACAGTCTAGTTCTGTGCCTGAGGCGTTGCTTCCTCTCTGCAGATCTCTCTCGCATCTCTGACCTGAAAGAAAAGTAGATTTTTATTCTGCTAGCTTTCACTGCTGTGTTGAGATCATTACTCTCGAGCCCTCTGCAGTGATCTTGTTTCCTGTCACTGGAAACTCATCATTTCCAGCAGGATCTGTGACTGGATGTGGGAACAGTGGAGTAAGGAGAAATGCTGAAGTTTCTGGGAGGACTGTGCACCATTAATTAGAGCAGGGGGACAGGCAGGCTCTAGATGGAGGATATGTGACTTGTTTTTCAAAACGCCGGTTTGACATGATGGCCTGTGAGCAAAACAGCTGGAGCTGTGAGCAAGAAATGTGGACTTCAAAGATAGCTTCTCATTGCAAACCCTCCCTGCATAGTAAGAAAAAGTATAAAGAAGATATCCACAAAACACAATTATTCTTAACATTGTCTTTAAGTTTCTGGTTAAGTGCAGCCCACATTTTAAAATGTAGCAGATTACATTTTGTAGTTTGTGTTCCCTCCACTGTGTTGTATTCCTGAATGAAGAAGTACAAAGCCAGTCACATATGGTATTTATTGTAATCAGAGGGGGAGGAGAATTACAAGAAGTTTGTGTCAAATCAAGAGTGGAGCAAATTCCAACAAAAAATGAGTAAAACACTGTAGGTGTTACGCAGGCAGTTGGATAGATTAGGGCAAATCCTTCAGATGTGAAATTGAAGATCTGCTGGTTCACTCTTGTAATCTTACTGTGTCCAGCAGTGATGCAGTAACAAGGCCAGATCTACCTTACTAGTTGAGAAAGTAGAAAACTAGACAGTGCATGAAATAGCTGTTTACAGACTCCGGGTAGCAGGCACATTGGACTGTGATCACTGGAAAAAGGGAAACTTGCTGAGCTCTGGTTGCCCCGTTTATGATGTGGGTAGTCTGCAGGCTATAGTGTGTGGGTGGGAACTGAAGCTATGTGGTGGTCTTGCAGAGCAGAGGACCCAGAAGGATGAGGGTGTTTTTGCGGGTGACGGGGTAGGTGGAAGCAGCCCTAATTTGGGAGCAGATTACCTGAGAGGAGGGAGATAGGCGCCCAGAGAGAGCTCTAGAGGTATGCAGAGGGGTCTCTTGAGTGTGGTTGAGCCCGGATCTACAGGTGCATGAGACAAAACCACTGGAGGCTAGAGGAAAGCAGTAGACTGAATGATTCCAGCAACTCCTGCAGCTGGAAATAGTGTCTCTCTAGCCAGGAAAAAAAAAATTCAGTATTTACAAGGCAGCAAAATGGTATTGTCTTGTAACAAGGCTAAATTAGCCTTAAATTAAAGGCTGCTGCGCCCACCCTAACAGTGCAGAAGCAAAGCGTGGAGGGGCCATCTGGTTGTAAGACACTTCACAGTGTGGCAGATCAGAGTCTAACATCTCTTAAGGGAATACAGCAAAATCCAGCACCCAAGTCATAAAACTCAGTTTGTCATTCAGTTGCCTGCCATATGAAGAACTAGGAAAATGTGACTTAAAAGCAGGGGGGAAATGATAGGAGTGATAGGTGATAGGATTAAGAAAGACATTAAAATATGTCCTTTTTGTTGAAGAAGTAAAAAATGCTTGACAAGGAGAGAAGTGAAAGATGTAAAGTAAGAAACAAATCTTGTAGAATTGGAAGTGAGATGAAAAATACACTGATGGGTTAACAGTGAATGTTAACTAAATGCGAGTTGGTGAACTTGAAGATAGCAATAAAAACTCTAAAATGAAACAGGAAAAATAGCAAAATTAATACAGGGTCAGTGACTGTAACAGAGGAAATAGGGACAAGAGTAATATTCATGTATTTGAAGGCCCAGAAGAGTGGGAGAAGAGGATAGAAAAACTTTTTAAAGTAATGACAAGAAATTCTTTAAATTCAGTGAAAACCTCAAATACAGATGCAAGAAGCTTAACAGATTTCAAGAATAAACATAAAGGAAGCCACACCAAGTGACATTACCTTGTGGTACCTCTGTGTACGAACTTAATTCTTTCACGATTTTGGTCAAAGAATTTGTTCCACAATTCTGGTTGCAACTAACGATATATTGAAACATGCACAGAGTACATAGTCTGATGCACATGTGCAGTAACAAGGTCAGAATGACAGACTTCTCAGAAACTTAGCAAATCAAAAGAAGTAGACATCTTTAAAGTGTGTGTGTATGTTTTAAAACAAACCTATTTTTCACCTAGGAAGTGAGGGGAAAATAAAAACAAATACTGAGAGTACTTGTTACTAGCAGACCTGCACAAAAAGAAATGTTAAAGAACTTAGGTAGAAGGAAAATGGAAATTTGAATCTTCACAAAGCATTGGAAAGGGCTAGAAATGTCAACTTGAGGACTAAGACATATTTTTAAATCCTTTAAGAGATGATTGCCTTGAGAGTGAGTGACTGCCAACAGGTACAGGGTTTCTTTTTGGGATAATGGGCATGTTCTTGGGATTAGTGGTGATGCTGTGCAGTAGCACAGAGGATAGCAGGGAGGATACAGAATCCATTGTATTCTGTCTGTATCTTTCTCTCTCTCTGTACTGTAGAAGTCTGATAAGTTAAAGAAAGATAAAATCTAGAACAACCATTGTAAAAACAGGTACAGCTAATAAATAGTAGAGTTAGACTGGATCTTCCATAGCATCCAGTTAATCCCAAAAATGCATAGAACGAGGGGGAAAGGTAGGAAGCACAGACAGGACAAATAGAAAACAGACAGCAAGGTAGTAGATTGCAGCACGGCCCTATCAGTGAATGTAAATGGTGTTGAAAATTCAATCAAACTGAGTTATTTTTTTCCTGTTTTTGAGATGGTGTCTTGCTATGTTGCCCAGGCTGATTTCAAACTTGTGGGCTGAAGTGACCCGCCTCAGCTTCCTGAGTAGCTATGACTAAATAGTGCCTGGGTTTTTTTTTTTTTTTTTTTTTTTTCAATAAGTTAAAAAAAAAAATCAAAACTGTATACAACGTAAACTTACCTTCTTACTGTCATTAACATTTTAGGGGGCTGGGGATATAGCTCAGTGGCATAAGCGCCAGACTGGCAAGTGCAAGGTTGTGAGTTCAATCCCCGGTACCACAAAAAAAAAACCAAAACCAAAAAACAAAAACATTTTAGTATATGTCCTTCCACTTGATTTTTGCCTCTGCATATGTATATTTATACATGTATATACTTGTATATAAGTATACAGATAGGTGGGTGTACACATAAGTACGTACTGTCTTAAAGAAAATCAGGATCATGTGTTTTGTTTCCTTTATCTTTGAACCATGAGCATCTGAGCATGTAGTAAAATACTTGTGCTGGGCTTGGTAGCACATGCCTATAATCCCAGTGCTCTGGGAGGTTGAGGCAAGAGGATTGCAAGTTTGAACTCAGCCTGAGCAACTTAGTGAGACCTGTCTTAATGTAAATAAAGGGCCGGGGATGTAACGCACTGCAAAGATTCTGGGTTCAATTTTTTTTTTTTTTTTGGTCTTTTTGAGACAGGGTCTGGCTATGCAGTTCAGGCTGGCCTTGAGCTCACTTTGTAGCCCAGGCTGGTCTCGAACTTGCAACGATCCCCCTGCCTCAGCCTCCCAAGTGCTGGGTTGGTTCAATTTCTAATCCTGCAAAAAACAACAAAACAGACAAACTTGTAAATAGCTGTTAGTGTCTTTTAGTCAGTTCCACTGAATAGCCAAATTGTAATTTGATTCATTCTAGATGGTTTGCCATATAAATTGTTTTTTAATTTTTAATTTTAAATAAAGCTATAGTGAGTGTCCTTGTGTATTTATGTGTATCTGTATTTACACCATTATTTTTAAGGCTGTATTCCTAGAAGTGGATTCTTAAAAAAAAAAATTTTTTTTTAGACAGGCTCTCACTATGTAGCCCAGACTGGCCTTGAACTCGCAGCAATCCTGCCTCAGCCTTCTTAGTGCTTATAGGCATGACTTTCCATGATTTTTTTTTTTTTTTAGATAGGGTCTCACTGTGTAATCCAGGCTGGCCTTGAACTCACTGTGGAACCCAGGCTGGCCTCAAATTTGCAGCAACCCTCCTGCCTCAGCCTCCTGAGTGCTGAGATTACAGATGTGTACCACCATGCCTGGCTTAGACTTAGCAAATTTACTGTAGTAAAATACATTTAATAATTTATATTCCTGTTATGTATACATGAGAATGCCAGCTTCTTTTTTAATCTTTGTCTACATATGTTTAAAAAATTACCAGATTAAAAAAAATTGTAGATTCCCTGGTTTTTCCCACTCTGCTACTTACTGGATAATATCTTAATTTTTGGAGTTTGACATTTCTGAGAATCTCTGTCTACTACATTTGGCTAATGTAGAAAACAGGTATGTGTTTTTCTCCCACTCTTGCGCCTTCCCTTTATGATTTTCTTCATTCTTTTCTTTAGTTATGACATGAGCATCATATTTTGTAGATTGTGAACTTTTAGAGACTGTATTCCACATCTGCCCTGTTCACTTTTGTGTCCTCAGAGCATGTCTATAATGTACTAGATGACAAATTTGTCAAAAGAATACAGGTAGTATCTTTTCTTCCTACAACTTGTATTATTGGTGAGATTGATCTGAACCTTCTTATGATTTTTTCCTTTCATCTTACTAATCTATTTCATTCTTTTGATTAGAGTTATAGGATAACTGAGGTTTTTTGGGTCTTTTTGAGACAGGGTATCTATGCAGTTCAGGCTGGCCTTGAGCTCACTTTGTAGCCAAGGCTGGTCTTGAACTCACAATGATCCTCCTGCTTCAGCCTCCCGACTGCTGGGATTACAGGCATGTGCCACCATGCCCAGCTGGATAACTATTTTTTAATGTCACTAATTTTGTTTAGTAATATTTCATCTGTTATTAGTACTATTGCTGTTTTAAATTTGGCATATTATGTTTTTCATTAGATGAAATCTCACTGTGGTACCCAGGCTGGACTTATTTTAGTATATGTGCTGCCGAAGCGAGCACCCAGGCTGGACTTAAACTCATGGGCTCAAGTGCTTTTTCTGCTTCAGCCTCCTGCAAGCTGAGACTATAGGCACATGGCACCATGCCCAGCTTGAAAATCTTTTCATCTGTAAAACCTTTCCTCATCTTAGTATATGTGCGGCTGAAGTGAGCATACTCTTTCCTCATCTTAGATTACTAACTTCAAATGGTTTACAGATGTGAAAATCTATCAGATTCATTTAAAACATTAAGTATTGTGCATTTTACTACTTTTCCCCAATTGATTCCAACTTTTTTATTTAATTCATTCCTGTATTTACTTTGGTGGTGCTGGGAATTAAACTTGGCCATGTAAATGCCAGGCAAGTGCTGTCCCTCTAAATCACTAACTTATACCTGCTGCCCCCCTGTTCCATTTATATTTGAGACTTAGACTGTTATATCCCTTTTCAGCTCGAGGATATTTAAACTTCAAGAATTAGTTTCTTTTAAAAACACTTGAGGAACAGGAAATAAAAGAAGAGGGAGTGTCCATTTGTTTCATTAGCAGTCTTATTCCTATTTCAACCATCCCGACGCACAATTAGTGTGATGTCACAGGATTTGTGGTAATACATACACAGGCTTAAGAGTTTTATTAGCAGAGATTCTCATGTGGGAATATTCTGTAGACAGTATTGGCCTCCTGATATCTCTAGGCCCCAGAGGGGTCACACGTTGGGGGAGAAGCTCGCCTGGGGAAAAAAGCAAGTAATCAAGCAAAGCTTGAACACAAAGTGTCCACTTAGAGAGCACCGCCAGTCAGAACTTGAAAGAGCTGCAGTTTGTTCCTGGAGACTCAGATAAATGAGTCCACTCCAGTCAAATGCCAGAAACAGATGCCATGAGCAAAGTAAGCACAAGAAAGTTCTGGAGACTGGTGGTGGTGGTGTGGTGGTGAGGGGTGGAAGAGGTCCCATGCACAGTCTGCCCTTCCTACTGAAAGCGGCTCCAGAGGGTTTATGCAAAACAGAAAAAAATTTTTTTGAGACAGGAGCTTGCTGTGCAGTTCAGGCTATTCTTGAACTGACTTTGTAGCCCAGGTTGGTCTCAAACTCACAATGATCCTCTTGCCTCAGCCTCCCAAGTGCTGGGATTACAGACGTGTGCTACCACACCCGGCCTGGGGAGCTTTTAATGTATGACTAAAAAAAGTTACAGAGGAATGCTTATGCTCAGGTTGGAAACTTGAATTTGTATTGATACCAAGCTTGGTATATAGTAGTGAAAAATGAAACTAAGGTATTTGTCCAAAATAAGTGATTTGAAGGAAAATGGAACTAAAAAAGATGCCTTATAATCAGACTCAGTTTGGGTACATGATTGCTGGAGGTCTCGCTACTTTTCACATTGAATGTAAAATTAATCACTAAGACCGTAAGTAAAAATGGGACCTTTTGGTTTCTTTCCTCATGCCTGAAGACTGTTGGTGGCAGCAGTATTTCTAGTGGCCTCAGGCATCCTCTTTCTGGTTACTAGCCTGAAAGAGCCACAGAGACTCGCTTTCCCTTTCCAGAATGACCCTCAGTCGACCTCCTGGTATTCAGTTTTGATTACTGGCAGTACGTGCCACTGTGAACACTACAGTCGTAGTCATGGAGAGAAAGTTCTAATATTTCCATTACTTTTTTTAAATTTTTTTTTGTTTTTTATTTAAAAAAATAAAAGAAGGAAAATATATTAACAGACAAACATCCATTTACATAATAGCATAAGAACAATACAGACAAAACAGAGTTACAGACAAAGTTGTAGGAAATTAACCATGGTTGTTGTATTACTTGTTGATATCTTCAAAGTGGTTTCCCAGTATATTTTCATTACTATTAACTGGACTAATCTAAAGATCTCCAAGCCAGGTGTTTAATTATTTTTCAAGTTCAAATTTACTTGAACTTCAGGGAATCTGAGATTGCAATCAGAACATTTTGTTATTCCGAAGACAAAAAGCTTTTGTTCAGCATCTTAATCTAAGATGGATTTTTTTTTTAAAGAGAATCTTCCTTCATCAGTCACCCCCCACCCTGAGAAAACTTTTGGTTGAGAGAACACTGGATTAAATACAAAGATGTGCTCTAGTCCCAGCTTTTATTACTTACTATGAAAACAAGCAAGCAATGTGTTAGATCTGTTAATCCTTCTGATAGAGTCTACAGCTACTCTGCAGGAAAATAATGACAGTTGATATTTCATTCTCAAATTTCTAGATATTAAAAGTTTAAATTTGGGCCAGGGATAGCTCAGTAGCACAATGCCTACTTGGCAAGTGTGAGGTCCTGAGTTCGATTCCCAGTACCAAAAAAAAAAGTTTAAATTTGTTTCACATATTCGAATCTCAATTAGTAAGAATTTAACTCAGAATTTATCTGTATTTCATGTGTTGACACAAACTAAAGATAAAAGTAGCTACTTAAGGCTATCTAAGTATTTCTCAAACTATGGAAGAGGCAGTTTTAAAAGTTGGCAGTCCATTGTAGGCTAATATATTTGTAAAATATTAATAAATGGACATACAGTATATAAGCTCATGTAGTTTAATCAACTGACAAGTTTTAATAATATCAATAAGTGCAACAGTATGAGGAATTCTAAACTTTTTACATGTATGGTACATGTATGGTTAAGTGTACTTAAATAAAAAGGAAACACACAACATACACTTTATTAAGTATTAAACACACAACATACACTTTTTTTTGGAGACAGGGTTTCACTATGCAGTTCAGGCTGGCCTTGAGATAACTTTGTAGCTCATGCTGGTCTCGAACTTGCAATGATCCTCCTGCCTCAGCCTCCCGAGTGCTGGAATTACAGGTGTGTACCACTACTCCCAGCCACAACATATAATTTGGACAAATACTATTCCATCAATACTTAAAGTCCTTGGGGCTGGGGATTTAGCTCAGTGGCACAGCACCTGCCTGGCAAGCGCAAGATTGTGAGTTTGAATCCGGTACCGGAGAAAAACAAAACAAAACAAAATACTTAAAGTCCTTAATATGACAAATGAGCTAGCCTTTTAGTTTATCTAGGTTGGATTGGACGCAGCACTAGTCTCTGACAATATATAGCCAAACTTTACACCGATTTAACAATATTTACAAGTGGAAAAGCCATCGTTACTGAGCTATATTGTTGAGGATGGACGAAAAAGTCTTAAAAACAATTTCATCCAACTCAGGTTTTTCATTTTAAATTTTGTACTAAATAAAGCAAATGATGCTGTAGTCTCAAATGTATTTTTTTCAGCAGCAGCCAATTTCAGCAGTTTATTCTGTGATTAGTTAAAATAATTTAAGATGAGAGAAGTGGATTCGAGTCTATTAAATTTCCTGTATGTGGTTATCATTTGGTTGGAAAGTTAGTTTTTAAATTTTTTATTACATTTTAAAGATATATTGTGTTAACCTGTAGAAATTCTGCCTGACATTTCTCTTGTTTTTACCCTTCCTTGTAAGAAATTATTGAGAGTCTTAAAAGTACTGAAAATATTAAACAAATTATTTACCCAATTCACATCTTTTAAAAGTTGGAAGTAGGAACCAAACTCTGTGTGTGTGTGTGTGTGTGTGTGTGTGTGTGCGCGCGCGCGCGCTACTGGGGATTGAACCCAAGGCCTTCTCGCTGAGCTATATCTCTGGCCTTCAAAATATGTTTTATTTTGAAAGAGAGTCTCAC
The DNA here is from genome assembly GCF_000276665.1 of Chinchilla lanigera. Classification (NCBI taxonomy): domain Eukaryota; kingdom Metazoa; phylum Chordata; class Mammalia; order Rodentia; family Chinchillidae; genus Chinchilla; species Chinchilla lanigera. The sequence continues at coordinate 8,344,670 of NW_004955456.1, forward strand.
TAAATTGCCCAGTAGCCCAGGCTGGGCGCTGGCTTTCAGTCATTCCTCCTGTCTCAGCCTCCTAGCGTGCTGGAATCATAGGCATGTGCTGCCACACCTGGCTGAGAACCTTTAGTTCTGTAATTGAAATCTCCCCCCAGTGACCACTTTTTAACATTAATTCCTTAATATAGTACACTTATAATATATAAGAAATCCTTTCTTACTAGCACATCATGAAGAGAAGAATTGCTAATGTCTTAGGACTTTTCATGGTTTTTATTATGACCCTAAACATACTGTTTAGTTCAACTGACTTTTTTTTTTTTATCAAAATCTCAGTGAAAACCACAATGTGTGACTTTCTTTTTGTGCAAGTAGCTTAAGCTGGAGAGTTACTCCTTCCTATTTTCTTCACTTGCAGCTGTGCCATCAGAATATTGTTTGCTAATGTAGTTCTTCACAGTTGCAGCCAGTCCAGAGCTGCTTCTCTCAGCTATAAAACTGAACAAGAGTGATACCTGTGTGCTCGTGAAAGGGACAGTGGGAAAACCACTCCGTGCAGTTTGCTTGGTAAATGGCTCTCTTCTAGCGTTAGTTTCTAAACATGGCAAGCTGTGCTATCATCAGAAAGGGCGAACTCACCCAGTGTCTCCAAGAACACAGTTTGATGTAATCATTCATTTGGTTTTGATAATTGTAGTTAGTATTTTCATTATAGAAATCCAGAGTGCTCTGATAGGAAGGCTGTAAAGCAAGCATTTGTGAATGAAATGCTAATCATCTTTTTTTTTAGCTTTTAAATTTAGTACTCTGAAAGAATTTGTGTTTGAGCGTATTTCTGTTCAGTTTAGTGTATGAGCTGCCGAAGCGAGCACATTCTGTTCAGTTTAGTCTGTAACTCTCTCTTCAGTTTTCATGATTTTCTTGCTCCCTTAGCCAGTATCTATCTCTGCAGTTAACACACTTTACCCGCAGTCGCAGCTCCCTCCTGACCTCAGGATGCAGTTCAGGCTGTCCTCGAACTCACAGCGATCCTCCTGAGAAAAGTGGATTTAAAAAGACAAAAGTACAAGCCACATTTTAATTAATAGATTCAGTATATAAAGGTACATTTTAGTGAATATAACAACATAGGAGAATTTTTATTGTCCATTTTTTTACATAATCACATCACAGACCAGTAACAAGCAGTTGAAGGATCGGTAGCAGCCCATAGGCCAGATTTCAAGTAGCACTGTGGTGAATCCTTCTTGTATGCTAGTCTGGACATGTTGGCCAGATTGGGTAGTAAGGTGTGGGTATCTCAGATAGCGGGTGACTGTCCATGACAAAACCTTAAGAGTGTTACATGGGACCACTGTTTGCACTGTTCCTAAATGTGTATGTAAGAGCCCATCTTGGCTGCCACTGACTGGAAAAGCTTAAATTTTGGTGGCATATAGCTCATACCCTTTGTTGGGGTAGTGCGACATTTGGTTCAGATGTGGTTTGAGTTTGTCCCCCAAGGTTTGTGTGTTGGAGGCGTGATTCTCACTGTGGGGCCTTGGGATGTGTGATGGACTTTTAAGAGGTAAGGCCTAGAGGGAGGTCCTTTGGCCAGTGGGGTGCAGGCCTTAGAAGGGATCAGGCTAGTCCTCGTGAAGCTGACGTACAGCTCATGAGAGTGAGTTGTTAGAAGAGTGAGCCTGAAGCCACGTATTACTCTCTGGCTTCCGCTCCGGCCTTGTGATTTCTGTCTCTTGCCATCTGCCATTAGGATCTCACCAGAACCTAAATCAGACTTGGACTTTAGTCACCAAACTGAGCTAACTAAACCTTTTTGTAAGTGCCAGCTTTAGAAATCTTATTACAGTAATGAAAATAGACTAAGGCAGGCAGTGACTCTTGCTTAGAGATTGCTTAGATGAGTCTTTGGAAAGTTACTAGTTGCTTTCTAGAACTGTTGGACTCAGGTATGGTGTCTCATACCTGTAATCCCAGTACTCTAGGAGGCTGAGGCAGGAGGATTGCACATTCAAGCCCAGCCTGGGTAATTTAGAGACTTAGTGAGACCGTCTCAAAATAAAAAATAAAAGGACTGAATGTGTAGCTTCAATGAGAAGGCGCCAGGTTTAATCCTGAGTACAACAAACAAGTAACATCCACCCAATAAAAACCAAGCAAACTCAAAACCCTGCTGCACAGACCTTTTGACTTTGTTTTATGTGTTGTCATGGAGGGAGACCTATACCTGCCGTTTGTTGTGATATATGGAGGTTGTGCTGCTGTTACTGGATTAGTGCTTATCCACCCAAATCTTCATAACGTCCTGTGTTTTCAGAAGAGGAAAAAAATGAGACTATCAACCAATTAATGAGATACACATTCTGAAGTCTGGAGGAAACAATGTGGATGAAATGACTAGGGAAAATCTCCCTGTGGTTCTGTTTGATGTGGCTTTTTATACCAATGTAAACTTTAGGGCTTCCTCCAACACTGGGTCTAGGGGCGTTTCCACGGCTGCTGAAACACAGAGCTTGAAGAATGCAAGTGGTGGGTCTTAGGCTGGGCCCTTGATTCCCCTTGGACTCCAGCCAGCGCTATATCTTGTGGTGTCATTAAAAACAATTACACAGCACCTGCCTGGCAAGTGTGAGGTCATGAGCTCAATTCCTGGTACCTGAAAACAAACAAACAAAAATAAATAAAAATAAAAACAATTACAGGTGGATAGCTTGGGTTTGAAAACCATCACTTGGCTAAGCGGTTATAAGAAGTAAATCTGACCAGCTGTGCTCAAATGGTGTTTTCACCTCTTCTTTCTGACATCTGTTTTTTGTGAGGTCTTTCTCCACCCTTCCATAAACTCCCCTGCATCCTAACCGCTCGTGTTGCCCTTACGGTCTTCCCTCAGTGGAGCCTCTCTTCAGGCACTTTGTCCCCGAAGGGTTCTGAATGACAATTACTCTGCAGCCCACTGCCACACAGTTAGAAAGGTGATGGCAACGTTCTTTTCACCCCACCCCATGACTGTTTTCCACCCTTACATACAGATACTTCCTTCCTGAGATTTATTTATTTACTTATTTTTTTGTCTTTTTGAGAGAGGGTCTGGCTGTGCAGTTCAGGCTGTCCTTAAGCTCACTTTGTAGCCCAGGCTGGTCTCAAACTCGCAACAATCCTCCTGCCTCAGCCTCCCGAGTGCTGGGATTATAGGCGCATGTGCCACCATGCCCGGGCAATGTTTTTTTTGTGTGTGTGTGTGGAAAACAGAATGTGAATTTACCTATATTACACAGAACTCTCAAGCAAAGACTTTATTATTAACATAAAAACTCTTTGACCGTAAGGGCAACACGAGTGGTTAGGATGCAGGGGAGTTTATGGAAGGGTGGAGAAAGACCTCACAAAAAACAGATGTCAGAAAGAAGAGGTGAAAACACCATTTGAGCACAGCTGGTCAGATTTGCTTCTTATAACCGCTTAACCAAGTGATGGTTTTCAAACCCAAGCTATCCACCTGTAATTGTTTTTATTTATTTTTTTGTTTGTTTGTTTGTTTGTTTTCGGAAATCAAACTTAGGACCTTGCGCTTGCCAGGCAGGTGCTTATGCCACTGAGCTATATCCCCAGCCCTCCTTCCTGAGATTTATACCTTTTCATTTCTTCAGTCAAATCTGAACATTTCTTAGTCTATTTTCTGTTGTTATAACCGTCTTTGAGATTGGGTGCTTTGTAAGGAATAGAAGTTTATTTTGGCTCACAGCTCTGGAGGCCAGGAATCCAAGGCCGGGGGCTGCATCTGGTGAGGGTTCATTTCATGGGAGAGACAAGCGTGAACAGGGTTGCAGGAGCACCCCTCCTCCTAGCTGTTTGCTCCCTGCGCAGCTGTCCTCTCTGCTGATGACTGCAGCACCTCTTAGCGCAGTCTCTGCGCTGCTGAGGCTGTTTTGGTGAGGACAAACCATAGCGAACTTTCGCTTTGTTATCACTTTTAGGCTGGTTTGTTATTTCCATTCTTGGGATTCTTCTGTCTACTTCTACTTATTCTCAGTCCTTACTTTGTAATTCTTTTTTTTTTTTTTTTTTTTTTTGTTTGTTTTTTGTTGTTTGTTTGTTTGTTTTGTTTTTCTGGTACCAGGAATCAAACTCACGACATTGCACTTGCCAGGCAGGCACTGTGCTGCTGAGCTAAATCCCCAGCCCCTCTTACTTTGTAATTCTTGATTTGAGCATATTTTCAACAGTGATTTTTTACTTTTCTCTGCAAGTCTTTTGTTTCTTGACAGTAGAAGTATCTTCATGACTAAATTAGTTTTACACCTGAATCTGCTTTGAAGAGATAGAGTTTCACCAATCTAGAAGAGTTTTTATGTTAATAATAAAGTCTTTGCTTGAGAGTTCTGTGTAATATAGGTAAATTCACATTCTGTTTTCTTTCTGGGCAAAGGTTGGAGTTTCTAAATTTTTTCAGGAGAGATGTTTTAAAACTTTTTTTTTCCTGGAGAATTTCAAACATTTGCACAAAGTGGAACATATCAAAGTTGACCAGATAGCTAGGCGTGGTGGTGCATGCCTGTAATCCCAGCACTCGGGAGGCTGAGGCAGGAGGATCATTGCAACTTCGAGACCAGCCTGGGCTACAGAGTGAGCTCAAGGGCAGCCTGAACTGCATAGTGAGACCCCGTCTCCAAAAGACCAAAAAAAAAAAAAAAAAGCTGACCAGATAGTACCATGGATCTCATGCATGTATCACTTAGATTCAACAGTTAGCAACTTGTGATCTATTTTGTTCATTTGCAGCCTTGTCCTTTTTCTTGGATTAGTTTGAAGAGAATCTCCTATGTAATATCATTTTGTCCTTGAAACAGCCTGTATACCCATCAACAAAGGATTGGATATAAAAGATGTGGTATCTAGATATAATGGAATATTACTTAGTTCATAATAAAGTCTTTGCTTGAGATTTCTGTGTAATATAGGTAAATTCACATTCTGTTTTCTTTCTGGGCATAGGTTGAAGTTTCTAAATTATTCCATATAATGGAATATAATTCTATATTGTATATAATTCTATATTATTCCATATAATGGAGTATTACTTATTACTAAAAGAAGGACAAATTTGAGACATTTGCAGGAAAATGGGTGCGTGTAGAAAATACAGTGTTGAGTGAAATAAATCAGGCTCACAAATTTAATACCATATAAAATCTCTCATCTGAGTAAGGCAGAGTACAAACTAAAAGAAAAATAAAGGAAGGCTAGAACAAGACAAGGGGTTGGATCTCTTGCAGATGGGAAGCGGTCCAGGGGACCACGAATGAGGACCGAGGAGAAAGGGTGGGGAAATAGGTAGGGTGAAGAGATGCCAGGTACAAGGTCCTCATAGCCTCTTACCATGACATTACATGCCATAAATGTCAACTAAGATGAATAATAACAAGAATGAAAAGGGGGGAAGGGGAGCTAGAGGAGGTGGGAGGAAGGGGAGTAAAAGAAAGAAACAAGGGCCAGGAATATAGCTTAGCGGCATAGCGCCTGCCTGGTGAGCTCAAGGCCCTGAGTTCGATTTCTGGTACCAAAAAATAAAAAAGTTGGAATGTATTAAAAGCTGTATTATGTACATATACCAACACCCCAAGGTGACTGTAAAATGCATGTATTGCAAACATGTACTAATAAAATAAAATTTTTAAAATGTAGAAAAAAATAAATAATGTATGGTGATAATAATATATATCATTTTGTATTTCAATATGCATCTCCAAAAGACAGGTGTTTTCTTTTAAAATTTAGTTACCATACCATTATCACATCTAGAGAAAACAATCTTAATATCGTTAGTATTTAAATCTCCAATTATTTCATAAATATTTGTTTCTTTGTTTTGATTTTTTTGAGATAGGATCTTGCCATGTAGTATTGGTTGGCTGTGTAACCCAGGTTAGCCTCAGTGTTGTGATCGTCCTGCCTCAGCCTCCTGAGTGCTGGGACTGCAGGTGTGCACCATGCTTGGCCTGTTGTCATTTTTTGTTTGGTTTTTCTTGTTTTTTTGAGACAGGGTCTTAACATGTAGTTCAGGCTGGCCTCGAGCTCACTGTATGTAGCCCAGGCTGGCCTTGAACTTGTTGCAGTCCTCCTGCCTCAGGCACCTGAGTGCTAGGATTACAGGGGTGCGCCACCACACCCAGCTGTTATGTTTAAGAAAAATTTTAATCTGTCTGCATAACGATCAAGATAAGAATATACAGGGCAATTGGTTGATAATGTCTTTTTTTTTTTTGGTTTTGGTTTTTCTCCGGTACCAGGAACCGAACTCACGACCTTGCGCTTGCCAGGCAGGCGCTTTGCCGCTGAGCTAAATCCCCAGCCCCGGTTGATAATGTCTTTAATCTGTAAATTCTCCCTCCATCTGTTCATCCTGTGCAGTTTATTAAAGAAACCATTTTTGTCTGGTGGTTCCTTATGATATGAGGAATCAGTAGTTTTAGATGTTTGATTTTCAGATAGGGGCAAAGCTACACCTTTTTTGTCATGTATTTACCATATGATGTTGAATATGTTCAATTTTTTTCTGAATATATGTTGAATTTTTAAACCATTTATATTGCAAAATGTTTAAATTCTGTCACTCTTAATTTATTATCTGGAGTAGTTATATGAAAAGAAACCTTCCTTCATCAGCTGTCACTCAGTGATACAGTCTATACAGAAAAGGCAAGATAAGTACATGTTTTTTGAGCCAGGAAGCTGAGGCAGGAGGTTCACCATAAGTTTGAAGCCAGCCTGGGCTACATAGTGAGACCCTGTCTCAAACAAACAAAACAAACCTGAAAAAGCACATGATTTTTCTCTTTACTTTCCAGTTTAAAAAACAAACACAAAAAATGGAGTTGGTTCCCTACCATTTTTAGTAATGACCAGTTAGATTGCATCATTATGAAATAATAAAATTTAAACATTAAATTCTGTTGTGCCTTATGATCATTAACCTTATTGACACTGAAACAGCCCTGCTTGTATGTCCTTTCGATTTGGCCTCAGCAGCCTCCCTTGCATAGCGTGCTTGTTGTCTGGCACGGCCAGGTGTTTTGAATCATCTTCAGCACTTCCTGCCTCTGCCAAAGACCAGTTGTCTCTTTGAGGAACTCTAGTTTCTTTTAGGAGAAAATGGAATTATAAGACCACAGTCTGGCTCTTATTGCTACTGACTGGTCTTTGAGATGTAAGAAATTTCTTCTTTTTTCTTTGTTGTACTGGTGATCAAACCCAAGACCTTCACACTGAGCTATATCTTCAAGCCTTTTAAAACAATTTTTGGGGACAGGATCTCAGCTAAGTCACTGCATTGCCCAGGCTTGAACTTGTGATCCTCCTGACTCTGCCTCCCTGAGAGCTGGAAATACCATGCCTGGCAGAAATTTATTTTTTTTAAGGTAAAAATACATGGTAAGTTCTTATACTCCCAGTTCAGATTCAGGGCTGCAGTTTTTGTTTTCTCTCTTATATCTTGTACTTCCTCCTGCACCAAGAGTCACAGGTCTCAAGGATGTTAAATGATATTACTAGAATATCACAATCTGTAACTAAGCATTATTCTACTTTACAAAGTGAGACTTTTTTCTAGATAGCGGTCGTCTCAGCTAGACAAGTGTGCTTGCTGCTTTCCCACACTTTTCCCTCCTTACGCCTCCGATTCAAATCTAGCTGGCAATGAAGTCTGCTTTCTTTTTTTCTTTTTTCTCTACCTTCCTTCTTTCCTTTCTTTTTTTTTTGAGATGGTATCTGGCTATGTAGCCCAGGCTGGCCTTGAACTTACAGGGCTTCTGCTTTCTCAGCCTCCCCAGTGCTGGGATCACAGGGGTGTGCCACCACTCCTGGCCAAATAAAGTCTTAAGAATTTGACTTTAATGTTTCTCGTCTCCACCCCCTTCGTTTTGCACTCATCCAACCTCACTACACTGATCCAGGCCTTTGTCATCTCTTCAGGTTTCAACCCCTACTTTCCACCTTTCACATGGCTGTGAGTTTCTGGTCAGAGCAGTTATGACCAGCTGATGTCATAGCATACGCCTGCCAGCCCGGCTGTTCAGAAGGCTGAGGCAGGAGGATTGCAAGTGTGAGGCCAGCCTGGGTACTTTAGCAATACCTTGTCTCAAAACAAAAATCAAAGGACTGAGGATGTAGCTGAGTGGCAGAGTGTTTAGCACTCATAGGCCCTCGGTTTAATACCAGGGCCCCCCAAAAAGCCTTTGCCTACATATGGTAGGCAGAACTCTCTGAGTCTGATTTGTCTGTGGCTGCCTCTCCTTAGGTAGCACCGCACTGTAGCCATCTGAAATAGCTTGCAGTTCACCAGAGTTGTGTTTCTCTGCCTTTGCTCAACTGTGGACTCTGTCCTAAATGCCCCTTCCTCCCCCATGATAAATTTTTCCCCAACATTTTATTATGAAAATCTCAAATGTACAGACAAGTTTAAACAGATTTATAGAGAATGTCGGCCAATTAGATCCTACAATTAACATTTTACTCTGCTTGCATTATTACGTACATGCACCAGTATCCATGTCCAACTGTCAGTCAGCTTCAAATTACTGTAACAAAATACCTGTGATAATCAACCTGAAAAGAAATTTATTTTGGCCCACAGTTTGCGAAGTTTTCCTCCATGGTCACGTGGTGCCATGACCTGTGCACCTGTGGCAAGGCAGTACATACTGTGGGGAGTGCATCGCTGCAGGGGTAGTCAGCCCCAGTATCTGCATAAGGGCTGCCCCCAGTGTCCTACTACTGAAGGTTCTCCCCCACCTGAGAGCACTGTGCACTGGGGCGCAAACCTTCAGTACCTACTTCGGTCTTGTGGAACTTTTATGATCCCAACTGCAACACCAGCAGTCACTAGAATCTTTCTTCTGAGTAATTTTAGGCTAATATTGAACTAGAGTTTTTCTTTTGAGCTAAATGCACATACAGTGAAGTAGATACACAGATTTGAAAGCCATTTCTCTGAATTTTGATGAGTATACTCTGTAACCCAAAACTTTTTTAAAATATAAGAGGCAGGATGTGGTGGCACACGCCTGTCATCCCAGTACTCGGGAGGTTGAGGCAGGAGGATCGCAGTGAATTCAAGCCAGCCTGCCCTATAAAGTGAGATCTTGTTTCAGAAAAACAAAAGCTGAAGATATAAGACAGTGGTTTTTAATTACAAGTGACTTCACCTCTCAGGGTACCTTTGCCAATTTGTGGAGACACTTTTTGGTATGACAGTGGGGGAGAGTGGAACTGGGCTAGTGCTGACATCTAGTGGGTTGATTTCAGGGCTAGCTCCAGTGACGCTTTGTCAGTAGTGCTGCTGTTGAGAAGCTTTACTGAGCCTGCAAAGTGTCACCATGCCTTTTGCCAGCTGATTCCCAACTTCCCAGAGGTAGTCATTGTTGTGATTTTTTTTTCCACTACAGTTTTGCTTGTTCTGGAATATGATACATGTGGAACCAAACATTATATACTTCATGGCAACCTTGCTTATAAGGGAAACATCACCTGTAATTCTTCAGGACAAGAAGGAAGGACAAGTTTTTCCAATCATAAGTCTCTTGTAGGGTCTCACTTAAAGAATAAGACTTGCTTGTTCATCCTTGACAGCTCTGCTGGCTATTGGTCATGTTTATTAGTCACTGGTTAATAGATCGATTCATTTGTCAAAGCTAACTTGTTGATGTCACTCAGTCTTACGACTTCTTTTGGTACTGAGAATCAAACTCTGGACCTCATACTTGCCAGGCAGGCACTGTGCCACTGACCTATCACCCTAGCCCCTCATGACTTTAAATATACCTGTATACTGACAACGCCCAAATTTTTATCTCTGGCTTACACGACAAATTCATCCACCCAGTGCTTATTTGCCATCTCACTTGGATGTATAAAGGCAACTGTGTCTCTCCCATGTCAGCTGTAAACTCCACGAGGGCATAGGATTTTGTTTATTTCATTTATTATTGTCTTCCCATTTGCCCAGTGCCAGGCAAATGATGGGTACTAAGTGTCTGTGCCTGGGTCCCTGTCACATGCTGGACACCGTGCAGGGCATTGGGTAGGCAGTGGTGAGGTGGTCTCTCCTGAGCTCAGGCTCAGTGGGAGACACAGTAATTGATTAACACCCAAGCTCTAACACCTAAGCTCACGGACACTGCCTCAGCTGAAACCTGTGATGCATCTCACAGGAGGACGGGAGGCCTCCCTGGCCAAGTGTCCTCAACAGGAAAAAGGTGAAAGTTGAGCACCCCTTTCTCATTGCCGCTACTTTCTCCTTTTAATTATACGTGAGTCTGTCTAAGCATAGGTCACTTTTAACAATCTTTGATTTGTGCTATTATACTTTTATTTTCTATTTCATTGATTGTTTCTCTTAGGTTTACTAATTAGTTTCTACTAATTTGGAGGAATTAATTTTGCAGGGTTTTTTTTTTTAACATTTCATTAAGAGAAAGCTCTTGAGAGGCAGGAGAGAGTCCTGAAAGTAGGTGGCCGCTGAGGCTGCTTGTCTACAGTAAAATCTCATCACAGGTTACCTCAGGTTAGACTGTAATAACCTGTAGGAGGAGCCCAAGTATGGTTGCTTAGCTAATGTTGCTCTAATAGAAACATGGTGTGTAGCAAGGGTGCACAGCAGAAGATCAAAGGTGTTTCTGGAAGGGGCCAGAGGAGAGGCAGAGTGTTCTGGCCGTCTGAGTGTGTGTTGTGTTGTCTGTACCACATGTTTGTTAAGTTGTCCCCGCTCACAGGCCTAGCCATCATGTCTCCATCTTGGGGCCTGGTTTCTGTCAGCTCAGCCCTTGACCACAGGCCTGGTCTGCCTCATCTCTCTTCTGAGTCTGCCTTAGGCCCAGTCTCTGTCTAGCTCCTGTCAGCTTCTACCTGGCGTAGCTATCTACAGCATCATGTTCTTTCTGCCTCACCATGAGCTCAGAAGAAGTGGATCTGGGTGACGGTGGACTGAAACTTCTAAAACCCTGAGCCAGCATACATCTTTCTTCAGTCAGCTGGTCTTCCTCAGGTGTTTTGTCACTGTACGGAATGTTGACCCACTGCTTAAGTGAAGTAACAAATGCATCCACAGTTAATGGATCTCCAGGAAGACTTTCAGTCTTAGGAATCTGTCAGTTTAAGAACTAATAACTGAAGACCTTGGAGAGGGCGACTGGGGTGGAGGGGAGAGAGTAGCCGATGTGATTCATCTGTAAGCCGAGGTGTTGAGATGAGTGGATTGGGGAGGAGAGAAAGGCTTTGTGGAATGGAAGGTGAGGTGGAAGCAGCAGGAGTCAGGGCTGTGGTCTGTTCACACTGAAACTCACCCTCAAGGAGCAGTACTGGAGAGAAGGAATGAGCTATGGAAAGGAAAAGAAAGAGAGGCTCTTCTGTTTTCTTTGCCCTGGCAAATGAGTATGAGACCAAAGAGTGTCTGAGTTTGAATGGGATGCAAGGGGATTCACATTGAAGAGCTTAAAAAGGCAGAGAAGTTTCTGTTTTTTTTTTTTTAAGTTAAAAGCTTATTGATCAATGAGGTGTGGGCAGGGAAGAGGAGAGATGAGAAGTCAGAGTTTAATGGAAAGGACGGAGCGGTGAGTTCACGTAGCGATGGAGGACAGGAAGCTGGACTTTCTGGTAGTGACGGGCCCGGGGTGGAGTGAGGCAGAATGAGCTTGGTCCTGATGGAGACGCATGGTCAGATTTCCTACCTCCATTGCTAACTCTGCTCTTGCAGGTGTGGCGTGGAGCACACTGAATAGCTCCTTCCTAAGGCTTCTGCGTGTTGGGACTGAGGTGTCTGTAGCGAAGGCTAGGTTGCCTGGCCAGCACGGGCACCCCAGTAGGGCTCGGTGGGTGGGATCTGTTGTCTTCACCCATGGCTTGGTGAGGCTGGAAAGAGCAGCTTGATAAGGGTCTTTAAGCTTTTGAGACTTAAAAACCCAGTACCAGACCCTGGACCAGGATGAATGCAGCAAGTGAAATTCCACTCGTGAGGCCTCTGGTGGCCAGCAGATGAGTCTGCCTTCTATCCATTTGGGCACTCTGTCTGTACGCTGTGTAACTACCTGGTCTGTATCAGGAGTGACTCTCATTACTCAAATACAAGAGTTGGACAGCTTTTCCATGAAGGGCCAGATAGCAGATATCTCAGGGCTTGTGGGCTGGGTGATCCTTGTCCCAGCAGCTCTGCTGTTCTGTTCCAGTGTGAAAAGAGGCAGAAACAGTGAGTGACCGTGGCTGTGTTCACTTAAACTCTACATTTACAAAAAGTGAGTGGGCTGATTTGGTCGTGGGTTGTAGTTCACCAGCCCCTGGTAAGATAAAATCTCCAGGGCATGTTTCACTGGAATTACTCTCGGACTTTGACAGTATAACCTCATAGTACCTTTTTGAATGGTGCATAATCTTCAGATTTAGTGAAAACTTACTTTTGCAAATGTGGTAACAAGTTGGTTTTACTTATGTGGACTTAGTGGTGATTGACGATTATTTAAAGTCATGATTCTTTAAAGTCATGATTAATCACTGGCTTAATTATCAAATCTAGATAGTACTTTTTACTGTATATTCTGTTAACACATTCACAACAGGGCCACCATTCGTGTGTCTCAGTCCTGGGAGGCTCTGGTTTGAGCATGTTAGGCTCTCACCTGGGATGGTCGTGCATGTACCCTTGCTGGTTCCATCCGGTGGGTATGTTTTGAATCTTACACTCCAGACTTGATATCGATAGTGTTGTCCTCCTGAAGTCTCTCTTGTGCCTATTGTGTTCTCTCCTGATTCTCCTACTACTGTAGCCCATGCCAGTCACCTTCATGGAGTCCTTCTCTTAACTTTCGGTGCTCTCTAGGATTCCATCTGTAGTCTTTCCTCCTTCTCTCCTCCTTCTTTTCCCCCCTCCTTTCTTTTTTTTTTTTCTTTTTTTCTTTTTTTTTTTTATGAGTCCAAGCTGGCCCTGAACTCACAGTGATCCTCCTGTGAGGATCATTTGTCATGTTTCTTTGACACAGAAGTTGTACATGTTTATGGGGTGCCACATGATATTTTGATATACTCTATAATAGTCAACTCAGGGTCAGCATATCTATTTCCTCAGACATGTACTGTGTTAAAAATATTCAAAATCCTTTTTTCTATGACTGGAGTTTTAATTTGCATTGCCCTAATTCCATGTGCCATTTATATATGTGTGTGAATATGTTTACTTTTTTGTCTTTTAAAGGAATTTGAATTGTCTATCTTCTGGTTGAGTTTTAGAGCTTTTTAGAAAATATATTCTGGCTGGGGATATAGCTCAGCGGCACAAGCGCCTGCCTGGCAAGCACAGGATCCTGAGTTCAATTCCCCGTACAAAAAAAGAAAATATATTCTGGGTAACTGGGTGTGGTGGCACATGCACATTCCAGGACTAGGAACGCTGAGGCAGGAGATTGTTGTGAGTTTAAGGGCAGCCTGAACTACCTAGTGAAATGCTGTCCCAAAAAAAAAACAAAAAAAGAAGGCCGGGCATGGTGGCACACGCCTGTAATCCCAGTACTCGGGAGGATGAGGCAGGATGATCATTGAGTTCAAGACCAGCCTAGACTCCAAAGTGAGCTCAAGGCCAGACTGAACTGCATAGCGAGACCCTATTTCAAAAAGACAAAAAACAAAAGTCATTTGCTATGTAATTTGCAAGTATTTTCTCCCAGTCTCAGGCCTGCCTTCTAATTTTCTTAACAGCATCTTTGCCAGAACAAATAGTTTAAGTTTTGATGAACTCCAATTTGCCAGTCCTGTCTTCTGTGAATTGTCTTTTAGGTATGTAGTATATGCTGGTATTTTGATTCTAATTGCATTGAATCTGTAGATCAGTCTGAGGAGAATTCATAACCTGACAGTTACAGTCCATGAATATAGTCTGTCTCATACATAAGTCTTTGATTTATTTCACCATTTTATAGTTTTCAGCATATAGTTACTACGCATTTTGTTAGATTTGTACCTGTGTACAGTATTTTCTTGATTTGTGTGTTCTTGTGCTATTGTAAATGACACTTAAATTTTAAAATATGTATAGAGACAATTTTTATTTTTGTGTGTTGACTTTGTGCCATGTAGACCTAAAAACTCAGTTTGTAATTCTGAAGGGGTTTTTTCCTCATCTGGAAATAAATGAAGACACCCAGGTGAGAACAAGAGTGTGTTATTCAGAGCTCCCTGCAGCGGACACCAGCCACCGTGATTTGTGTTTGTCATAGACTCAAGGAAGCCTTCAGTGTGCAGCAGGAAGGCAGCTGCAGGTACGGCCTGGTTGGAGTCGGTGTGGAAAAGCTGGGAACAGGACTCCCTAGAAGTGATTGGTCCGGGAGGCACATTTGGCTTTCTCTAGGTGGTCCTAAGTTGGAAGCAAGGCGAGACGTTAGGGAAGCTGGCAGTTACCAAGGTGTGGCCGTCCTGGAGTTTGACTTCCTGGCCTGGTTGCTGCAGAAGGTGTGGAACCGTGTTCTGTTGGAATAAAGTTTGGCCATGGTTCGTTTGTGCACTCAGCCTCCCACTTTTCTGCACAGTCTTGCTGCGAGTACAGTTTTATTTCTTCCTTTCTAACCTGTGTGCTTTTTCCCTCTTTTCCTTTGCACTCTTGGCTAGGACTTCTCATAGTGTTGACGAGAAGCAGAGAGAGCAAACTTGCTTACTCTGTTCCTATCTGAGAGAGAAAGAATTTAGTCTTTATCCACTGTCTGTGACGTAAAGTACAGACAGTGATAGTGAAAGCACCTTTTTTAGGTGACCATATCAGATGAAAGAAAAGCCCTTGTCTTTTGTTTGCAGGGTTTTTTTTAAAATCATGGACAGATGGATAATGAATTACACTGTTTTTAAAAAAATATTTCCCTTTTTTCAATCATATTTTGTTGGTATATTTTGGATATACATGATGATCACATTCATAGAGAATTTGTACCTGTACATGATATAACTCATTTTTTTTTTCTTTTTCTTTTTTTTTTTGAGACAGGATCTCACTATGCAGTGCAGGCTGGCTTTATACTTATGTAGCCCAGGCTGGCCTTGAACTCATGGCAGTCCTCCTGACTCGGCCCCGCAAGTGCTGGGATTACAGCATGTGACACTATACCTGGCCAACTGATAGATTTTTGAATGTTGAACCAGTGTTGCATTCTCAGAAATGCATACTGGTCATGATATATTATCCTTACTGTATGTTGCTGAATTTGATTTATAATGTTTTGTTAAGGATTTTTATTTCTGTTTTCATGATTGATAGGATATATGGTGGTCTTTCTATTTGTTTTGGGGTTTTTTTCTCGCAGTGCTTTTGTCTGATTTTGATATGAGGATAATGCTGATCTTAGAAAATGAGTTGAGAAGTGTCCTCTTCTCTTCTGTTTTGTGGAACGAATTGCACAAAGTTGGTATTATTTCTTTGGTGGAATTAGTCTGTGAAACTAAACCATCTGGACCTGGCATTTGTTTTCTTTGAAGATTTTAAAGTACTAATAGTATTTCTTTTTGAGTGAATTTCAACATATTGGCCACTTTCATGTAATTTGTCAAACTTACGGGCATTGAGTTAAGTGTAATATTCCCTTATCCTCTTAGGGTATATGTTTGTTAAATAACTACAGTAATATCCTTTCACTTCTGATATTGATACTTAGTCCACCTTTTTTCTATTTTTCAGAGGTTTATGAATAAAGGTTAGCTAGAGGTTTATTGATTTTTGTTAATTGTTTAAAGAGGTAGTATTTGATTTTTCTGGATTGTTTTTCTGTTTAAGATTTTGTTGATTTTTGCTCCAATATTAGTGTTTTGTTTCCTTTTTATTTGCTTTAGGTTTGTTTTTCTAGATTTCTGAAATAGAAGCTTAATTATTTCTTCTCTAACTATAAGTTTTCCTCTAAACCACACTTCAGCTGCATACCACCAATTCTGATATAGTTTCATTTGGTTCAAAATATTTTCTAATTTCTTTCTAACTTCTTTAATAGGTGTGTGTGAGTGTGTGTCTGTGCTGGGAATTAAACCCAGGGCTTTCATACTGAGCAAACATCTCTCCCCTTTGAGACAGTATCGTGCTAAATTGCCCCAGTTGGACTCAGTCTTGTGATCTTCCTGCCGCAGCCTCCCAGAATGCTGATATGACAGGTGTGTGCCACCATGCCCAGCTAATGACCAATGGAATTTTAAATATTTAAGTTTTTAAAAATGATACATTAAAACATAAAAACTGTACCTATTTGTGGAGTACTCCTAATGTTTCAGCACATGTATACATTATATAATATTAAATCAGGGTAAACATTATCTCCTTAGAGCATGAATTTTTTTTCGGATGTATGTTGTTTAATTTCGAAATAATTGAAATAATTAGGCATTTTCCAGGTATCTTCCTGTTACTGATTTCTAGTTAATTTCCTTTATGGTTAGAAGATGTACTTTATATAGTTTCAGTTATTTTAAATTTGCTGAAGTTAGGCTGGAGGTAGAGCTCAGAGGTAGAACACATGCTTAGCATGTGTAAGACCCTGGATTCAGTCCCTAGCACCCCCCCACACACACACATTTTTTTGTTAAATTTTGTTTATAATATGTTTACGTCTTGTTTGCCATATGGTCTGTCCTGGAGAGTGTTCCATATGTCTTTTGAAGGAATATGTGTGCTGCGGTTGTGAGTGGGGTGTTCTCTTAGTGGCAGATTGTGTTAGCTAATTAGTTCTATTCAGGCTGTCAGTATTCTTTCTGATTTTTCTGTCACCATTTTCTGTCAGTTACTGAAAAAGATATTAAAAGTCTTTAAGTGTAATTGTGGGTTTGTTTTTAAGTGCATGTTTAATGATCATATTACTCCTGGGGAGTTGGTACATATACATACCACATCTTCATTCCTTTGTTTTTTCTCTCTTTCCTTTCCCCTTTCTTCTCCCTCCCTCCCTCCCTCCCTCCATTTTTTGGTTCTCTTCCTATATGCAAAAGATTCATCTCACAATTTCCTATTATCTATCTTTTATTTTGCTTTTTATAATATAAGAGAAATAATGTGATACTTAAGCATATGTGTCTTACTTATTTTACTTAACATTTTGGTCTCAAGGTGCACCCATTTTCCTACAAATGACTCAAGTTTATCCTTCTTTATGACAGAGTAGTACTCCATTGTGTACTTTACAGCTTTTTGAACCCTGGCTTATTTTTGTCTCTTGTGCCCAGTGTAAGGCATCTTCCCGTGATGAGCCAGGGTGGTTGCCTTATTCTGTATTATTTTGAGTATTCTGCTTATGAGTTAAATGAATGAGGATTTGCATTTAAAACTGGCCCCAGCAGCCAGGGATGTAGCTCAGCAGCACAGTGCCTGCCTGGCAAGCACAAGGTCCTAAGTTCAATTTCTGGGACCAGAAAAAAATGTGAAACTGGCACCATACAATATTTGTGCCTGGGAGGGACTCCACTGATTTTTTTCATTCTTTCTTTTCTCTGCATTGTAGATGGTCTCTCCAACTTCTCTTAGCTTGTCATTTTCCTGTCACTTCTTTCCCAGTTACCCACAACCTACTTCTTTTCTTCTTCTTCTTCACCTAGTAGTTATTTTCCAGTATCTGGACTGTGGATCTCAGAGAGGTCGATCATCACTTCACCGTTTTCCTCTCCCCTCCAGCTTTCCTTCAATTAGTGTTTATATATCTTTTATTTTTATCTTTTCAGTTTTAGCCTATGTTAAGGTGGATTTCTTAGGGACAGCATATGCCTGGGTCTTTTTTGTCTGTAAGTTTAGTTTGACAGTATCTTTGTGTGTGCACATTTGCTTTAGATTGTACCAATGGTAGGCAAATAGTGCTATACCCTCGGCCCTTTTAAAAATTTTATTTTGAGACAGGGCTTTGCTACATTGCCCTGGCTAGCCTCAAACTTGGGGTCCTTCTGCCTCAGCCTCCCAAGTAGCTGGGATTGCAGGTGTGCCCACTCTTCTCAATGTCTTCCCCTCCCCTTATGTCTTTTCATTGATTTGTTCAGATCCCTTTTAATGTAGGAAGGGCTGGGAAGTCAGTGAGCCAGCAAATTATTGTCCTTTTCCCTTTTAGCTTCCTCATCTCCCTTTTTCCTTTCCTCTGTCTCTCTCTTTTTTTTTTTTTTTTTTTTTTTTTTTTTTTTTTCTCCGGTACCAGGAACCGAACTCACGACCTTGCTCTTGCCAGGCAGGCGCTTTTGCCGCTGAGCTAAATCCCCAGCCCCCTCTGTCTCTCTTTTAAGAGACAGAATCTCGCTATGTTGCTCAGGCTGGCCTTGAAGTCCTGGGCTCAGGCTGTCTTCCTGCCTTACCCTCCAGAATGCTGGGACTACAGCTGTGTCCAGCAAACCACTTACTTTCTTTTTTTTTAATATTTTAATTTTTTTTTATTTTAAAGAGTAAAAGAAGGACAACATAGCAATAGGGGGATTCACCGAATTACAGACAAAGTGGTAGGACATTATCAATGGTTGTTCTTTTACCTATTGGTATCTTCAAGATAGTTTCTCAGGAAAACAAATAGACAAATAATGAGTTACAGACAGAAATGGCAGGAAATTATCAATGGTTGTTATACTATAGCTTGGATTCTCCAAAGTGGGCTCTAGGGAAAACAAATAGAGCTGTACATGAGTGGTCAATCAAATAATCATTGACTATTCTCAGTGGTTGTTGTTGAAAACACACAGTAACAAACATGCATCCATTTATGAAATAGTATAGGAGCAATACAAACATTGCAGAGTTATGGACAGATTGGTAGGAAGTCATCAATGGCTGCTGCAATACATGTTGGCATCCTCAAAGTGGCTTCTCAGGAAAACAAAGATAAGCAAGAAAGATCCAACAAGTAGTTACAGCCCAAGGGTTACGAAAAATAGCGGATTACCTCCTCATCAGTGACTCCCCTCACTGAGGTGTGACGGCTGGAAGGAAGGCCAGGACTGAAAAGAAGAACCGAGAGACCAGCACCAGTGTCCAGCAATGGGCCATACACTTTTTCCTCTATAGTCATGACTTCACGGGGTTCCTCCTTGGAGACAAAGGTCCGGCCAGAGGGAGAAGGGCCCCTTCATTCCTGCTGGACCAGCTGGTAGGAGGGGTCCAAGCCCCAAGGGCCCGGCTCCAGAGGGCAGCCCGACCTCCAGTGGCCACCCCCACAGTCAGGGCATGGCCCCAGGGGCCTACCAGGGCAGTCCTTCCCGAGATGGCCCCGCCCCAACAGCAGCAGCAGAGGAATGCAGTCAACGAGCCCCCTCCCTCCCCTGGGCCCCAGAACCAGACCCAGGGTCTGCCTCTCCCAGTGCTGCATCAAAGGCAGCCGTCCCCTCTCGGTCTCTCTGCCCTCTCCCCTTGGCCTCCCCCTTGCCACGGCCACGAAACACTGAGGAGGCAACTCGCATCAACATCTCAAGCGAGCCATCCGGACAAAAGCCATCCTCCACAGCCCCCTTCTTACTTCTGATGTAATTACAGAT
Organism: Chinchilla lanigera; assembly: GCF_000276665.1. Classification (NCBI taxonomy): domain Eukaryota; kingdom Metazoa; phylum Chordata; class Mammalia; order Rodentia; family Chinchillidae; genus Chinchilla; species Chinchilla lanigera. Next base: position 8,364,152 of record NW_004955456.1, read on the forward strand.
CTATTTAGACTTAGCTCTGCCTTTTTATTACTTGTATGTATTTTTCTATACATAAGTGACACTTCCAGAAGAATTATTCTATTAAGTCCCAAGGCTCCTTAGGTTTGATCCCCACCATTGTAAAAAAAAAACAAATCAGGGCTGTGGGACAGTGATGGGACAGACTACTCAAACTCATGTGAGCTTGTAGCCAGAAAAGAAAGCAACAGTAATCCTAGTAAAATACAGGCAGAGCTTATAGATACGTTACATTTTAAGTAAATCAGGAAGTAGTGTGGTAGATGTAAGATTTGCTGTTGGAGTGGTAGAGGGGAAAGGTAAAGAAAGGGCAGGGATGTAAGGAGCGACCTAGCAACTGAGTGCTGGAAACAACGGTAAAATAAGGGTTAGGGAGAACCACATATCAAGCAATTGCAAGAGATTTATGAGGTCAGATGATTGTGTGGACTGTATTTCTCTGGCCTACGTATCTACGTTTTTATTTTTAATTTATCAATTTTTGTGATACAGAGACTGAACTCTAAGTTCTGTATATTTTTATTTGGCTACTTTTCATTCAGCGGTATATAACTTCTGATATTCTGGGGTAAGTTCTGTGTGCACTATGCAACTTCATGTTGTACTAGTCATGCACTCACTTCCTCTTTTTTTTTTTTTTTTTTTTTTTTGTCTTTTTGAGACAGGGTCTGGCTGCACAGTTCAGGCTGGCCTTGAGCTCACTTTGTAGCCCAGGCTGGTCTCAAACTCTCAAGGATCCTCCTGTCTCAGCCTCCTGAGTGCTGGGATTACAGGCGTACACCACCACACCTGCTACCTTTCTGAATTCTTAAGATAATTTGAAAAAATAGGTGGTTGTTGGAAGAGTTTTAAATGTTAGTTGACACACAGTATCTACCATGACCTAAGAGAGAGGCATGTCTTGGTATAAGCTGGTCGTTTCCTCAAATGAAACTGACCAAGATTTTATAAGCCCAAGCAGTTAACTTCATTGTTTCTAAGGCCTAATTCTTTGTTTGTTAGGCCTATTCATTAGCTTTGCCATCGGGTCGTCATATATGGTAATTATTTTTCTCTAGAATGTTGTGACTAAGTTGATACTGTATCATAACCCATGAATTTAAAATGAAGGGAATATTATTTTCTGGTTTTGTCCTGGGCCACTTCTCTCCTGTGAACCACACTGCTCTCACAACAGAATGGCAGGAGGGTATGTTCAGCCTCTCATCTTGATGAGGGACCTCACCTCCTTCAGTTTGCCCTGACCTTGGGTTTTACCTGAAATTTTACTGTTAGAAAGGCTTACTTCCATCGGAGGAGTGAGCAACCCAGATGTGTGTGGGTGGCGGATGGGATAAACAGTATGTGGTCTATACACAATGGGATAGTATTCATTCTTTAAAAAAGGAAGTCCTGTCGCAAGTTATAACATTGATGAGCCTCGAGGACATTATACTCAGTGAAATAAGCCAGTCACCAAAACATAGCTCATAAAAACAAAACGGGATGGTAGTCACTTTTTCCGAGAAAATAATACTGTATATTCCAGTCTGGTTTGTGAGTTGGCTTGCTTACAGTTGTTTTACATGTAGCTTTGTTAACTGTACTGGTTGATTTATCAAGGATAGAAGCAGTCACTCTGGCTGGAAATGCAGGAATGGTAACTGGGTATTGTAACAGATTTAGACATAAGGAAGAACAAAGCACTGAATCCAGAATACCAGTGATCGAGCCCTTGTTTGGAGGCTGGATCCCTCCATGCCTGGCTGTCTCTGTCTCTTAGTCTTTTTGAGACAGGGTCTCGCTGTGCAGTTCAGACTGGCTTTGAGCTCACTTAGTATCCCAGGCTGGCCTCGAACTCACAACGATCCTCCTGCCTCAGCCTCCCAAGTGCTGGGATTACAAACATGAGCCACAACACCCGGCGACTGTCCCTGTCTCTTGCACCTGGGCAGGGAATCGTGGCTGAATGAAAAGAGACTGACTGGCGTCTAAGTGGGAAGATGGAAGCGTTTTATGGAGATGGGGTTTGGGTTACCCAGGTGTATCCATTTAGATTTAGTTAGATTTGTGTGTTAAATTATGTGATTTTTTGTTTTTGAGACAGGGTCTCACTGTGTAGTTCAGGCTGGCCTTGAACTCACTATGTTGCCCAGGCTGGCCTCAAAGTTGCAGTGATCCTCCTGCCTCAGCCTCCCAAAGTGCTGGGATTACAGGTGTGCACCATTATGCCTGGCTCAAATTATGTAAATTTTACTTTAAAGAAAAGAACTGAAAAGAACCGTGGGTTGGTGAATAGGTAGAGGTGGAGATAAAATAAGAAAGGCACACTTACCGAAGCTGGGTGATGAGTACATGGAGGTTTATTACATTGTTCTGTTCCCTTTGTGTATGTGCATTTTAAACTCTGTTAAGGCTTTTGGTGTTACTTTGAAACCTTAACATGTATTCCTTTATCAAAATAATGTGTTTGTTTTGTGGGTTACTGCATGTTTCAAGGAAAATGTCCATGTAGCACAATGTAATTTTGGCAGTATGCCCACTTACTTCCATTGCCAAAGGCAGTGACTTAAATTTGAATTCCTGCTTCAGCGGAGTGAAGCTGAGAAGTGTGTAGTTTCTCCCTGGCTGTGCTCTTGCCCCCTGCCGTCTGGTCTTTACCCCTTCCCTCAGGGGTAGAAGTACACTTACCTGCTGAACGCCACCCGCTGCAGGTAGAGCAGAATGCACATTTCTTCACGGCCCACACTCAGTCCCGAACAGTTTAGACGGGTGCACTGTCTGCTTCTCCTGTCCCACTCGCCTGAGCAGTGCATTGCAGCCTGAGTGGCTTGCTTTTGCACACTCAAGCTCGCTCCTATATCGCAGCCTTTGTGTGTGCTGTCCTCCTGAGACTGGCTTCTCATCATTCCATGAGGGTTGGATTTGAGATAAGGTTTCTGAGTGGGGTCTCTGTGGTCTCTGGCTACACCAGCTTCCTCCCATCTGTCTAGAGCAGCAGGGCTCAGTGTGGCACACAGAGCAGTCACCAGCCTCACCCATGAACATTTTTTTTTTCCATCTTTTTGAGACAGGGTCTCGCTATGCAGTTCAGGCTGGCCTTGAGCTCACTTTGTAGCCCAGGCTGCCCTCGAACTCACAACGATCCTCCTGCCTCAGCCTCTCAAGTGCTGGGATTACACGTGTGCGCCACCACGCCCAGCTCCATTTTCTGTTTAGTATTTTGAAGGGAAGTGCAGTCTTGGGTCTCACCATAGATTCACTGGACTAAGACCTCCCTCGGTGACTACACTTGAAGATGTTCAGAAGTTTGGGTCTAGATTCGTGTCGTCCCCACAGTTTTCCCGTTTAACTGTGTAGGCTTGTCTGTTTCTAAGGTCATTTGGTTGTTTATAACCTGCCTAACTGGAATGTAAGCCCCACAAGGGCAGCGCCTCCTCTGTCTAGCACGTATCAGTCAATACGTATTGATGAGTGAGAAGATAAACGAGCACAATGGAAATTATCTTACGTTCTCTGAACTATATAACTCTATACAATAAAAATCTCTATGGCTCCACTTGGTTGTAAAATTCTGGTTATTCTTGTCTCTCAGCGTCATTATCAAGAGTTTTGAATCTTTTTCTTGGATATAAATACTAATAAACCCATGTCGTTGCCAAGTGTGGTGGCACACTCCTGTAATCCCAGCACTCGGGAGGCTGAGGCAGGAGGATCACTGAGAGTTTAAGGCCGGCCTGGGCTACATAGTGAGCTCAAGGCCAGCCTGAACTACACAGCAAGACCCTGTCTCAAAAAACTAAAAACAAAGACAAAAAAACCAAAAACCCATGTGACTAATATGGGTCCTTTATTTATCCTCTTTTTCAGGCAGCGTCTCTTCAGAACCGCAGTTTAGGTTTCATTAGAGTCATCTCTACTGACTTAACATCAAAACTATTTGTTTCTTTTTTTGTTTAAAAAACACTCCCGCGGCTGGGGATTTAGCTCAGCGGCACAGCGCCTGCCTGGCAAGCGTGAGGTCGTGAATTTGATTCCTGGTACCGGAAAAACAAACAAACAAAAAAATAAAAAAACACCCCCATTCAGAGTTAAAATAATCTTCCAAGGTTTTGGTCCAAAGTAAATGTTACTTTGATATTTATATCAAGTTTCATTGAATCAGAATTTAATAATCCTTGCTTTAAAGCAAGAAAATAGGATTCTGAAAACGTTAAGTCAAATGAAAATTTTCAAGGTAAATGTTAAATGAGAACTAATGTGGCATATGCTGTATTAAGTTTTTACTTTTGAGATACATGTTTTGGAAAGATCTATAGTTTCTGATATTAGCCTACATAGCCTGTTCCCAGGATATGTTTCTTCTTGCATAGACTGGTAAAATTTGCCAGGAAACAACTTCTTAGTCGGCGTACTTAGAAGGAAGTCATTGGAGCGCTCACACCTGTTTCAATTCCCAGGACCATTTTGCCAGGACTGAAGGCATTTTTGGTAGTGACAGCTGCAGCAGAGAGGAGTACTGTTAGCATCTAGTGGGCAGAGGCCAGGAAGCCAGGGATGCTGTTAGCACTGCGGATGTAATGCACTGACACCCCTGCCCCACCCATCCGGCTGAAGGTGCCTGTAAGAGACCTGGGCTTGAGACCCTTCTCCTGCAGGTGCTAATGCCTCAGAACAGGAATACTTTATGCTGCCTCTGGAAAAGAGAATATGTAGAAATGGGCCACGTACGAGATTCCGATGGTATATTAGCACTTTCAGATATGTTTATACTAGATTGTTGTTTTTAATCAGCTACAATATAGAAATCTAATGACTGACCTTCCTCTTTTGTGTTACTCGTAGAACAAAAGATTTTTAAGAAATTTGGCAATTTAGTTGATTTTAGAATTGGATAACATTCTCAAATAATTTTACATTTTTAAAAATAGGGAATCTAAAATATAGGGTTACTGGTTTTCCTTATTTTACAGATGGGGTCGAGGATTTGGTCTTTTGGGTTCCATTTTTGGAAAGGATGGTGTATTAAACCAGCCAAACAGTGTCTTTGGACTTATATTTTATATACTACAATTATTACTTGGTAAGTATTTCTACAGCAGTACAAAAATAAATTTGTTATATTCCATATAGTACTTTGTGCCTTTGCTGTAAAGTGTCTTCATGTTAGATACAAACATGTTAATGATAGAACCATTAGTTTGTAGCATATTTTTGTGTTGTGAAAAAATGGTTCACTAAAATTTTTTTGATGATAACGTTGAACTTGGTATCAGTTGGTGTTGAGTCATAGGTAGCATCACCTCATGATGTGCAGAGAAGCCAGTCCAGTCACGGCAGCTGCTACTCGAAATAGTCTTCTCTGTAAACTTTTTTTCTTACTGTAGACTCTGTAGCTATTTTAAAAATCATGTACTAAGAGAGCATTAATAGTAAATCATATTCATGATTCCATCACCTTTACAAATGCTTTTATGTGATCTCTTGTTTTAAATGTAGTATTGTCTTCTTAAGCATTTTGTTATTGTTGGCGTCTGTAGCTCATATTTTTTCTATTCCAGATTACGCTGCAGTGATTGGCTTTCCTTAAAGCCAGCCCTGTACCTCCTCCTTTCTCTTGGAATTGTTTTCACAAAATAAATTTCCAGACAGGGAGTTAATGAGTCAGAAGTATAGAATTTTTTATGGATGTGTGTGTGTGTGTGTGTGTGTGTGTGTGTGTGTGTGTGTATTCGGTTTTATTTTGCTTTAGTGGTATCAGGGATTGAACCCAGGACCTTGGCACTGAGCTACATCCCTAGCTGTTTCTTTTTTACTTTGAGGCAGTGTCTCACTGAGTTGCCCAGGCTGAGTTCTAACTTGTGATCCTCCTGCCACAGCCTCGCAGAGTGCTGAGATCACAGGGATGCACCTGGTGTTTTTTATGCGTTTTTAATAGATGCTACAAAATTTCTGTCCCCTAGTTGTCCAGTTTCTCTGAAGCTTTATCCAGTCTCCATTTTTAAGATGAATTCTATAAAATTTCTAATAGTCATGTGTCAATAGCCATTATTTTAATGTTACTACATTTTAATTTTCTTTTATTGATGCTTTAATTATTGGGATCCTGGTCCATTCTCATTTGTTGCAAATGTTTTACCCATTCTTTATACTTACATTTTGTGTCAGTTTTTCAGGCTTTTATATTTTTACAGGTAAATCCATCTGTTTTTGCCTTTGCATTTCAACTGTTAATATTTTTATTTCATTGTCTGTCATTCTTGTGAGTTCCTTCATTAAACATATAAGTAATTGTATCTGAAGTTGATTTTTGAGACAAGTTGTCAATGTGAATTTTCCTGAATAGTCCTACCAAGTTTGCCCAGCTCTGTATCTGCATAGTATTTATTCTACAGAAACAGAAAGATGTATACGCAGGTATATTCATAGCAGTGCTGTTTAAAATCACAAAACATTGGAAGTAGCCTAGAAATAGGTAATGATTGAGTAAATTAGGACACATCCATATTAGAAAACACTGTGTAACTGTTAAAGGAAATGTAGGTCTTTATGTATACGCTAGAAAGATAAAGACATTGTTCAGTGAGAAGGGCAAGTTATAGATTAATAGGTACTGGATATATATATATATACACACATATGTATATGCGAAGGATCTAGGGATTGGAATGGAAAAATTTGACTTTTGATTCCCTGTGCTTGTTTTGTTGGGTTTCTAATAAAAACTATAAAGTATAAACCCAAATACAAGGCAATAATTTATTTTCCCTAAACTGGAAAAGAGCCTAAGAAAAGTCTTTGATAATATTAATTTCAGGAGATGGAGATGAAACTGTCAAATTTCTATTTGTGATACTAATTTCATTATTTTAAATGATACGTAGTGTTTCTATTCTCATTTTCTGAAGCTTTTTAGGCTCCTCCTGTGCTTTTGCTGTGTGTCTTTATCACCGGAGCATATTGGAGTGCATCTCATGGTGTTCAGAGTGTGCTGTTGCCCTCCCCCCGCCCAGCAGTGTGAGATTCAGCTGGTGCTGCTTTTTTCCCCCCTGTCTTTAACCTTTAGGCTTTTAAAGGTGTACTCTGTGTTAAGGGTATATTTTCTCATACTTTTTTGGGGGGTGGGGGTTGGTGCTGGGAATTGAACTCAGGACCTTGTGCTTGCAAGGCAAGCGCTGTGCCACTGAACTATATCCCTGGCCCCCTTTCCAATACTTCTTACGTAAACTAAAATATTTGGTTTTTGGACTAAAACAGGTTCTTTATTGTTGACAGGGTTATTCCCAAATCACAGACACTCATGTTTTCCCCATGGAGTTTCATCATTTCATATTTAATTCCTTCATAAATAAAGTCACATGGTTCAAAGGTTAAAAAATAAGATGTTATACGGTGAAAGGTCTGTCCCACTCTGGTTCACTTTGCCTGCATTTCCTCCTCACCCCAGCTGGTAGCTAGCTTCATGTTGTTGTGCTGGAGTGCTCCAGTGCATAATCAGAAAATACAAATACATCATCTTAATCTGCCTTCTTTTCTAAGTTTAAGGCAGGTGGTACTTACACTGTTACATAGTTCGGTCTCTTCCCCCTTGTCTGCCTTGGTGGTCTTTCTATATCAGTAATTAAGTGTCTTCATTCTTATCTTACAGCTGGAAAACATCCCCTCACATGATTGTATCGTCATTTATTTAGACTTATGGCACATTTTAAATCCTATAGGGAATTTTAGCCCAAACCACAAGTACCTAGTTTCATTACAATAATGTTTAGTAACGGTGTTCATAGTGCTTTTCAGTACTTCATTCTAGTTCATTTAATCGTGCATTATCCTAGCTCACTTAAATCTCACAACAGTCTGAGGAGGTAGGCTTGAGTGTATCCCAATTTTAGAGTTGAGGAAAGAGAGAAAGTGAATATTTTTTAAATTTTTCAGTACTGGGGATGGAACCCAGGGCCTTGTGCATGCTAGACACTTGCTCTACCACTGAGGTATACCTCCAGCCCAAAGAATTACATGTGAAAGTCACAGGAGAAGCACCTAACATCGTGTCATTTTTAACTCTTAGATAAATTGAGGTGACAGCATTAATCTTTGGAGTTTTATGTGTTTCACATAGGTGAAGTCAGCAAACAGGGTCAGACAAATAATTTTAGGCTTTGCTGGTCACTACAACCTCTCCATTCTGCCTTTCTGGTGAAAGCAGCAACATACATTATGTAAATGAGTGAGAGTGACTAGGTTCAGGAAAGCTTTATTGATAAAAGCAGGTGACTGGCCAGATTTGCCGCGGCTGGCACAAGTAGTTCAACAGCACCTTAGTCTTCAGCCCTGTTAAAGTGCAGTTATCTAGTGCTCACCAACCCCACGGGCAAGCTGAGTCCCTGTGGCTCTGCTGCATCCCATAGGCATTTACTCTTTCCCTTTCCTTTTGGCCAGCAGGCACCAGGACTTGTGCTGCTTGACTGACATCGCCAAATCTGCATCACTTATTCTTACCTGTTCCTGTCACTGTTAGCTCTTGAATAGCAGAGACGTTTAATATACTTCGCCCTGTCCTCTGTCCTTGAAAATAAATACATACATTCCTTATATTGTTGGCTTTAAGAGATTACAAAACAACACAGTTGAGAAGAGTCAAGAATTGAGTTTGTTTTTGTCTTCAGAGCCCTGGCTTAGCACACATAATTGCCTTTTTTTCCCCCCGCCTGAATCAGGTTTATTTTGACCCTGATACGGATAACTGGCCAAGAGTGGTGTCCCTTATCCACCAGGGCTGGCCCATTCCAAGATGCTTATCGAGACACCTCCCCCCGCCCCCCGTTTTTAGCAGCATGTTGGTACAGTCCTCTTTCCAGGATGGAGTTTTGAGGGATTTGATCAAAGGATGAAAAGCAAGTTTACTTGCTGCTGCTGGGGGGCCTGTGGCAGAAAGGCCAGGGGGAGGTGGCACCCAGCGTGACGGTCTGGCTGTCCTCGTGCTCCTCCAGGTACTAGGAGGCCTGGGGCTGCGTTGCTTCATGTGCTTGTGAGACTGCATGCTTGTGTGCATATTTTAACTAAGAGTCACTTAACGAAGTAAGCAGTATTCCTTGTGAAACACTGATAAAAAGCATTGCAGCAGTAAAACCAGTGTCCAATCTGCAAAGCCAACCTGTATAACCTTAACAACATAGATATGTAGCTTTTATTGTCAAGTTTCTGAGGTTTGCAGGAAGGTCAGTATTCAGACACTACAGCAAACCACAGAAGTTCTCTCCAGTGTCGAGGCCCGATTGAGCCAAGCCTCTCTTTCTCTTGCAGGCATGACAGCAAGTGCAGTTGCAGCGTTGCTCCTCATGACATCCTCCATCGTGTCTGTCGTGGGGTCTTTGTACCTGGCCTACATTCTGTACTTTGTGCTGAAGGAGTTTTGCATCATCTGCGTCGCCACATATGTGCTGAACTTCATTCTTCTTATCATCAACTACAAACGACTAGTTTACTTGAACGAGGCCTGGAAACGACAGCTGCAGCCCAAGCAAGACTGACCACCTGACGGACTCCTCCCGACAGTCTGAACCCCTTTCTCCATTAAGTTTATTTTGCAACAGTTTTGGTTTTAATTTTTCACAACAGACACTTTCCCCAAGAATCTTAAACTGATTTTTTAAAATACTGTAAATTGGAAGGGGCCCTAGCTATTTTCTGTGTCAATCTTCATTTTAAACATGGACACATAAAAGGATATGCCAAGCCAATCAAAGACAAGCTTTAACTTTACTTTGAAGATGTTTCTGATATAATAAAATACAGCCCTAGCCCCCTTTCCTCAGTGAGCAACCATTGCTAGTAATTCTTTAATGTGTATAAATTCAATTTCAGGTATAACAAATGTGATCATGACATGAAAATATTTTAGACTAGATAACTATTAAATATTGCCATGTTTACAATATGTAATATGTTCTTAGCTGATGGATTGAAACATGTAGATTCAACTAGAATCCATTTATGTGATATTTGTACATACAGGTAGAAATACTGGATCCATCTCTGCAGAACTTACTGTACAGTTTAGGTGACGTGTAGCAGTGAGGGTTAGGGTTAGCGCAACGCTGACTGACAAAGTAGTGAAATAGCCTGTACAGAGCATCTTGTGAGAAGTACTGGCAGCCGCGAGTGCAGCATCGACAGCAAAAATAAGAGGGTGAGTTCCCTCCTATCTCCTTGTTCTGAAAGGAGGAAACTATATTTGAATGTCCAAGACAAGTTTGAGTCTAGTCATAAAACTGGATCCATTGCAACCTTACAGAATGAGTCCAAGAACTTCAGGACACTGAAGTTGGGAGAACCAGTATATTCTTTGGGGGGAAGAAAACTGGAAATACCAATATGGCATTTTTAGGTAAAGGCTCTTACAATAGTTGAGTTTTCAATGCAGACATTTTTCCTTGATATTGGTGCCACTCAACCAAACAGTATTACGATAATAACCAGTATAAGCCCAGTTGCCTGAGTAGGTAGGATTGCTCTCTGATACCTCCATAGCGTTTTCCCTAATTGTTTCTTTCTGCACTAAGGATTGTTAGTAATTGTTTCAGAATCAGATATTGCGTCTGTAAACTTCAGGGCTGACTTACTGCTCAGTTTGTTCCATCGGGAGAAGTTCTACCCGTAGAAGTATCTGAAGGTGGAATGCAGACATGGTGTCACTGCTGTTTCCAGCAGTATGAATTTTTCGAGGAGATTTGAATAAACCCAGATGAACTTGTGACAGTATGTTTCTGTGGTTAACATCTTCTATCAGAATGTCAAAAGTGCCTTCTGTCTTAAATCTCAAACCAAATACTTTGTGTGTTGAACTTGGGCAGAAGTGTCCTTCCTTCCCACGAAGCAGGAAACTTGCACTCTCTGGAAAAGCGGTGCGATTGTTTTATTCCTTAGATTGAGAAGTAGTAGCAGTGATTTTGCTTCCAGCTAGTCATTATGTTAAAAATACTCAATGAGATTGGTAATTTTTGAGTGCTTTATTTGCCTTCTTTTTGGAGGGAGGAGACAGGCTCTGCTCTATAAACTAAAACCTGTAGAGCCAGCAGTTGTTCCATAGTTTACAACCCACTGTCATACAATCGACACATTGTAGGTCTTGTGGCCCAAGGCAGGTATCAAATCTGAATTGTCATGAATTTTTAATGGTTTTAACCAGTTTCTAAAAGATAGCTTAGTTCAGATTTCATCGGGGCTTCTGTTTTCCCATGAATGTGAATCCTTCAATGCCTGTCTTACTGTGTATGTACTGCTCCTGTGTTCTTAAGTAGTTAAAGAACCGTAGAAAGCACTGAATGTCCGGTGTTGGTGGAGAGCCAGGTCCCCGCGTTTGAGAACTGTACAGTAAGATCATCTTGTAGCCGAGCACCTTGTTCTACCAAGGCAGTTGACTGGTTCTCCTTTCTAATTAGAGTGGAAATGGCTTAACAATGGAGACGACTGTGATTTTATACACATCAGAGTTGTGCTAAACAAGTTCCCCATGTCCCAATTTCAAATGTTCTTTTGCCGTATTTTGTATTAATCAGCAGAGTATTGTTAAAGCTTGTCTTGATGTTGCATTCTTGCAAATATCTACAACTCTTACATGAGAAAATACATAGAAATGTTCAGCCAGACCCTTCAGATTTTTCCTTTGCTTTCCCAAGCCTTGGGGGAACCACTGTTTCAGTTATATAAGAATTTTTGCCACATTCCTGTGACCCAGTAGAATTCATGCCCTTTTTCTCACTGAGAGATGAACAGGTGCTGCCTGAAATAATAGCACTTCCCGAAATGCCAGTATCTCAGTAAGCGCCAGAAAACCCTGCCGTGTGCTATGTGCTCTTCTGCCCGGAGGAATTTAGGCTCCCCTTGCACCTTCGAAGGGGGGAAACACCTACGCTGTCAAACTTGAAGATCGTTAGGACTCTTTCAGACCAGATGTTTAAACATCGCAGCATTGCTCGTGCCGGTGTTGAAGAACAGCTTGAGGGGAAATTGCTCTTCGCAGTAATTCCACACTTCATGTCTCGGAAGTGGTTCGAAACAAATTAAACTTCTTATTTACCTAAGTCGTAAATATTTGAAGTAAGAGAAGTTACGGTTAGATGTTAAGTTCTAGGGCGTCCAGGTGGTTTGAAGGATTTCATGTGGTTTTTATTGAAGCCAGTTGATATCAGTGAGGATAAATTTCTGAAATAACTCAGGTTTAACTAGCTGTGTGCAAGGAATAACTCTGACTTGATCTATGTAGCCTCCTTAAATTCCTCATTTTTAAAGGATACTAAAAGCATTGACTATTTTCATACAAAGAGACAGATTTTTCATGTGGTACAAAGGATCTTTGGACCTACTAGAACTCTTTGTTGGCTTTTATTTGCTTATTTTTAACTTATATTTATTTTTGAAAGACTATCCTTCAAAAACTGCAGAGACATCTTGAGCAATTGCGTCCTAACTAGATGGGCTGCTCTGCCTGACGCCAGTGAATGCCGACAGGTGAGCTCATCTGAAACATCAGTGTTGGGCAAACGCCGACAAGGAGCCCCCCACTGTCTTTCCCTGTGTCTGTTTGGGGAGCTGGACCCAATATGCAGCCTCTGTCCTATGCTGACCTCCAGCACTTGAGTATTGGTGAAATGTTTCCACTTAGATATTGTGGGCAGCGCTTATGAATCCTAATCTGTGAGAACCAGCCTTCAGTAAAACAAAAGGGCAAGGGTAGGAGTCCCAGCTACTTGGTTAAACTTCCTTTGGACAAATTTGCCCAGAGAAGGTGTAATGTTTTATTATCAAACTGTATTGAGCATGGCCTAAGTATTAGGTGTATGATCTGTATAGTACGTTCCATCAAAAAATATTTATTATTAGTGCTTTAAGCTCCCGAGTAAACGTTCATTTGAAACGGAGTTCACTGGGCAGATTCCCCCTTTAATATAGATAGAACTATTCTTTATCAGAGATTTAGGATACCGTTTTGCTAACCGGTAAACAAAAACAAATGTAAATATGTAAGAATGTTTATTTGTTGCACATAACTTTTTTGGTATAAAATAAATGTAGAAGTTACCTGTGGAAGTTGTGCTGCCATCATTCTTATACTGAGGTATTTAGTTCTTAAAAAGAAACTGAAATGAAGTCCTTTTGGATTCCCTCAGAACCTTTAAAGGATGCTTGAAGTCGGTATCATCTCATCCCTTCTTTCCCTTTTCAACCGTGTGTAATTTACAGAAGACAGATATCTCAGGGACTCTCACAAGTGTGTGCAGGTCAGGGGGGGATGACGGGGGTCGCTGCTTACAGAGAACTCCTATGCAGATGTTTCCCCATGGTTTGCCTTCCTCTTGAGTACTCCTTTCTCACAGGCCTTAAAGATGAATCTCTGGTGGAACAGAACAAATGTACTGTATGCTGGAACCTTGGGGCTTACGATATGGACTTTATTCCTAATTTGTAAAACATTTGTTTGTTACCTTTAATATTTTTAATGTTTGCCAACTAAAGAGCATCATATCTTCAACATCAATTTTTATTTTTTTTTGAAACAGGGTCTCACTATATAGTCCAGGCTTGCTTTGAACTCACTGTCACCCAAGCTGGCCTTGAACTCATAGCAATGTTCCTGCCTCAGCCTCCCAAGTGCTGGAATTACAGGGGTACCCCACCACATCCGGCCTATTCTTTGACATTACACTGAACACGATAGTTGATTACTTTGAAAAACTTGAGTTCAGTGATAACATGACATATGGTGCCCCTAGAATTCCTTTTGAATGGACTGTACTCTTATAAAAAACGGTCTTTAGATTGCCGGTACAATGAGGCAAAATTATCTTTACTTTTTCCTTTCCTGGAGCCTGGAAAGGAAAATCTAAGCCGGGACATCTTGAGGCCTGGCGAGAAACGTAAGGGCAGTGAAGGGCGTTGGCCCAGCGCTGCCCGCCCCGGAGCGGGCACAGAGGCGTCGGGAGGGAGGGCGAGGCCCGGAGAGACTCTGCTGCGCGCAGGGCACGCGAATGCCCCTGCACAGGCGGGGTCGGAAGCGGCCTCCTGCCCACACGCCCGGCCTCCTGGCGCCTGTGGTCCCGAGACCGAGCTCGTCCTAGGAGGAGCCGTGGCTGCTGCCGCCCGTCCGGGGCACACCCGGCCTCACGCTCGCGGGCCGCCCCGCTGCCACCCTGCGGGGGCTCGCCCGGGGCTTCGCGCAGGCAGTCGGGAGCACGGCGGCCCAGGGGTGCGGAGCCGGCCACGTCTACACAGGCGCGGCCAACACAGCCTCACGCACGAAGGTGCACCCGGCTGAAGGGCGGCCACCACCGGCAACGCTGCTCTGGTGACCGAAAAGCTTTATTGTCACGTGTACCGCCCTCTTCCAGCACATGAGCAGAGTCCAAACCGCAGCCGCGCGGAGCGGGGCGGAACCGCGCTCTGGGTGGCCGCAGAGGCGGCCCGCCGCACCGTGAGCGGAGGGTGAGCGGGGCCCGGCCCGGCCCGGCGCTACACCCGGAGCGGGCTGCTCTGCAGACACAGCGACCTCGGCCCCGCGCCGGGCTCCAGGGTCTCGTTGGCCAGCCGCCAGTACCGGTCCCGCAGCAGGAACGCCGCGCTCTTCGGCTGCCTCTGGCGAGTGAAGATGCCCTTCTTGTTCCCTAGGACCCTCTGCGGGGCTGCACAGGAAGGGGAAGGAGGCCGTCAGCCCGTCACGTGACCGTGACGCCACAATCTGGGCCCACACTAAACGCAAGTGTCTGCTCAGGGCTGGGCTGCTGGCTATCTGAAGTAATACCACCCCCGTCCCCGGTACTGGAGATCGAACCCAGGGCTTTCACAGTGAACTACATTCCCCCCTCCCCACACACACCCCACCTTTTTAAATTTTGAGACAAGGTCTTGCTAAATTGCCCAGGTGGAGCTCAAACTTGTGATCTTCCTGCCTCAGCTTCACTGGACTGTGGGCATACACCACTAGACCCGGCTTGAAGTGACCTTACATAGTAAAGTTTTGTTTCGTTTTTATCTTTTTGAGACACAATAGTTGAGGAGGCTGGTCCTGAACTCACCTGATCCTCCTGAGGCAGCCTCCTGAGGACTGAGATTACAGGCCTATGCCACCCCGGGGCCCAGCATGTTCAAATATTTAAATACCACTTCTCTGTATGTTAATTTCCAGTCTGCTAGGGGGTAAAATTTATTTATTTATTTACTTATTTTGGTTTTTTTGAGGCAGGGTCTTGCTATGTGGCCCAGGCTGGCCTCAAACTCAAAGTGACCTTTCTGCCTCAAACTCCCAAGTACTGGGATTATAGCCATGCACCACCACACCTGGCCGGGGTAAAATTTAAAAATTTATCTTTGAGTTGCAAGCAAGGCGTAAGACATGGGTGCTGAGGTCCTGATGACAGGGGTGGGGCAGTTACCCTGGAAGAGGGTGCAGCCCAGTGCGTGCTGTGTCCGTGGGACCCACGGGGCTCCCAAAGGCCCTGGAGCGGCATCCCGCCAGGCTCTCACCTCTAGCCGTTGCTCTGGCAGGGCAGAGCTGGCCAACGCCCCTCAGGGCTGTGTTTGTGGCATAGTCTCCCACCACCCTTTGGAGAAACCACAACTAAACAGAAAGGTTAAAAGGCAAGGAGCATTTTCCTACCAAAAGGTTGAGGACTGCCTTCCGCCAGGCCCAGTGGTGTGTGCCTGTCCCAGCTCCTGCCGGCAGTGAAGTCGAGCTGCCTGAGCTCGGGAGTTTGAAGCACTACGCTCTGGGAAGTCCTACCGGTGACCAGTGACCAGTGACCAGTGACCAGTATGTCCTGCCTCACCGTCCAAGGCTAACCTGCCAGGGCCACTCGGCTCGTTCCTCACCACACAAACTGCCCAGGGTCTTTCCAGACGCTGTTAGTTCTGCGTGCCAAGCAGAGGGCAGGTTCGTGTCCTCGTTCTGTTTTCTCTTTACTTCTTCCTTCCCATCTAGTCTTGTTCATTTGTCCCCTTCCCAAATTTGTAATTGACACTAACCTCTCGATGGCCTGGCTTTCCCCATAAATAATACGGTGCAGCAGCCATGCCATATCCTTCTCCCTGAAACTGCCATCCTAAGTGACCAGGGACCTAAGTCTGTGGTAAGTCAAGAAACTAGAAATTTTTTTTTTTCCTGGTACCAGGACTCGAACTCATGACCTTGCGCTTGCCAGGCAGGCGCTGTGCCGCTGAGCTAAATCCCCAGCCCCAAGAAACTGGAAATCTTAAGCTGGATGTGGTGGTGAATGCCTGTAATCCCAGCCTTCTGAAAGGCGGAGGCAGGAGGATTGCAAGTTCGAGCCTAGCCTGGGCAAATTAGGGAAGACTGTCTCAAAATTTATAAAGGGCTGGGGATATAGCTCAGTGCAAAGGCCTTGGGTTCAATCCCCAGTACCAGGAAGGAAAAAAAAAAAAAAAAAAAAAAAAAGCAAGCAATCTAGAGGTGTAGAAAGCAGGAAACACTCCACTGCAATGTAACTGGAGTGGCCCTCACCTACCCCCAGTTGAGAAGACTTTTAAAATCCCACGTTGACAGTGCTTTGGAACTTACCTGTTTTTAGGGAGCCTGCTTTGTAAGCTCAGTAACAGAACAGACTGCAGTATCGAACATGTCTCAGGCACTGTACCCTGCTCTGCATACCGAGTGTCTCTCAAGTCCAGTCTGAGGTCCCACTGTCCTTCACACATTCGTGCCTTGGGACAGGATCCTCATTAGCTTGAACACAGGTTCCTTCTGGGTCACCCACACTGGCCTTGATGCCATCTTCCTGCCTCAGCTTCCCAAGTGCTGGGATTACAGACATGTGCCAGCCCTCACCCCCAGCTCCCATTAAGCTTTCTTTTTTTTTAACCATCAGATAACTTGGAAAGCCTGATTGCTTTGCTGTTGTAAAGCACAACTTTTCCTGGGAAATTCTCTATGCAACCTATATTGCTTAAACCATTCTCTAAACCCTTGGTTTCAAATATTACAACCAGAGGCCCAGAACTGAAAAGCCAACCTGAAAAGCTCAGAAACAGGAGGATCCCGAAGCTACACTGCCACTTACTCTGGTTAGTCATGAAGTCAGCAAAATTCCAGATGAGCTCTCCAACCACATATTCTTTGCGCTTTTCATCGAGGACTGCGTGGTACCGCGCTAGCAGACTCTTCTGGTACTCCTCGCTGAACATCAGAGGTGGGTCCTGGATTCAAGGCAAACAACAGAGTCAACACTGCAGAACTGTGAATGGTAGATTAAAAGTAACGATCCACTCACAGCGGGCCGTGGTGACCTCGGGGCTTGCTGTGGTACTGGAGAGAGAAAGCCAGGT